>NC_086173.1:47088741-47396582 GCF_023053635.1 Elgaria multicarinata webbii | reverse complement strand
GAGCAGTACACAACAAGTTAAAATACAAAAAATAAATAAATAAGAAAGCAACACCAGAGACATCAATTAAACAGTGCCTGGAATTTAGTCATTAGACAAGATTGGGCTAAAAGACACTTGGGCATGAGAGACACTTGATAATATAATGCTAGAAAGGGGGGTCCTCTTGATGTGTGTTAAACTGTGGCTCCAAGCAAGATGATCTCCATTTTCTCTTTTTACCGAATGCCTCAAGAAAATGGTTCCAGGTTAAGGTACACACCGCCAGTCCCAACACTGTTTCTGTGTCTAGGCATTTGCAGTCTGGATACCTCAGCACTTGCACTTCCTTATGCCGACTAAAGTAACTGCAAGGCCTGTGACCCCTGCAACTGAGTGGCTCTCGTCACTTAGGAAAATATTGCAAGGACGAGGATGTGGATTATCCTGCCACTGCCTTCTGAGTGTGCTAATCCTATTTACCTATGTTACTTATGCCACTAGAAAATAATTCCAGGAAGTGAAGGTTATTATGAACTGCTTAGGGCACAACACCCTCCTGTGACAGCAGGAAGATTGCATGTTGCTTGCCCTCTGTGCCAGCAGAGCTTAACACATCTCCTCTCTGCCCCTCAGACATTTGGGTAGACTTTACTGCATTAGAGGGATTGGGCTTGCCCTTGTTAGGCTTACTCACAAATGCTAATGAAATGATGCGTCTCAAAACCTTCCCAACTCTACAATACAAAAGGCAACTAACATGTTATGGGTTGTGTTAGGGGTGACTCATGGCTATTTAACCCTCAAATAATCCATGATGCCCAGGTCTGCAAGACATGCCAAGCTGTGGCATGCTCCTCAATGTGGCATGCTTCTGGTGTGGCACTCCCCCTGCTGCAACTTGTATACTCAAAAAGATGGCCAGTGTGCATCTTGGAACTAACCCATGGGTGAGTTCATCCACAGTGGCTTACTGTGAAGTGCAAACCAGGTCCCTGGGAGCAGAAACCTCATCTAGTGTCAATGCATTCCTGACATTAGAAGAATTGTGTAAAATGGATGCAATTCATTTTGTTTTAATTAACTGCTTGGCTTAGCATGTTTAAATGTGGCCACCATTTGGTGCTTTATCATTGACTGTTTTGATGGTTTTACTTGCTGTTTCCCCCCCCCCCCCTTTTTAAAGATTATTGTTATAGATTGGATTTGTTTTTGTTTTACTGTTTTACTGTTGCTGTCCACCTTGTGTGCTATATGGATAAAAGGGAGGATGTAAACTGAAAATCATCATCATTTAGGCTGGAAAATGTACCTTATTGTAAAATTTGAAATGTGTGAAAGGTCCTGGCCTGTAGGAAGACAAGCAATGTATTGGTAGTCATGGAGGATCAGCAGAAATACCGAGGAACACTTAGAGGGGACACCTGGGGCTTCATCTCACCAAATTAATAGGGATTCTTAGGGGGGGTTATAGCTCTTACCCTCAGTGTTCAAAGTCCTTCACATATGTTCTCCATCATTCTAACATCAATCCAAATAGGTCACTATTCAATATAGGAATAACTGCAGTTAGAGGGAGATGAGTGGTGCTAAGGCAGAGAGACAGTCACTTCCTTAAGGTCCTCTGACGCTCTCATGGTGGAGATGAGTTAGAAACTAGAGTCAGTGAGATGCAGTGGTTTGAGTATTGGATCAGGACTGAAGAGACCTAGGTTTAAATTCCCACTCAGCCATGATGAAGTTCACAGTGTGACCTTGGACCAGCCACTCTCAATCTAGCCTACCTCATAGAAGTTGTTGTGAGTATAAAATGGGAGTGGGGAGACAACTAGCTACACTGCCTTGAAAACTTTTCTGGAAAGGTGGTGTCTTGTCTAGCTCATGTCTCTAGGGGAGCCAATCTAAAGAAATTGCACTTACTAGAATGGTGAGGCAGAATCGAGTCTGGCTATGCAGGATGGCCTGGCCTGGCAATGGCTTTCAGGACCATGGACAGATCTATGCTGGCTGAAACTCACTCAGGAAGCGCTGTGATCTCAGTAACGTATGAAGCAGGTCGGGACCTGCTACTAAGTCTGCTCACTTTGAGGAGGCATCTACTTCTTAAAATATGATTGTCCAGTTGTGGACAATCCTGTGGCTTGGAGGTAGTGAGAACTGGATCAGAGGGGTGTCCTCTGAGGAGTATGGTAAAGCAATGTCCTTCAGCATGAAAGGTCCCAGAAGAGCAGATATGAGTTACTAGATGAAGCCTACTCTTCCTCTGAGCCGGGGGGCAGGAATCAAAGCCAGAGAACATGACTGGTGGGTTATCAGTGTAGCAATGAATAAATTCAAAAGCAGGACTTCATGGCTCATAAAGTCTGCATGACAATTTTGAAATTCTGTGATTGCACAGAATTCACAAGGCCCTGGTTATGAAGAAGCCTAGTTTTCAACGTTAACTTTCAATATCTACTTTTTGTCATGGGGTGTGTGCTATTTTTATCCAAAGACCATTGAATTAGCCCTGCATCATGGTGTTTTGCCATGGGGATGATGGGTTGTGATGAACAAATATGATACGTTAATACAAGTGCCATTGTTTTCATTGCTATAATCAGGCTGCCCACAATTTCACAATACTTTTATAACTAGAGCAGTTGGGACAAAATATTCTAAAACATTTCCCCCTCCACTCCAAATTAGCACAGTAGGAATGGCCAAAACATCCAGAATGGAACACCAGGCATTTAGCTCCATGATTCAAGAGTCCAGACCAGCAAATGCCATTAAGCCTCCTTAAGAGTCATCCCTGCTTGCTGGGATTAAAAGTCTGCAGTGAATAAAAAGCACGAAGGCTGTCACTCTTTCCTCTTTCTTTGGGATTGTGCTGCCACTATAAGCATGGCCCACTCAGGCCAAAAGATCCATCTCTGAGCCATTTTGCTCAGAGTAGTCATTTTTGCTCAGGTAGTCAGAGAAGGTTTATGGACTTGGCCTCCTGGCCTCCCCATTTCCAGGCAAAGGTCTGTGTTCTTGTCCTTTCCTGATTTTCCAATTTTTAAAACCAAGGTTATCTTGCATGTGCTGCCTTGTGCATCAATGCATATAGCATGAGTGTTTGTGTGTGCAACTTGGGGGGAAGTGTGCATGTAATGCATAAAAACATTTCAGATGTATAATGCCTTGACCATAATGCATATTGCAACTTGACCTGTAGTCTGTGGCTAAATTGGCTCACTTTCTTGAACAATCTGCTTTACATCAAATTCTCTGCCATGAATTCACTTGAATTATAGCCTATGACTTTGCTTACTTTCTTGAGTGCTCTGCCTTACATATGTTTTGAGTTCTCTGTCATGGAGTCATTGATTAATCTTCAGCCTCAGTCTCATTATTTCGTCCTGTATAATGGGCAAATGTTTCTTACCATGAGTTCTAAATTCTTAATACCCTAACAAAATCCTGCATATGCTCTCTCTCTCTCTCTCTGTGTATTATACATGGAACTTGATATGTAGTCTGTAGTTGGGTTCTTTAGATTCAGACATGTAGTTTTAGTTCTTACTTTTTGTTTGTAACAGAGTTGGAGTCTTAACTGTATTAGGGTGATCTCTTCATGTAATCACATATAATAATTGTACACTTCAAATGAGCAAAGCATTGTCTGTGGACTTCAACCCTTTATGAATGGGTTCTACCACTAACTCTCCTAATCCTTTCCCCCTAACCCTACAGGATTTCACCTCTTGAACTCTCTGGGCCACACCTGCAGGCCTTGTCCATGTGCCACAACTTTATCTTTCAAGACTTAGTAACTCTGTGTCAGAAAAAGAACTAGGTAGTTGCTGGGCAACTACAAAAACACTCCTCTTGCCCCAGAAATGGCAATCATTGTGATATATATATATATATATATATATATATATATATATATATATATGCCTTTGAAGCATGCCACTTGTAAACAACATTGCATTTCTATCAAGTTGTTCTATGAGTGTTTCAAGAACCATTTTCCCAAGCAGTGCTATTATTAACCACGTATCTTGGTCAAGGCCATGCATATTCAATTTGTTTGTATGGAATCTACAGCAGATTTTGACAGCCTTCGAACTTCACCTTTCTTCTAGCCTGCATTGTATGTTTGTGTTACAGCACATCACACATCAGAGCTTAGGTTAAGGCAAAACAAGTGGTGAGATACAGTATCCTAAAACACATGGTATTATGTCACAGTTGCAGGAACACATCAGAGTTGCAGACAATACATGGGCAGAAATGTCAGGGATTGGATGACCATGTTCTTTTCAAAGGCACAATTCCAGTCCTTTGGATGGCTTAGACAGGGACAGCCTCCAGTGCTGTTTTGGTTCCCAATTCCCTGTATTTGGTGCCTCTAACCCATCCACATGTACCCCAGCCTAACCCTTTCCCAACACGTTCCAGATTCTGCAGAAATCCCAAGTTTGGAACCACAGTGAATTATGTATGCTAAGTAAATGTATGCAATTTATTTTAAGTGCAGATTCTGTGTCCTTGATGCACAATTTTATTTTATTTTTTGGCACATTATGTAACAGCTCAGATTTTGGTGACAAGCATGTGGCCTGCCATCCTGGGGGAGCCCCAACCATTTTTGCCTGAAACCCCCCAGATCATTGGGGCTTCAGAGGAAAGACTGCTGCTCCAGGACAAGAGATCCTAGGCAGGATTGCCAAGTGAAGGAGGAGGATTTAGCTTCCTGCTCCTCAGCAGTCCCGAAGTGACTGGGTTGCTGGGTGGGAGATATCCAGAGAATTCCCCAGAGATTCCATCATCCCCCTGTGTGCATGCACGTATAGGTGTGTGTGTGCCTGTGCATACAAATGCATGTGTGTGTGTGTGTGTGTGTGTGTGTGTGTGTGTGTGTGTGCGCATATGTGGGCATGCAGACATGTGTAGCCCCCAACCCATCACCTGGCACCTCATGTGATACCTACCCATGATCTAAGATGAAACTCAATGCTTCCTGCTGGCTGGCTTGCTCAGGGACCACTACCTGGTTCGGTGCAGCAGAAAAGTCATAAAACTGATCCTGGCTCTTCTCTACTATGTCACCTTAACACTGTTCGGAGGAGGTTTCTGTTAGCATCTTTAGCATATGCGCAGCCCAGCCTTGAAGTCCAATGAAGCTGCCAAGGTCCAAGGAAAGTTTCCTTCCCAGGTCCCCTCAAGCTGGTAAGGAATGTTCACCTGTGTACCATTTACTGTGTTCCATCACAGTGAACCGCCCAGAGAGCTTCGGCTATTGGGCGGTATAAAAATGTAATAAATAAAATAAAATAAAATAAATCACTGCCTATCACACTGAACCTGCCCCTGGATGGAGCTAGCCTAGCTTAGCATCTCTCTCCCCTTCTGCTAATAATTAAGACCAAATTGCAGATACCCAAGAAACAAGTTGCACCCTTCAACAGAAATGCAGACTGTCGTCTCTTTATAGGTGTGTCAGTGAGTGCCTGATGCTCCAATAGGTGGTGGTGGCCCTAGGGCTGGTGCATGTTCTCCTGCTGGCTAAGGCGGAAGAGTACACACTGACCCAATGCAAGACCTCTTACCCCCTGAGGCAGCAGAGCCACTGCCACATCACATCCTGCATCCTGTGCCCCTTTACCTTTGTTATTGTTGTCACTGCCATTGCAGGAGAGCTGCATAGCAGGAAGAAGAGGCCTTGGCTCTAAAAGGAGGTTGCAGAACTCTCATGAGACAGAAGGATTTCATGCAGCTCCATGAGACCTTGCTTCTTCCGGCTGTACTATGAGGTAGGGAGAGGACAGGTGATTGCTACAGAGAGCCCCACCAGTTGCTGCCTCACCATGGCAAAAGCCACAGCAGGAGAGTGGCTGGTAGGGTTCTCCAGAGCAACCACTAGAGTTGATGGTGGGCCCTCCTGGTTGAAACAGGGGCAGAAATGGTGTAATTCCCTGCTCCCCCTGTTCTACTACCTGATGCAGGTGTCTCACCCTACTTCATGGGTGAACTGCCCCTTATAATGGCCATCAAGTACCAGCTAACCTTTCTACATGATTTGTCTACCTACTGTTTGCTTTTTGGTGGTTTCTCCAAATCCTGCCCTGCAACATATCAGACCACAACACAGCAATTCCTGGTATATCCACCTCCTGATGATCTCCATATCTCCATGAGCCTGGAGGCTCAAGGACAGGTTTGTCCTTTGCCCCAGTGCCATTGCTAGCAGGGCACTGATACAGGAGAAGCAGCTGTTGGTTGCAGAACCTCCCACATTTCCAGATCTCCAGGCTGGCCATTCGCACTGAGATCCAGCTGAGCTCCAGCACTGGAGATACATACCCAAAGTTGTGCCCAGAAGCTGACAGGGGATGACATATGAGCACTCATATTGGTGCTTATATGCGCCTATGGCACTCCTATAAATTGCAATATAGCAGCATCCCAAAAGAAGACTGTTCTTCCTCCTATCTGACCACTTCCCAGCCCAGTGGCACAGCTGATGGACAAATAACCATTAATCACACAGGCATGGGATGTATGCCATCTCGATTCTAACACGGTTCAACCATGCCAGGTTGCTCAATGATTAATACCACTCTTGACGGGTCTGGATCACCACGGCCCCACCTTCTTGATTTCCTGAGCACTGAAGGCCATCTTTGCTGCCATGACCACATGCCCAGTCTGGAATGAGTGTGAGCCAAGATCTCTGAGTGCCAAGCCTATCACACTCAATCAAATCTCTGGTACTGTGTCAAGGAGGAACCATCCTTATGATAGAACAGTAAGCTCCATCTGCCCTCCATCTTGGATGCCAATATGCCGTAACTCTTGAATGCTTGCATTGGGCACAGTCCTGGGTCAGCACCCTGCAGGGCTCATCAAGTTGGCTCTGCCCATCTGATCTAACTCAGGCGTCTTCAAGCAAACGGAAACCTCAGCCCCTATGAACTTAGGGTTCTGTTCTGCTGGAGTAGTCACATGCATGGACACAGCCAATTCCTTTCTTGTCTTCAAGGCAACCCCGCTCCCCCTGAAAGGCAAGCAATGTTTAAGCTACCTTGTTAAAGCCTACTGTACACAGGATTGGAAGAGTTAAATGCAGTATGCTCAGGCCCTCCACTCACATTCTTCCACAGAGCTGCAGCAGGGTCATTGATTGCTTCACCCATCTCATCAGACTCGGATCGGTGGAAATCAATGGGGTTAGGTTGGCAGCAAAGACAGCCAAGTCTGTGCTGCCTGACTTCTCTGCTTGGGAATGGGATCTATTGAAAATGGGATCCATGCTATATTCCTCCTCCTTCTCCAGACCAATTTCCATCTCCAGTTCCCTTCCCTGTGAATTTTCCTATGGGGAGGGGAACAACCTCTTTGTTTGCAGACTGGTTCATTTGGTTGATTTTGAAGCCCTGACTGTTGTCATTAAGAACAGTGAAAGTTGAAATCTGGTCATAGAAATCTAAAATATCATTGCAGAATGTAGAAATCCAGGATACCGTTGCAGTGATTTAACAACACTGTGTATCCCTTCCCTCCTTCTCCAAAAAGTAGAACCAAAGAAAGGAGTTCATGCTCTTTCAAATGTAGGTTTTCTTGTGTGGGGAAAATATGAATGTTATTTTTATCCTACCATTTTTGCAAGGAACCCAAGGGGGCTTACATGGTCCTCGTTCTCTCCATTTTATTCTCAGCACCCTATGAGGTAGTTTAGGGTAAGAGTCAGTGACTGGCCCAAAGTCATCCAGTGAGCTTCATGGCTATGTGGGGACTAGAACCTAGGTCTTCTGAGCCCCAGTCCAACACTCTAACCACTACACCACACTGATTGTCAGTTTTTAGTTTTCAGCAGGTCAAAATTAATTGCCTTGCAAACGCTTTCTATCTAAAGAAGGGGGGAAATTACAGACTGGGGTGGTGCTGAAGGGATAGAGGGAGGCTGGCAGATATTATGCCCATATTGCCTGGGGTAGGCTGAGGGTTAGCAATGCTATAAGGTGGTCTGGTGTTATGATCCTCAGATGGGGATGGATTAAGGTGACATATTTATTAATTAATTATTTATTACATTTATATCCCAGCTTTTTTCCTCCATAAGGAACCCAAGGCAGTGTACATAAGTCTTTCTCCTCTCCATTTTATCCTCACAACAACAACCCTGAGAGTCTGTAACTGGCCCAAAGTCACCCAGTGAGCTTTATGGCCAAGTGGGGACTAGAACCCAGACTTCTCAACTCCCAGTCCAACATCCTAGCCACTACACCACACTGGCTTTCCTACACCACATATAACAACCATGTAATCTCACACTTCTAAAAGAGATGGATAAAAATCACAAATAATACCAGACACCAAGTGGCATGTGATTTTGTCATCTTTCCCCATTTCTGGGGTTCCTGCTCCTTCCCTCTCCTTCTTTAAAGATAGTTTCCTTTTGGTTCAATCTCTCAAAGGGTTTCTTTCTAATTTCTGAAGCTGTTCTGAATGTTGAGACAGGAGTTACATGGAAAATCAGTCTTTTAGTCTGGGTCTCTAAAAGGAAGCCAAACTCAAGAAGAAGAAGAAGAAGAAGAAGAAGAAGAAGAAGAAGAAGAAGAAGAAGAAGAAGAAGAAGAAGAAGAAGAAGAAGAACCACATGGCAGACTCCTTTTGTGTACCGTGTTTAAAAATGGGCAGTTAGCAGCTTCTCATTTCCAAGAATCAGGTTTAAACTCATTTGGTGAACTTTTTAAACTGTGGGCTTAGTCATTTCTAGTGAGTGGTTCTTGAGTTTGTTCCAAGTGGTGATAAATATCCGTCGCACAAGTGAAATGCAGCAGAGGATCTTCAGGGCTTGAAGACAGGTGGAATGAAGCCTAAAGAATTTGCCTGAAAGCATTTTGGGAGCATGGCTGAGCAAGCTCCATGTGGCCCCACTCAGAAGAGTTGCCTGTGGCACCTGGAGGAGTCACTGCCTTCAGGGTCAAGGGTAGGCATGGTTGGGCACCTGCCAAAGGCCCACACCCCAGCAGGGGCCCATTGACAGGAGCCCCAGGGAGTTCCTTCTGCTATCAGTCATTGCAATCTGTTTGTTCACTCGCCTCTTGCTCTGGCCCAGACAACCAATGGCGGTGGTGGTGAAAAGGAGGAGCCGTAGGTGCCACTGCCTGCTTGCTCACCAACCCTCTGCATGTCAAGCTAGCAAGTGGAAGCAATGATAAAAAGAGGGTGAGGAGCAAGTGTTGCTGGTGACAATGAGGGTGAGAAAGTGGACTCACACTGAAGGAGGTGGGGTCATTGAGGGTGCCTTGCCCAAGGGCTCTCAAAAACCTGATTCATCCTCAGGTACCGTTCGATTGTAGACAATACAGATGTGGTCCAAGATGTGGGCTGGGGCTGGCAATGGTTGGAAATAAATGATACAGTTAGGGTGCAGTCCTATGCATGTTTAGACAGGAAAAGATCCTAAACTCCCTTAAGGTTCTTAAATCCTGGAGAGCTGCTGCTAGTCTGTGTCGACAATACTGAGCTAGATGATCTGATTCAGTAGGAGGCAGCTCCCAATGTTCCTAAGACACATAAACCTCCATCGCTAATCCTTTAGAACTGTCCCAATAGCATTTATGTCCTGGCTCAAGGCCAAGCCCTTGGAACCAAGGCGGAGCCCAGAGCTCTATTGACCAGCACTCCTGGGATCACAGCAAGCCTTCAAGGGGCTTTGGCATCCCAACTGTGCTGCTCAAAATCTCAGTTGCAGGAAGGGCAAAAGCCAGATAGTTGTGGATTGTTTCCCACATGCAGGTTCAAAGCCTGATGACTGTAGCATCAAGTGGGGACTTGCAGATGAAGATGAAGTATTGCAGATTTAACATCAAGCCCTTGTGTGAACTGTCCTTAAGTATCTGTAACCAGGGGGTGAGTCTGAAGGCACGGGACATGCTCAAGGAAAGCATAGTGTGCTCTTAGGGGGGAGGCGCTTTCAATGGTAATGAGCATTATTTCACTTACATCAACATGTAGACAAGGTTTTGGGGGCCCACTCTGCTGGGGCCCTGGACATCTGTCCTAAAGCCCTCCCCACGGGCAAAACAGTCTGAAGTCTGGTCAGTGCCCGGATGGAAAACCTCCTGGAGCCTTATGGTCCTTGCTTTGGGCTTCATGGGAAAAGTTAAGTAAAATGAATAATGAAGCAGTTTGCTATGATAGAGTCCAGACAGCATCTTAGAGGAGGGGCTGCTACCTGATGGGAGAGCAGGACTCAAAGCTCCTGGTGCAGCTGTCAGAAGGAATGCAGTGGCTGAGATATAGGGCTGAGACTGTGATGGACCCAGGATAATACGAGGCACACCCCACCCACCCCACTTAAGATGTGCTCTAAAATCGCTTACCCTGAAGCTTGAAGCTCTTGCATCCATGGCCAGAGATGTCATACTTCCTGAAAAGGAAGTCTTTCTAGGGGTGGGTGGGTTTGAAGCTCAGCAGCTCATCCCCGCCAGCCCTATTCTGCAGTGTGTCCGACCATTTCACTTGGTCAGATTCCTCTGTCTCCTGGCAGATCACATGGCAGTTGTGGTTTCGGGTCCCTGACTATCTGCTTGTGCCCCCCAGTGACACAGACACCCACTCATCTACTTCCAGATATATTGTGGGAAACAAGCAAAGTGCACACACGCATGCACACACATACACACACACTTATACAAAGGTCCATTCTCCAGCTGAACTGAATCATATTTGCTAGCAGCAGGGGGAAGACCAGGAGCTTTCTCTGTGTCTCTTTAATGCTTCTAAACAATGCAATCTGCTGCTGGCACTACCGTGTTCCTTTCCCTTGAATGCAAAGAGAGAAAGATCCTCGAGCTGCTAATTTATTTGAGAAGCTGCTGGAGCAGCTTTAAACAAAGAGGCAACTTTGGTGAAAAGAGAAAGGAACCAGCAGATCCTTTTGGAAAAAAGGGAAGGAGCCGATTTCTAGTAATAAACTCCTCTGCCTTTCCAGAGGGTTTTTATTCATTTCTCCCCCGCGCCATGCTGAGAGCGCTTGCAGCAGCCAAGTCCACGTCATTGTCATATTGGAAGCTACTGAGCCAGACCATTGGTCCATCATGCAGAGCAGTATCGCCACTCTCCACTGACTGGCAGTGCCTTTCCAGGCCCCGGGTTTCAGGCAGGAGCCTTTCCCTGGGACGCCAGGGATTGAACCTGGGGCTTCTACAAGCAAAGCACAGGCTTTATACCCTGGGTGAGGGCCCAGGGTCTGGAGTTGGCATTGGTTCTAGGGGCCCTTTAGTTTGCTGAACAATCAGCTGCAGGAGCAAGGGAAATGAGCAGGAGCTTCCACACAGCTTGAGCTCTCCCTTTGGGAATCGGTTCCAGAGGAAGAGGACAAGCAAATGGGCAACAGAGGCAGCAGTGGAGAGGAAGGAGCCCCACTGAAGACCTCTTGCCCAAGGGCCCACCAAATCCTAGATGCGACATCCAAAGGGCTGGAATGCGACACTACTTCCCTCATGGAAAGTGAGACCCAAAGGGGTGTGGCTTCCTACCTGATCCCGGGTCATACTTAGCTGAAGTGCTTGGCCAACTTCCCTTGGGGGTCATCTGATGAATTTGAGCCAGTGGCTAAAGTGTTGGACTGGGAGTTGGGAGATCCGGGTTCTAGTCCTCACTCAGCTATAGAAACCCACTGGGTGACTTTGGGCCAGCCACAGACTCTCAGCCCAACCTACCTCACAGGGTGGTTGTTGTTGTGAGGATAAAATGGAGAGAAGGAGGATTATGATTGCCACCTTGTGTTCCTTGGAGGAAAAAAGGCGGTATAAAATGCAGTCATCATCATCATCATCATCATCATTGGAACAAACTGAGGACAGGCTAAAAGAAAATCCTTTTTGCCCAAAACACATGATTAACACACTGCAATTCTTTTGCTGCCAGATGTGATGGTCACTGGCACAGAAGGCTTAACAAGGGAATTAAACAAATAAGTGAAGGAAGGGAGGCTTTGTGGATAATAACTATGATAGATCAATGGAACTTCCATGTTCATTGGCACTATATCTGAATACCACATCCTGAGTACTAGATGGTGTTGACATACAATGGAGAAGTCTCTGTTGCCTAATTGACTACTATGGGAAGCAGGGAGAACCTGGATTAGTTGGAAGATCTAGCAGAGAAATTATTAATTCCCAAACAACACTTTTTAAATAATGGACAGTGGTTCTATTGTATAATTGATCGCTTTAGCCTAATTTATATTTGCACCATATTTTTATCATTGTAAACCAGTACAGTTCACTGTGCACTTCCATACCGCTATAAAGCAGTAGTGTAGATCTAGCCTAGGACAGACCATCCCTTTCCCCCTTGAATATATATATATATATATATATATATATATATATATATATGAATTTGAACATTATGATGGAGCAGGTACAGTTACATCAATCAATAGAGCCATGTTTATGGCTACCAGTCCAGGTCCGGGCCCGATTCAAAGTGCTGGTATTGACATTTAAAGCCCTAAACGGGTTGGGGCCAGGTTATTTGAAGGAATGCCTCCTCCCATATGTACCTGCCCGGACCTTAAGATCATCCACAGGGGTCCTTCTCCGTGAGCCCCTGCCAAAGAAAGTGAGGCAGGTGGCTACTAGAAGGAGGGCTTTCTCCGCTGTGGCACCCCGATTGTGGAATGAGCTCCCCAGAGAGGTCTGCCTGGCGCCTACACTGTACTGCTTTCGTCGCTAGCTGAAGACCTTTTTATTCACTCAGTATTTTAACACTTAATTTTAACTTAAATTTAAATTTTACTGTTTGCTGCATGGTTTTATCCTGGTTGTGCTTTTTATACTGTATTTTGTAATTGTGCTTTTAACCTGTTGGTTGTTTTACTATGGTTTTAATTTTTGTGAACCACCCAGAGAGCTTCGGCTATTGGGCGGTATAGAAATGTAATAAATAAATAAATAAATAAATAAATAAATAAATAAAATGTTTATTCCTTTAGCATTAATAAATGGGTCTTGTACTATCAGCTTTCTGCCTCTGATTTGCTGGAATGAGGCTTCCCTGATAGTCTGAGGAGGTCCTGTGGGGAGAAGGGGGCCAGCCTTGGAGCCTTTAATGAGCTACAACTCTGAGGCAGATATCACAGGGATCCAGAATGTCATCAGCATGCCTGCAGACGTGCAGGCATCCCCACCTTCTCTACGGATCTCGTCTCCCTCCATCACTTGTCCTACCTGCTATAAATTGGACACACCTGAAGCTTGTGAACATCTCCCCATTTTATGGCATGACACAAGATGAAGCAGACTGCTGACGAACTTTCTGGCTTCATACAGTACAAAACAGATTAGCAGTGAAGAAAGGGCGTGTCTGTGTGCAGGTGGGGGGATCTTGGAATAGGTCTTTACTGCCCTGCCCTCCAGTTTCCTTTGCATTCCCCTGAGTTACCAAGATGTCGAGGGAACACAAATGGAATCCAATTAGGAGCCCCTCCTTTGTGGGCAGCTTCAACAATTATCGGTTTAGCAGTGCAAAACATAGTTTAGAAGCAGCTGAGGCTGGAGGGATTGATTTCTTGCTTTGTTTTAAGTGTAGTTAATCTAATAGTTAATTTATTTAAATTGATAGGGCAGAGCAAGAAGTAACAATTCTATTTCCTCCTCCTCACCCCTCCACTAGATTTGGATCCAGGGAGCTAAGCTTAAATAGCTGAAGGGGAAATGACGGGACTCCTAAAATGCTCCAGTAATATCAGCTTTTGTCAGGTTGGTAATTCTTTGAATTCATTACTACCCTTTTAGTATGGATTTTATGTTACAACTGCCCTTAATATGTTCACCACGTGCATACTGGTATCTGTCTTAGCCACTTACAGGAAATCCTCCCCTAGAGAAAAATTAAACCACCAAAACCAATCCACAGAAATGGTTTTAGGGGCCTTCAACCAGCTTCAAAAGGACATCCAGCAAAATGTTGGCAGATGTGTCTTTGCTAAGGAGCCGTGTTGCCAAATTGGCAGGGAGGAGCTGGGCTTAGAGCCTTCCTGCCTGCGCATTCTTCAAGCCACCGCCTTGCTGTGCTAAGGATAGAACCGGTTTCTGGTTAATGGGCTTTAATTAAAACTGTTGACGGGGATTTAGGCTGTTTACATTGGAAGACTGTGTGGAAGTTGGGTTGGATTAATGGTGTTGTGCAAAAGAATTGGCGTTACACAGAAAGGCGTAACACGGTCGCTGCAGGGCTTTGATTTCACTTTGGCCATGGGGGATCATAGTCTCTAACTCCCTCTTCAGTGTCACTGATAGACTCTGCTGTGATATTTACTCACAGCAGAAAACTGAAGACATCCCTCCACCACAAGCCAAGGGGAAGGGAAGACACCCGAAACCAATGGCAGGGACTTGGAAGGAGTGTGTGTGTGTGTGTGTGTGTGTGTGTGTGTGTGTGTGTGTGTTGCTCGGAACTGAAATGCTGTTGGCATGGAAGGAGGGTGGGAAGGAGGGTGGGTAAGGAATTACATGCTATTTAAGGTCAGGAGGTTGTACTCTGCAGCTCTCGGATCCTCAACAGAACAGCAGTTTTTGGAGTTTCTTTTCCTCCTAGAATGAATCTTTACTGCTGGTTTCATAGGCAATTCTCTGGGAGGCTTATTTACTTGTCTCCCATTGGAAACTGTGAAAGGTTGTTATAATCTTTTAAATAAAAATAGAAAAATCATAGAAAGCAAGCACCAGAGATAGGAATGAATCGCCTCAAAGCTGGAGAACTCACCAGCGGAAGCAGTAGCAGAATCCAAGAGACTGAGGAACAAGCAGCTTTGCCACATGAAGGCCAAATGAACTCTGCATGGCAAGTGTTCTATGTAAAATCATAGAACAGTAGGGGTGTGCGCTCTGCTCTGAAAATCTAATGGTCGGCTCTGTTGAATACCTGCTGAGGGGCAGCGATGCACTTCATCAGAGCTCTGCTGTGTTTTCAGATAACTGCTCTATTATAGTCTATGGGAATTAACTAAAATGCTTACATCTGTCATTTTTAAAGATAAAGTGATAAAACGTGGCATTGTGATAGCTCTTAAGTAGGGTTTTAGCCGTGCCAAGTTTAAAGAAGATCTGTTCGTGTTTTTATTTTTAGGAATTTTTAAAAGTTTGACAGCTTAGCTGTCAAACTTGTAAAAATAACTAAAAATAAAGTTTTGAATAGAATTGGCATGGCTAAAGCCCTACTTAAGAGCTCTCACAGTGTCAAATTTCATCTCTTTATCTTTAAAAATGATGGAGCAGTAAGCATTTTGGTTACTTCCCATAGACAATAATGAAGCAGCTGACACTGTCAAACTTTTTAAAAATTCTAAAAAAAATTCAAGGCATGAACAGATCTTCTTCAAACTTGACTTGGCTAAAGCCCTACCTAAGAGCTATCACGGTGCCAAGTTTCATCTCTTTATCTTTTAAAATAACGGAGATGTAAGCATTTTGGTTACTTCCTATAGACTATAATAGAGCGGTTATCTGAAAACAGAGCAAAGCTCTGACAGGTAATCTGATGGTGTGGAGAGACAGAGCTACTCACTCTAGCTATACTCTGACCAGATACAAAAGAGGGCAGGGCTCCTGCAGCTTTAACTGTTGTGACAAAGAGGGAATTTCACCAGGTGCTGCATGCATACAAATGACACCTGCTGAAATTCCCTTTCCTAAACAACTGTTAAAGAGAAAGGATACCTGTCCTCCTTTCCATATGGTCACCCTAAATTAAAATAGCAGGGGAGAATCAGCTGGTGGAAGAAGGATTAAGCACTCCCCAACTGCCTGCCAATCCTCCCTTGCAAATATCTACCTGGCCCTATAATAGCATCCCAAGCCAAATGGGAAATGGCAACTCTGTGTTTCCCACAGAAGCTCTGAAGCTCTGTCCTCAGGTGATACATGTATGGTCAGGCAAGGTAATTTACCAGCTGAGAGCAGAGGAACTATTCCTCTGAGGAGCAGTCTTAGCCTTCTGCTTACAAATCTCCCCTTTAAAAGCTCCTTGTTTGTTGTAGCAGATGCAGTTTGTCAGGCAGAGCTGAGAAAAGTTGTCTTTTTGAGAAATCCCATGTTCAAGAGAATGATTAAGGTCCAGGAGTCCTGTCCTGCTTTTTATCGGCCACCCCCTGAGTCAGTGGGAAGGCAAATACTTCTGGTTACTAGTCATTAACCAACAGGATCCCCAAGGAGAGAATCAAACTGCACATCACAAGTGATATGGGGAAAGAGTCTGCTGTTCTGACAGTATGCAGCTTCTTTCAATATATATATGTGTGTGTCTGTGTCTGTGTGTGCGCGTGCACTTTCCCAGTCCCTAAAACAAAAGTAGTTGGGGAGAGGATTAAATGAAGATTAGTAAAAGGGATCTTTAAAGTCCCATCATATGGGATGGATCTGCTTTGTAAGAGCTGGGTGCAGAATACAAGTGCTGCTTCCAAAACTTTGATGTCTGCTCCAGCCAGAGGTCATGCTGGTTAGGGCTGCGTCCCACCCACCCAACCCCCTTTGCCCTGTTCACAGGAACATGCAGGTGTGTTGGCTTGAGCTGACCCTGGGGATTCATTGTTCACTGAAGGGTTTTCATTTTGCCAGAGACCTTTGAAGAGAGCGACACATCTGCGCCTGGATGAGTCACCATGCTGGAAGCTAACAAGGCAATCCCAGTGTGTTTCAAAGAGGGACTGGCTGGCACAGGTTTGGCAGAAGAGCGGGGTTTCTCTGTGGACGCCTAGGCCGTGACCTTGCAGGCAGAAGCGTTGTGCTGGAGGGCTGCAGGGTGAGAGCGGAAGTGGAGGCTGTGCGTGAGAAGAGGCCGATGAAAGCTGATGACTTTGCTGGAACAGGGCAAGGCAAGCAATCATCCACAGTGCTGAGATGCTCCCCAGCAGGGCATTGGAAACTCTGGCCCATTTTCCCTGCTGAGACCAGGCAGTCTGCTGCATGCAGATGCCCAGAAGGTGACAGGGTAGAGGGCAGGTGGAATAAGGATATGAATGCTTGTTGAGGTAGCTTATGATCTGTGTGTGTATGTGTGTGTGTTTCAGCCAGGCGCGCTCTCTCTCTCACTCACTCTCTCTCTCTTTCTTTCTTTCCCTCCCTCCCCCCTCCCTCTACACACACACACACACACACACACACACACACACACACACACACACGGGGGAGAGATCCACCACATGAGGGGTAGAAGCAAGGACGGGAAGAGCTGCCACTGCGAAAGTCCTGCATCTACAAATCTCAATGAAGGCATTTTTGCTGTAGGGTGGAGGCAAAGGGACGAGGGTCTCTCGGCCTAGTGGGGACTTGCTGCCTCTTGAGACAGTGAGGACAGGAGCTTTATGGAAGCCTCCCCACAACCTGGTTCCTGGCTCCAAATGTGTGGGACTTCAATTCCCATCATCTCCAGCCAACATAATTTATGTAAACCGCCCAGAGAGCCCTGGCTATGGGAATGGTATATAAGTGCAATAAATAAATAAATAAACAAACATGGCCATTGACCATTGTGACTGGGAATGTTGGGAGTCATTGTCCAACACACCTGGAGGACAGTAGGTTAGGGGTGGCTGCTTTAGGGTGCTGGCTAAAGCAATAAGGGAAACAAGTGCTATTGATTCAAGGGGAGGAGGAGGAGAGGGTGCATTTGGCAGAAGAGGTTGGACACGGGGAGGAAGCGTTAGCATTGGAGAATAGAGCCCACGTTGATTCCTTTAGCATTAATAAATGGGTCTGTGTTCTGCCTCTGATTTGCTGGAATGAGGCTTCCCTAACGGTCGGAGGAGGTGCTGTGGGGAGAAGGAGGCCTGGGAAGGGGGCAAGGGAAATTTTGTCTTACTCAACTTTCTTTCTGCAAATATAAGCATTGAAGTATTGTATCTCCCTTTGCTATCCCCCAACATCCCAATTTTCTTTTCAAATTTTAAACTGCCCTGAGTTTTTGTGATACGGCAATATTTTAAAGATGTCAACAAACAGGTAAATAAAAACAGGAAAAATGGAAAGGAACCTCTCGTGCAAGCACTTGAGTCATTGCTGACTCCTAGAAGGACGCCTGCTTTCGCTGACGTTTTCTTGGCAGACTTTGTAGTGGGGTGGTTTGCCATTGCCTTCCCCAGTCGCAGTTACCTTTCCCCCAGCTAGCTGGGTACTCATTTTACTGACCTAGGAAGGATGGAAGGCTGAGTTGACCTGAGCCAGCTGCCTGAGAACCAGCTTCCGCTGGGTTCGAACTCAGGCCGTGGGGAGAATTTTGGCTGCAGTAACTGCCGCTTACCACTCTGCGCCACACAAACACCCCCCTTCCTATTAAGGTTTTGTATTTAAATAATAAAAAGGCAATATTGGGTCATACATATGGTCCATTCAGCTCAGTACCCATCATCAGAGGATACAAAGCAAGGCCTCAAGAACATCTTTGCCTTTTATTTGCCCTGGACATGAAGGGATATATTCCTTGGCTCTTCAGGATAATACAGTTGCTGTCATCCACATCTCTGTGAATTTGTTCTATTATATTATTGGTCCTTGGCCTGGCCTCATCCTTTGGTAGTAAGTTCCAGAGATAGACTATGGGGCTGTGTGACCAAGACCATTATTCTCCCCCTTCCCATACAGTGTTATTAAATGCTCATAAAGAACATCCCACTGATAATCAGTAACAAAACCATGTCTGGTTTCCAATCTGACTACAACGGCCCATGAACCTGTAGTGCCCCCAATATCTGGGTTCTAAAATGTCCTGGCTTTTGTTCCATATCAAAATTGCTGCGGCTGATGGGAAGGCACTGAAAGGTGCATGTTATCTCTTTTACTTGTGGTGGATGGCAACCCAGAGATTGTCTCCCCAGAACACTAGCTATGGGTTGTACCGTTCTCAATATAACACTTTGAGCCTTAGATCAACTTGCCGTTATCCCGAAATAACTGTAGTGTGATCCCGCAGAGAGCCAAATGGCATTAGTTGATAACAGCCTTTATCCACGAGAAACCACTCAGAGGCAATGTGTTCTGCTACCGTATGCATCAATTTGCTACTGACCAGGGCATAACCAGCAGTACTGAAGCCTTGTATTTGGTGCAGAGGAAAGTACGACATAAGCCGGGAACTAATTCCCACCCATTGTTTCTCTCTCAGCAACGCAACTGGGATGTTAGCGCAGGGCACATGGGGACATAGCTTCCATACCTTTCATAACTGAATAGAAGTGAGAATTTGGGCAGGTCCAGCTTGACCTAAAGGACTGAGGGAAATTGCACCTTCCAACATTTCAACTTCTGCACAACTACTAAAGTCATAGAGGCTGAGTTTGGACAACACGGTAATCAAGGGTGTGTGTGTAATAGGAACAGAATGGGAAACAACCATTGATTAGCATGTTGTCTGAACTTAGCCAAGGTTTCTGTCCTCCTTTGCCTCTGGTTTCCCTAGCAGCAACCATTTTTCCCAGGTCCAGAGAAGAAGCACTAATACCAATAAGAGGCACCACAACTTTAAGGGAGTTTATTTGACAAACTCAATGTCTTATTAACCTTCTTTCTTTTCTTTCTTTCTTTTCTTCTTCTTTCTTTCTTTCTTTTTTTTTTTTTTGCAGTTGATGTTCTAACCTTTTTGTCTGATCTGGAATCAAAATTCCCCATGCAGTGGAGAGTCAGGGTGCAACTTGATGTGGACCGTGAATGGATCTCCCACTGTTTTCTACAACAGTTTCATAGTAGCCATTGGAATAGGTGAATTCTTTTGGGACCATGGGGCAGTATCCAATTCAACACTATTGCTAACGTAAATTATGCTGCACTAGCATAAGCGACCTCTAGTACAATGCCAACAGCATTTGCTGGCAAGACAGGTTTTCTGGAGAAACCCGTTGAGTCAGTAAATGCTATTGGTATTGTGCTAGAGCAGTGGTTCCCAATTAGCTAAGTACTGTGGACCCCTTGTTTTTCAAATGCCAAGCCATGGACCCCCTACTTCTGAAAAAATTGTTATCTCTATGGTAGTTACCTGTGCGAAGCAATTTTTTGGAGAAAATAAGGGGTAGCCCCTAATAAGCAAAGGATTTTAGGTATACTGAAAACAGACCATAAAATTTGTGATATTACCATGCAAAAATGACAATGATTTAGTTAGGAATATAAAGATGAATTTAATTTTACTAATGTCTAGTTTACAACTGAACAAATTATGACTTGTCTAGCAGCTACTAAACCTACATGTGATGGGAGAAATCATGCCTCTTTTTGTCCCGAACAATCCCCTCCACATCTGGTTCAATATTCCTACTTTTAATCTCAAATCTGGATCAACATCAAGCCTGTTTCTATGCTTGTTCTTCATATAACAAAATGTCATAAAGGTTTATTCACAAAGATATGTGGAACAAAAAGGAACTAGATGTTTCAAAGATTTTTCACCTAACTTCTTATAATCAGGAAAAACCTTCACCCAGAATTGGTCCAGTCTATATTCTTTGAAAAATGATTTCAATGAACCATCACAAGTCACGTCAACAAGTGAATCTTGCTCTTCTGCAGATAGAGTTGTTAGTTGTACACCACCACATTCAGAAGGATTCCTTATCCATGAGTTTTCAGGATTAGGTGCAGGGAAGTAATCTCTGAAGCTAGTCGCTAAATCACACAGGTGCTCAGTGATGTTATATTTTACTTCTGGTAGAAATTCGTTGTCAGTGGACACCAGAAATGAATGGTGAATATGTGAATCGTGCCACGGATCCCCTGGGTGGGTTACGTGGACACCTTGGGGTCCGTGGACCACCGATTGGGAACCACTACTCTAGAGGTTGCTTACACAAGCACAATGCAACTTATATTAGTGGTGAATTGGATACTATCCATGGTATTAAATCTTTCCAACTTGGTTTTCCCAATGAAAATTGTCCCCCTGGAGAAAGGAAGATTTTCACTGAGAAACAACAGGGGGGAACCCCTTCTCCTTAGTGCCACAGCCCTGACAGGATTCACACCCATCCCATTCCTGTGACTGCTATTGAAATGCTTTTAAAAGTGGGAGATCCAGTCTTAGATCTCCCACTGTCACATCTAGATCAGCTCTTAGAAAGCTCCTGGTTAAAAGTTACTTTTAAGAAGTCTGAAGCCATGGGATATAACATCCCAGGGAATATTCTTAGAAAGCTACACTCTGCTTCCATTAAAATTGGCCTGTAGGCAATCACTTGGTGTTGAGATCACAGATAATTGGTCCAAACTTTATAACAATAATTTTGCACCCTTGTTTCACTGAGTTGAAAAAAGACCTGGATGCATGGAGGAAAATACACTTAGCAAGGGCCATTTCTATAGCTGCAATTAAAATATCACAGTACCTAAGTTTAACTCTCTATTCTAAGCTCTACTAATTTATCTCAGTACTTTGCTGCTGGAGAAGCAGCAAAGACTACTGGAACAGTTTTTCTGGAATTATTGTTAAAAGCCCAAGTTAGAACCACAGCTCCATATACCAAAACTACCTTTATTTACAGGGACACAGCAATGTCCCTGTAGTTAAGGTCAGATAATAGATAAAGCATTCTACCGTTATAAAGGGGTAATGAGGGTCATTCTAATGTTCATAAAATTGAAAATATTTCACCAATCTTCCTGAAATTTACAAGTGCTAGAAAGAAATGTTGGTTTTACATACCCTGAAAATTTCAAGAAAATTGGTGAAATATTGAGGGAAGGAGGGTAGTTTAAAGTACAAAAGAAAAAAACCCTCTCTGAGTCAAAATGGTTCTGATAATTTAGGCTGGTGATTTTTTCATCCATGAAATTTGGAGTATTCAGCTCCTTACCCATTAATCCGTTGGTGGTGACTTCTTCCTCCTTCATTGTGGTTGGTGGAATGACTTTTCTTTCTTTTTTAAATTCCCTTTGGTTGATTTTTAATTAATATTTATTCATCCTTTTAGAGTGAATACAGAGGACTTCTTCAGGGATAGTGCAACACATGCTCAGTAGCATTGCTCTCCCCCTCCCTCCTCCCTCAGATAGATTAGAATGTTGAAAATAAAATGTCCTCCCGCTTCCTCTAGCACAGACATTTCCTTAGTGAAATCATCAGCGTCTTCTCAGAAGTAAGTTCCATTGAGTGTAATGGTCTTGATCCCAGGTAAGTGTGTAGGGGATTGTAGCCTTTTTAAAACTGCATGGAACATTGGACGGGGGAGAGTGAGAGATGTTACTGAGAATTTCCTCTCCTTTCCAGCAGAATAATCCTACAATTAACCACTTGCTTACTGTGTATGTGTATTCTTTTATTCTTCCTTTGATCATTGCTGATGTTTGATCAAGCTTCCTCCCCCCACCTTCAATGTATTTGATTTTTAAAGGATTTTTGTTCCTTGAGTTCCTATCTGACTTCATATTGTGACGCAGCCACTTACGGAGCTGATCAGAAAGGGAGGGAGAGGGGCACAGGAGAAGAGCCCCATTGCACTGGGAAAGCAGGTGGGAAGGAGGAATATTTTGAGGAAGGTTTTCCCCTCCTTTGCCCACCCTACTCTGGCAATCCAGCCTGACTGGGAGTCACAATATGGATATATACTGCTCAGGCTCTTATTAGCTACGATGGATTTTAATGTTGATAACTGGGGTGGAAGATGTAGTGTAGGGAGAGGTCTGGGGCTGGGGAGTCTTATGAAAGAAAAGCATTACCATTTAAAAAAAAACATTCTCAGTGAGGAGGATCCTGTACCCAAGCATTGGATTACAGACTTCTACAAAAGACAGACTGTGGGTGGAAGCTTTATTTCTATGGGATGAGAAAGATGCAGAGGATAGATTAGCTTTCCCTTTTCTTTCAGCACTGAGGGGGATCTCCCTTAACTACATCCAACCCCAGACAGTCACAAAACAAGTGGCTACCTCTTATATCTTGACAAAACTCCATGTCCTAGCCATGGCAAAATAGAAGAGCACTGTCTGGGGCTCAAGTGCTTCCCTAAATTTTAAAGATTTTTTTAAAAATCGGTAATGCTTTTCTTTCAAGATAGGGCAACTTGTGGCCCTCGAGCCACATGTATTGCCTGCAACTCCTAAAATCCCTCACCAGTGGCTATGCTTCCTAGGGCAAATGGGAATTGTAAGCCAAAACATCTGCAGGGCCATCCCATGTTCTAGATGACCATGGCTCCCACCTTATCTTATTTTGGTCTCCTTATCCTGCCACACAATCTATGCTATATCTGACCTTTCACCCTGGTATCATTTAAAATTTGGGAAATGTTGGGTGGGGGGTGGGGAACCCGTTATACGTGACATTTCACCAATCATCCTCATGTTCTCATCCTCATGTTCTTTTTTTTCTCTTCTTCTTCCTTTTTTCCCCCTTTATCTGCAGCCCTCCTAAAAATAACTGCGAGAGTTTCTGGGGCCAAGAAAATTTCATAATTACCACTATCTCTTTACTAAATCCCAAGAGTTTAGGGTCCAGTGGTTCCAAACCAACCTTTTCAATTAAGACAACTGTTCCATAGCAATAACCTTGAAACTGTTCTAAAGAGGGTCTTTATCTGTACTTACAACTTTTTTTTATCTTTATCTGTACTTACATCTTATCTGCTAACCTAAGAATCTCTAAAGCTATCATTTCTATTCTGTACAAAAAACCCTACTGAGACTCTTTCAGGTTGCTATAGATCTTCCCCTTCCCTGAAACAGCATGGAGGTGGGGGGAGATCTACAGGTGGGATGGGATAATAACATTTGGAATGGAATATGGGCAAAATAGTCTATCTTCTCTACGTGTGCGAACATTAGAGAACTGACTTTAAACATTATAAGCAGGTGGTACATGGGCCTTGGGCGGGTGGGGAGTCACTGTTCGGATAATGGATCCAAACTCTGGAGAAAGGATTGCACTCCCAAGGGTATGTATCTACATAAGTGGTGGGAGTGTCCTACTGCCCTGCAATTTGGGGATAAAGCTATAATGTTATGGTATTGCCAATGAACTGAGAGTTAATTCTCTCACATTATGATGCTGATGATCTCATCCCATTTACTAGAAGAGTTTAATTTTCTTCTTTTTAATGGTGACTAAATTTGTACTGGCTAGAAGATAGAATTCCAAATAAAGCCCCTCTTTGTTACTGTGATATAGGAACACCTGGGACTTTTTAACAGCATAGAAAATCACACACCAGCTCAGAGCTTCTACTGGGAAGTGAAAAGTAAATAAATTCCTATTTATCTGCATTCCCTTTATAGAATTTGCCAAAAAGATCCACAGGAGCATCTTCTCCACCTGTAAATACAAAACAACTTTTGTGAATAACTCGTGGCTTTTATTTCTGAAACCTTGAAGATATATTCTTTTATATCTTTCTAATGGTGCTTGGTCACTGTTTTATTTGGTTTTGTGTTACCTTGTTCAATTTGCATTTGTATTATTTTTTGTTTGCTTTTGCATTTACTTTTTTTTGCAGGGGAATAGAATTAAGAATATGTTAACATTAAAAGGTTTAAAGTGGACAAAGGAGACACAAGGAACAGAATGGTTCTATTTTCTGAACAATGGCAGATTTCAAATGGGGTATGGAAAGGCAGAAGGTGTATCATATGACTACCTCTCTGTGTGATGACAGAAGAGGGAAGATGATATGGTTTATGTCAATATGTGTGAGGTGTAGTGTGTGGTGTGATGTGTGCGAGGGGATACGTGTGAGTGCTGTGTATGGATGTGCGTGCATGTATTTCTGTGGATATATATTCCATGTTCGGATGTGTGTGCAGATGAGAGGGGCGTTGTGGTGTGACCCTGCTCACCTTTATTGTGGTCCTGGACACTTTTTGCTTTGGCCCCACCCACTGCTGTTATGCAGCCTTTTGGAAGTTTATCCATGGAAGGAATGCCACCCTTGGGATGAAAAATGTCCCCCAACCATAACCTAGAGCAGGGGTCCTAGATGCTTTTGGGAACCTGTGGGCACATCTGGAAATTTGAAAAAAACTATCATGGGCACCACCACAAAATGGATGCCATGGAGGCCTAGGTCAACACAAAGGACAGCTAACTTGCCCCCAAAACTGAGTACAAAGAGATGGGATCTGGATCCCAGAATATAAACCTATCCCCTTTGACCTCATAGTTTTCTGGTCCAACAGAACAGCTAGAAGGCAAGCCAATTCATTTCCCCAGATCTCTTCTAATTACTCCCTCCCTGGATACCTCTCCATCTCTCTCTTTCAGGCTTACTTCTCCAAACTTCCTCCCTCCTTTATACATGTACCCCATACCCCATGCATCTATCCACAAGCAAGAACCTCTTTCATAAAACACAGAAATACACACACTGACACATGTATGTACACTCTTCTCTTCCTCCCCTCATGCCCCCCTCTCTTTTCAGCCACCCCAAGTTCCCATCAACCTATTTTTTCTGCCCTCTCAACATTCCTCCTTAAAACCTTCACTACATTGACAGAACTCAGCTCAGCAGGAGCTCAGCCACCTCCAGTCCCTCTTGCTACCCTCCAACCAATCCTGCTGCTGTCCAGTCAGAATGGAAGTGAACAAAGGGCCAGTAATGGGACTTTTCAGAGGAGCAACACAGTGAAGCCAGATCTACACCAAGTTAAATATTGCACTATGAAAGCGGTATATAAAGGCAGGATCTACACTACTGCTTTATAGCAGTATTGAAGTGCACTGACAACTGCTGGGGCCCATGACACAGATGCCATATACTGCTTTCATACCGCTTTCATAGTGTTACATCCTGCTTGGTGTAGATGTGTCAATGGGCCCCAACAGTTGTCAGTGCACTTCAATACCATTATAAATCAGTAGCGTAGATTCTGCCTGAGACAGTTTGCAGTAGATTTTGTTGGTCATGTGCTGTGGAGGGGACAATGGCATGCTTCTGGGGGTGCCCTGGTGCCTGTGGGGACCCCAGCTCTAGAGCCAGCTTTCCAAGGGGAAAGTCTCTGTGGTACTCTCTGCATGCCCAAGGGGTTCTCTATCTCCTTGAGGATGGAGATTGGCCACTGCCTGTGCCCAAAGTCCATGGCTAGTATATAGCAAGTTCTGCAAATAGTTCCTTTCCTGACTGCTCATCGCACATCTTCCATTGCTCCTCCTCAGGGGACAGTGGGAAATCCACCCTGCTGTGCCATGCAGTTTATACCCTTACCTTGACTGCCAAACTAATCGCAGCACTGGTGAGCTCTCCTGGCAGCCTGAAATGCCCCCAGTGGGTGCCTGCTGCTTCCCAACACCTACTCCGCTCTTCAGTTCCATAGAGGGAACTAATTTTGACTGCACTTCCCTCTCACGTCCTCTCTCTTCCTCTTGTCTCTCTAACTCCCCATGAGGGGACTTGAATAATAAAAAAAGTAAATCACTATTATTCTGTACCCAGAGGTAAAGGCTCCTGCTCTCCTGATCCATTCTGATGAAGACCTTTTCGATTCCCCTCAAAGTCATTTGGCACCGTGTGAGCTGAAATAGAGGAGAGTGTCCTTCAGTCATTGAATCCCTGCCAGGGGAAGGTTAGCATCAGGGACGCAGGGAGAAAGATCAACATGTGAGCAAAGGAGCAGGGGCAAGCCAGGATGGAGCCTGCAGTAGCAAGTGAGGTGCAAATGTCTTCATCATGCTTCTGTTTGGATGAACAGGGTATTGCAAGGATAATACGTCATGCACAAGGCAACCTATGCAAAAGCTGTCCTGAGAGATATCCTGGGTACCAAGCAGGGCAAGGCGACTTCTGAACAGGAATGCCAGACCCTTTCCTTAGGAACAGAATTCTCCACATCTTTATTAATGTCCAGATTTAGACCATAATCAAGCAGATAAATACTATCTTGTTTCTTTACTTCTCTTCTTCTTTTACCCAAGCTCAGGGGCATTTTTTTTTCATTTTTAGCATTTCTACACACACACGCAAACACATACATACACATACAGTGTGTGGTCAGTTACAGTCACAGAAAATGGAAAAAGGGATCTTTCTGCAACGCCAATGTTTGTAGAAAAAGTTCTCTTGTCTAAGGGTTCCTTCTCATGTTACCAAAAGGACAGTTTCTATCACTTCTTCTCAGCCACATATTTACCAAACAGTGCCCAAAGTGCAATAAACATGCCCCCAGGGGACATGGACAGCAGAAG
Source organism: Elgaria multicarinata webbii (assembly GCF_023053635.1). Lineage (NCBI taxonomy): Eukaryota > Metazoa > Chordata > Lepidosauria > Squamata > Anguidae > Elgaria > Elgaria multicarinata. The sequence continues at coordinate 47,369,456 of NC_086173.1, read as the reverse complement.
CTCCTGGGAACATGTTAACCAAGTATTTTCAGATAGATGAATGCTCTCAGTTGCCCCAGAAAATATGTGGCCAATCCATGCTGGAAACACACCAACCTGTCCTTTTACTGTTATGTGAAGTAACCCAGCACAAACATATACGTATATACAAATGCATGCAAATGTACATAAATGCCTTACAATGGCCGCAGTAGCTCTTCTCTGGGTTTGCAATAAACTTTGTGCATTGACATTCTGTGCAAGAATCAATAGCTTTCCAGCTTGGTTCTTCTAACTTTGATTTTTCTCCATTTCCCATTCAGTAATACTGTCTGTCCAACATGATTGCAAGAAATCAAGTCTTGTAAATCTTATGGGAGGAGGAGGAGGAGGAGGAATAATCTAGTCCAGCTCGAACTGCTTTCTAGCTATGAACAACTCACACACACACACACACTCCCAAGCAAGTGCCAGCACCAAAGTTGTGGAAAAGGTTCCTTCTCTTGATCAAAACAGTCACCCAATCATTCACAGGTACCTGAATACCCCTCTCACTGACCTTAAAGAAGCAATTCTCATCTCTCAAAGTCATCCTGTCAAGTTGTTTACTGACTCATCTGAACCACACCACAAAGCAATTGGAGGAACTAAACTTTCTGCAGCGTCTAACCCCCGCAGATCTCTCCGTCTCACTTGCTCGCACTCTTATACTGTGGGGCAGGCAAGGGTGAATGGATCTTGATTTTAGGGCGTGGAGCCTGAATCATGGTTAGGAATAAAGGAAGATAGCCAGGGGATGGGTGAACTGGCAGTAGTTGCTCTGCCATCCAGAAATTATGGCCTGGGAGAGGGAGCACAGTGAGTGTGCTGATTGGGCATGGCTGTCAAAGTGGCAACAGCCCGCCTAGGCCAATGATGAGCTAATATCCCATGTCCACTGGTTTTGTTGGAAGATTGGAAGTGGACTGTGGGTGTGCTGCACCCAATTCCACTCCTGAGGCTATGGGAGTCATACAAAAGAGTCCTTCAATTAAGGGGAATCAGGGTCATGCCACACACAGTAAAGTAATAATGCTTAAGCCTATCCTGCTCAAGATATGATTCACCAAGCCAAATGAAGCCCATGGCCAGGTATGGTGGTTCACCAGATAAACCTCTAGGCTACAATACATGAGTGATGGTCTGTGTTCAGCTCAATGGGTCACCAGTTTTACAAGTCTGGCTGAATCTAAGAACAAGTGATTTTTGAAGCTATCGATTTTGCTGCATTTTTAAAGAAGGCTTGCCTCCTTCCTTCCTCTCACTCTCTCTAATTGAACTTCAGATCATACTCTGGGTCTTTTTTCCTGCAACTGCAATAGCTATGAGAGAACAACACACGACCATGGACAGCTCTTTTCCAGCACCTGCTTTCGCATGCTTCTATGATAAGCAGATGGGAACACCTGGATTCCAGCAACATCCTTAGTCTGAAATTTGGGGCTCTCTAAAGGAGTGCTGCCACCTTCTGTCACCAATCAACAGTCCCCTGCTCGGATTCCTGTGCTCCATCCCTGCTGCTGACCCTTTCTCCCGTGACTGACGGTAGCTTTCCTTAATAGCGAGGGTTGCTGTGCCAGATTTATGAGGGAAGCTGCTCTGGGGTTTAATGACTGCTACAAACAATCCCATGATGGCTGCTGCTGGGTCTGCTCAGGGAAGCACTTTGTAGCTTTGATGACTGCATGTGATAAGAGGGCATTAGAAATGCAACCTGTTGCCCGTTTCCCAAGGTAATTAATTTCATCTGTATTGAACAGATGCCATAATTTCAGGGTTATGGATTAAGTAAAGAATAGACAAGAGCATCCTTGTTGGCTTGGAGATTAATTAATTTCATCGGGTGAAATCGGCTCCCGCATTCTCTCCTTGGCAGAATTGCTTTAGCTAGACGTTTTTAATCTACCTGCTTCACGTGGCTGCTGACCCGCAAGGGGACTATCGACATCCTTGTTTCCAGACTTGCTAGGGAGGCAGCAGGGTCCCACCTTGGCTGATTAGAAGGGGGGGATGACTGGGGCCAGGACTCCAGGGATGCTATTCCTCTCTCAGGGAGAAGACTGGGCTCTGGTGAGCACAAGAAGAACATTTGGGGCCCATTGATGGATGTTATTGTTTTTAATTTTCAATGCTGCCAGGTTCCTGATGTGCAGTCTCCGTACCTGTTTTAGGCTTTGTCCAGGCCCGTTGCAGTTTACACTAGGGGTGCTTCTGGGCACAGGGCTCCCAGTGGCAGCAATCAGAAGGCTTTGTGCAGCTCTTCCATTCTTTTCTCTTTTTTTCTTAAGTGATTTCCTGTGGTAAGGAAAAAGACAAAAGAAAACATGAGAGAGTTACAGATAGAAGACAGTATCATCTGGACCCTCTGTAAAATTCCATGAATGGGGCAGGGCCATGGTATAATAAAAGCCTTTTCTGGAAGCACAGTATGTCCAGCCAAACCCTCCTGTTTAATTTCTCGTTTGTCCTTCCCTCTCCCTGTAAAAATCTTCACTCATTTGCTATTCGCATGTGTTTCTTCCTCCTAGAATTGCAGGCTTAGGTTTCATGCCAGAGTGGGAGGCAATAAATTCCAGGATCATTGCCAGGATGGTGTAGCACAAGGGAGAGCAGAAGGCAGATCTCCAGATGTTTGGGGTTTCAACTTCCAGTGTTCCTGACCATTGGTCATGCTGGCAGGGGCTTCTGGAAATTGAAGTCCAAAACATCTGGAGATCCACCTTCTGCCTACCCCTGATGTATTAAACAGAGTTGACTGGGGACACCTGACTCCAAATCCCTGCATAGCCATGATGCTCACTGGGTGATCTTGGGCCAGCTTTATAGCTCAATCTGAACTACGTCACAGGGTTGTTGCGAGGATAACATTGGTGTGTGGGCAGAAATGTGAATGCCGCCCTGAGGTCTTTGAAGAAAGGGAAGGAGGAGAAATGGAAATCACATAAACAATAGATAAATATGATAATGCCACTATCACTGCAATCTTTGTTATTATTATTATTATTATTTATTTATATAGCACCATCAATGTACATTGATGCACCTCTTCCAGTCAGACTTCACTCAGTCACTCTGATACAGCAAGGGAGACCAGTTTATGAAAGCACATGAGCACCAATGCAAATGTGCATCTGGATGCATGTCCACTTCTACGTTGTGATGCTCAAGCAGGCCTACAGAACTGGCCACTAGTCATTGTGCATTAGTAGTTGTGCACGGCTAGTTGCTGATGATTATTAATTTGTTGTGCGTGACTAGTTGTGCACACCTGTTGATCTCCTGGGAGCTTTGCCTTTGCTTAGCAATCTATTTGGGGTGATTCCCACAGCCATTTTGAGATGCTGACCACTTATGGATGCCTGGGTAAATTTACCATTTTGGGCATGATAACTAGTCTTGCAGATACTTGGCATGGCGCATAGTGTTTTCCACACTCCCCTCAAAATGTGTCTTTGACCCAGGAGGTAATGAGCCTACCAAAGTATTCACAAGGCTTCTCATCCAACCCCCAAGAGGCTTTGCTAAGTCGCTATTATACTAAAACTTGGGTTGTAAATCAGCCCTTAGCAAGAGCAATGAAGCAAAAGCTTCAAGTCTTTCTTTGCGGTGACTTGGTGGTCATCAGCCTGATTGACTTCATTCTGGAAACAAAAAAGTACTAACAAGTAACAATGTAAAGCAGCTAATCTGGCATCCCTTTCAGAGTCTGAAATACCTACAGGTCCGTCAACCTCCAGTAAATTCAGTGATTGACAATAAAATGTGCAATAAAATCTTCTCTGTCAAGACTTTTTTTATAGCTATTGCCATTTAATATTTATTTGCTGTGCATCTTTGGAAAAAGAATTGTCACTAAAAAGATTATTGTGGTGATGATGATGATGATGAAGATGATGAGTTGAGTTGGGTGGTTCTGGATCTCACTGGGCTCACATTACAGGAGGGAAAAGTGGGAGCTTTCACCTGGTGCCTTGCTCTTCAAATAAATTCCCCACACAGCAGGTGGCATAAAAGCAACTTTGGGCTCTCTTTGGAACCATGGGAGGGTACCATGAATAGTAGGAGTGCTACCATCAGAAGATCTAGGTCCCCCAGTCATATGGACATTTTAAAACCTAGAAGTGCAAAGCGTTTGTTTGTTTCATTTCTATACCACCCAGTAGCTACAGCTCTCTGTGTGGTTCATAACAATTAAAACCATAAAATACAACATGAGCTAATATAATATAAAAGTTTATCACTTAAAACTACAGTATAAAATAAGAGTAAAAACCAAAATGAAACCTAACAGCAGTGCAAAGATTTAAAATACAATTACAGGTTTCAAACAACAGAAACTGAAAGACTTAAATGCCTGAGAAAATAAGAAGGTGAAACCTGGCACTGAAAAGACCATAACGTAGGTGCCTGCTGAGACTCCCTGGGGATCTCATTCCACAAACGGGGTGCCACAACAGAAAAGTCCCTTGTCTTAATAGCCACCCACCTCACTTCATTTGGCATGGCTGCCAGAATGACTTCTGGAGATGAATTTAGGTATATATGGGAGGAGTAATCTGGCCCCAAGCTGTTTAGGGCTTTGAATGGTAATACTAGCACTTTGCGCTGGGCCCAGAAATGGACTGGCGCCAGTGCAGATGGAAAAGTACTGTCAGAAATATCACCACACTGGTCAGTCCCAGTTAACAATCTTGCTTCCCTATTTTGGACCAGATGAAGAACTGGGCATGTTTAGCCTGGAGAAGAGAAGATTGAGGGGAGACATGATAGCACTCTTCAAATACTTAAAAGGTTGTCACACAGAGGAGGGCCAGGATCTCTTCTCGATCCTCCCAGAGTGCAGGACACGGAATAACGGGCTCAAGTTAAAGGAAGCCAGATTCCGGCTGGACATCAGGAAAAACTTCCTGACTGTTAGAGCACTGCAACGGTGGAATCAGCTACCTAGGGAGGTTGTGGGCTCTCCCACACTAGAGGCCTTCAAGAGGCAGCTGGACAAGCATCTGTCGGGGATGCTTTAGGGTGGATTCCTGCATTGAGCAGGAGGTTGGACTCGATGGCCTTGTAGGCCCCTTCCAACTCTGCTATTCTATGATTCTATGAAGTTTCCAATCTGTCTTCAAAGGCAGCCCCACATATAATGCATTGCAGTAATCCAGATGAGAGGTTACCAGAGGATGAGTAATGGCAGCTAGGCTATCTTTGTCCAGATTGGGTCATAGTTGCTATATCAGTCTATTGCTATATCAGCCTAAGCTGGTAAAAAGTGCTCCATGCTGCCGAGTTCACCTGTGTCACTAGTGACAATGCTGGATCCAAAAGCCCCCCTTCAGAACAGGTGAACAGACAGGCAGATGAACCACCCACTAACAGTACCTCTATCTTGTCTTGACTGAGTGTCAGTTTATTGTCCCTCTTCCAGCCCATTACTGTCCCTAGACCAGCCACTATCTCAACAGGATTTGATGAAAAGGAGAGATAGATCAGGGTGTCATCTGCATGTTGATAACATCTCAGCCCACACCTCCAGATAGCCTTCCCCAGCAGTTTCATATAGATATTGAACAACATGGAGATAGAATAAAGTCCTGTAGAAACCCATAGCATAGCTGTCAAGGCACAAAGCAATAAAGCTCTGGAATCATTCATCCAAGTAGGAGTGGAGCCACTGCAACGCAGTGCTTTCAACTCTCAAACCAGACAACCTATCTAGGACACCATGGTCAATTGTATAGAAAGCCACTGAGAGGTCAAAGAGAATCAACAGAGTCACACTCTCCCTCTCTTGGCAAAGGTCATTCCATAGGTCGACCAAGGCAGTTTTCATTCTAAAACAAGACTGGAAGCCTGATTGAAATGGGTATAGATCATCAGTTTCATTCAAGAGTGCCTGGAGTTGGCTGGCAACCATAACAGCAATAACAGGGCATGGTATCTAGTAAAAATCGCACTCATCAAATCAAAAGTATCCTATTCCAATGAAATAATCTTGGTTACTTCACACAGAAAAAAACTGCTAGCAACTGTTGCTTGTGAACTTCTCACCTGCTAGCTCTCAAGTGTGCAAGCAGGGACACAGGGTACAAGGTATAAGAATGGAACTATAGCTCAGAGGGAAATATGGGGTTGGGTCTTGCAGGAGGCCTAGATTGGACTGAGAAGGAAAGAAAACAGAGAGACTAGGCAAAAGATGGGGGGAGCTGGGAAGGCCAGGCATTTGGAAGTCACCTATAGAGCTATTCAGGCAAGGCCCCAATCTTCCAGGTGTCCAGACTAAGCCTGATGGTGATCTAGAAGCACATAGTCAAGCCACGGGCAACCAATGGGATCCCTTGGTGGGTGGAGTTATGCTGGCACTTGGGAGAATAATGCAGCTGTTTCCATTTTATCTCTGCAACCCCAGGTGGTTTGCTACACAGGGGAGCCCAGTGCTGATCTGGGCCTCTGAGTCCCTAAGCCCAGCAGTTATTCCTTAAACTTCCAACTGAACTGTCATCCCCATGCTCACACCTTTTTGTCACTGTCTCCCCAGTCGTAGGGCTTTTCTACACAAGGCATTTATCACGTGCTTGTCATTCCTTTATGGATTCTTTAGATGATGTTGTGACCCTCCAGTTTTGCTTCTGTGTCTAAAAAGCACTTTTGGCAAGGTTTTTTTATTATTATTATTATTTTTTAAGAGCAGGAACATGTGGCCTTTAATTGTTAAAGCAAAAGCAACTTTTTTCTCTCTCTCTTGTGCATTTGTGCTATTCTGCTACATCACAGTGCCACTTAGAGGTTATATAGCAGAAAAGCAGGAAAGGAAATGCTCCTCAAGTAGTGCTCTGATCTCAATTCTGCAACAAAACCAAAAGTAGGTAGTGTGTCTACACAGCCTCATGTAGAAAAGCTCCTAGCCAAGGGCTTTTCTGAACCCTTTAAACCAGGTGTTTTTTAGTGTGCAGTTGGACACAAAATGTGAAGTGGGGAAAAATGTGCAGTTGGAAATCTGATAATGTGCAGTTGAAAAAGTGGTGAAAAAAGTAAGACACGTGTTATGTGTATGCGTTTATTAAGAACTTAACAAGAGACAAAGTCAGGGATGGCTTGAAACACAAATTATATAAGGATGCAGGTGAAAGAGCCCTTGATGGTGTGACTGATGTTGTTGGGTCCTGTAACAGTGTTGCCTGAATAGATGTGGGGGCAGAGTTGGCACTTGGGTCTATTGCATGGCCTGGTCCCTCTGTGTCCTGTGTCCTATTGCTGGTTAGCATCTTCTTCAGGTTGGGAGGTTGTCTGTAGGTAAGGACAGGTCTGCCTCCCAAGGCTTGTGAGAGAGAAATGTCTGTGCTGCTGATGGGTTGGAGTTCACTGATGATCCGTTACAGTGGTTTCAATTGGGGGCTGTAGGTGACAACCAGTGGTGTACTTCCCTTGGTCTGTCATCCTTCCTGGGTATCCATATGGCCCTGTCAATTTGTCTTTAAGTTTAAGGTGAAACTAGTGTTGGTGATAATCTGTCCAGCCGTGAAAGAGAAATACTGTGTTTGGCTTGGGTGGTGGCAGATGAATGTGTGTCTGACAGGGCATTTGTGCAATTGGAAAATTTGCTTTAAACCCGGCCCCCCTGCTTTGAGCATATCTCCAGCTGACCCCCAGACCTATAAACTTGCCTGTATCCCTCAATCCTATGACACAGCAGGCTCCCTCACTATTCCACCTTTGGTCCCACAAAAGCCAGCTTTTCCAAACAGCCTTAACCTGTATTTTAAACACGAGGCAGAGGACACTGTTAAAGGAAAAGACTGCAACCCCTCCCCACCCACAGCAATGCCCCCTCCAACTTCCCTTCCACTTGAGACTCACATTTAATCTCCTAAGCAAGGACCAAAGAAGTATAACGACTCCATGCCACGTTGATATTCATGAGCCAGGCATTTTATTTAATGTGCCTCACGATGAAGGATCAAAGATACAGAGCGGTACCTAATTAATTATTTTTTTCCTTCTTCTGTAACATCCCCTTAGTGGGCCTTCGAGCCCTGGAATCTAAAAGGGTTCTGCTTTTGCACCGACTCCGCATAATGAGATGGAATTTGGACTCCAGCAAATTTGTTCAGTTTTATGGAGTATTACGTGGAAAACGCTGTGAAATTAAGTTCTGGCTCCGCTATCACGCCATGGCCATCAGGGCTGCTTTTATGTGTGGCGCTGAGACGGAGAGATGGGAGAACGGCTCTTCCTCGTGCTAATGTGGTGAACAGAGAGGAGGAGGAGGAGGAGGAGGAGCTGGGACACAGTGCTGGGGGCAGGAGAGGGGGAGGGGGAGAGGGGAAAAAGAAGGAAGGGAACCGTGCAGAGAGAGGGGGGAAATATCAGCAGAACTGGGCCAGCAGCCCTGAGTGACAACAGCCAGGTGTCTCTGGAGGCACACAGCCCAACCCAATACTTCAATTTGAATTAGAGGAAAGCACAATAGTTATGGAAGTGCCCCTCCTGGCCTGGGTGACCATAGAAAACGTGAATCCTCGAGAAAGGCGAGGACCTCAGCTCACCACAAGCCAGCATTTTATCAACTGCATCAGTCTGTCTATGCCTCTTACTGAATAGGATCGCCTTTACTATTATTCAATGAGCCTTCCTTGTCCTGGACAACTGGTTCATGGACACGAAGCCTCCGGGAGCCCTGCTTCCTGCTCCGTTCATTGCCTTGTTCGCCGCAGCAGGGTTTCAGCAGCCCCTTTATTGTACCAGATGCAGTGGAGGCCAGCAGCTATGATTTCGGTGGGCCTGTGACTCCATTCTGGATTTCAGACATAACCACCAAGAACTCTAAAGGAGCTATCCGGCCTATAGGGAATCAGAAGGGATTCATAGCCCTATCGAAATTGGAGCCACCACCCTCCACTGACCAGATGTCTCCCTCCTCCTTCACCCAGGCTCCATAATGCTAAAAGTTGAGCTGCATGGATCTGCACCATCCCCTGCCCACTTGGTGTAATAGCTTTTGATGGACCTTTCCTGCCTGCAACTGACTAAACCTTTTTTTCTGCACTTGCAAAAGGCAAAGAAATCTACTTTTGCTTCTCCATCACCTCATTCCACATTTCCATTGGAATCAGGAAAGCCAGCCCCAAGTATGCACATACATAGTCAGTATGAGGCAGCGTTGTTGTTGTTGTTACCTCTCCCTGAATATTAGTGCTTCCTGTCCTTCCTTTCCCTTCCTTTCCTTCCAGCTCTCTTCCATGCACACCCCTCCATCCATCTCTCTAATGTCAATGTTTCTTCTTTCCCTCCCTTAGCAATTTTATGACCCATTTCTTACATGACAGCAATTAAGCAATGAAACGCTCCTGATTCGACCCCAAGTTCCATAAACATCTTCAAAAGCAACACACTATGGAGCAAAGGGCCGTTGAAATGCGATCTGTTTTGACGAAAGGGGACCACCTCTATGGTCCATGGCAGCCATCTCAGTTTTGCTTTCTCCCTCCCCGGGATGGCCTAGCACATGAGTGGTGCTGCCTACTTCCCTAAGCATAAGAAAAGCAAAGAAGTCCTATATCCAGTCAGTGCATCGAAAGCCGTGGGATGCATCTATCCATCCACCACATTGGCTCATTATCCAGCTGAGGATTCGAGGTGCATGGCACTCGCTTCCTGATTGCTGTGGCCCCTCTCTTGCCCAGCTGTGATCCAAAGCTTCGAATCACAAAGGAACCAGCAGCTTACCTGAAAATAAAATGGCCATGGAAGAAAAAAGTGTTTTTAAAAAACCCTCTAGCAAGGCCTTCCCTCCTTCCTCCCCTGCTGTGATGTATGTGGATTTTCGTGCCTGACAGGCCAGGATCCTCTGGGGAACTGCATTGATTAATCGCACCTTTCAGTTTGCTGTGAAACATCTTCACTTCCCCTAGCTTAAAGAAGCCTGACACGTCCAATTGTGGCCCTCCGTCCTCAGTGCCAGTCTGTCTGGGGGGAAGTGGTGGCTGCCCACTGAGCATCCCAGCCATCTAATGAGAGTGGCGCCCGCATTAGCGCTGCCAGAGGCTCTCTGATGTAGCAACCGCTGGGAACAAGGAGCCTTGCGCTGAGGAAATTCAAACAGACACACTTTCTAATTTCCATGACAACTGTAATAGGGTATTTGCTGGGCTCAGGAGTGTGTGTGTGTGTGTGTGTAGAGGAATGTGATCCTTTTGCACAGAGTCAGCTTGTCCTCATCTGCAAACCCAAGCTGGGGCTTCTGGAGGATTATATAAAGGAAAGAAATGGTGTGTATGTTTGCAAATATTTTGGACCAGCACTTCAACTTACGTTAATGTGGTGAAAAAGGCAGCTTGCAAGTGATTTGTTTCCCCTGAGAATAGTACTGTTCTATTGTATATGTGCGCGCACACACACACACACACACACACACACACACAAGTGAATATACTACTGCTTACTGCCTCTCAGACTGGAGGAATGGAACAGGAGGAGAGAAGAGCTATTCCTGCAGGCATTGCATCAGTATGTAATGCAGGGAATGCTGGGTAGTTTAATGGATGTGTAATATAAAGAGCAGTGAATTACAATGTAGCATAAGAAGCAGATCAAATGCATGACAGAATAAGTGGTAAACAGCCACATATACACAAAGAGAGGACTAACATGACTTAGCTTTTCCCAGCCTGCCAGATGTTTTGGATTGCAACTCCTAGCATTCCTAATAATTGGCCATCTTGGATAGGGCTGATGGGGCTTGAGGTCCAACACATCTGATGGACACCAGGTTAGAGAAAGCTAACATGAGTGATAAAAATAAAAACCCATTCACTAGGCCCAAAGAGAGCACAGGGGGGAATCTAGCTGCCTTACTACTTACAGCTGCTTGTTGTAGTTTGTCATTTAAGCAAGAGTCAGTGATGGCATGGGTTGTCTTGCTAGACTCACAAATGCCATTGTAGAAACAGGCTGGTGAGGACCAAAACACCATGTCCTGTACGTCCACCCAGCCTCCAGTGCTCAGTCTGCATAATCCAGTCTACAGGTAGAGCCCCCATGGTGAAATGCCTGCAAAGCAAATGACTGCAGGTGGCTCAAGCAAAGGAGTCATGGCATAGGCTACAAAAGAAGGTGAAAATCCACCCAAGGCCCTAATTGACCTGATACTCTGGGGGAAATTAAGTTCACCATAAATACGGTGGTCCTACTGTAATTTGCAATTCTCCAATGGCTGTGTTTCTGCTTTTGAGTCTCTTGCATTTTTATGTCTTTGCTTATTGGTTTTATTATGTATTGCAGTTGGTTGGTCTATAAGCAGTGTATAATGCTTTTTGATAGAAAAGCAGGATATAAAGCAGCCCAATTACTGAGAGGAACTTGCAAAAGGATTGTCATTTTGCCTGTGCTCAAAGATGGGCACTGGCTACCAGTTTGCTTCCAGGTGCAATTTTAAAAACTGCTTTTGACCTTTAAAATCAATGCCTAGGCCACCCTTCCCCAACCTGGTACCCTCCAGATGTGTGGGACTGCAACTCCTTTCTTTTCCAACCAGCCTAGAGGGTAGTAGTTTGGGGACAGGTTAGCTAGACAGTCTGGTACTGAAAGGATTGCCTGCTTCCATATGAGCTGCCTGTGTGTGAAGGTCTTCTGTAGGGGCATTAGCTCAGGTAACCCCACTTTATGAAGGAAGCTGGATATCTACCAGGGGCAGGGCCTTCTCATTGGTGGCACCCAAACTGTGGATTGCCCTCCCAGGGCATGTTGGGCAGATGCCCACATTGTTGGCTTTTAGGCATCAGCTGAAAACCATTTTTTTAAATTTACTCTGGCTTCTGGTGGCTCCTGAATTGATGCTGGGTAGATAGTATTTTTGGTTTCAGTTCTGCTGTTGGTTGTCCTTTTTTTCCTTTTTTTTTTTAGTGTCATCCTGTTTTGTTTCAGATGGATTTCTCTTAATTATAATTATTTCTGTTATTAAAAAATCTTTCTAAAATGTTGAAAGTTGCTGTAAAACCACATACTTTTTAAAAAATAAAATAAAATGACTCAACATAATAAATAAACTAGCCCATCTGATGTGGAAAGAGGAAGCAGGAATCCTTTCTTGACTCCCCATAGGACAAGTAAAGTCTACCAGTCAAGGCTTTGAAATGTTAAAAACAAAACAACAAACACACACACACACACACACACACTGTTCCTGGCTTCAGGCATTCTTTTCTTTGGCTTTCGACATCTCTGGTGGAAGAGGAATAAAATGGCGCAGAATACCTAGAGTTAAGAATAATCCCTCCTGACCTTTGCAATTGTCTGATTAAACTCTCACCATATAATAGAACTCCTAGATTTGTTCAAGCTCTAGTTTAAAATTCACAAGGCTCTTTAGCTTCATGGCTTCTGCAGAAGGTTAAAAACAAACAAAAAACTTCAGCTTTGCAGCCATGTCATTGCAACGACCACCTCCTGGAGAAAACGAAGCAATAAAATGGGCTTACGGCTTCTCCAAACAGTGCCTTCCTACACTCCAAATTCAGCCCTTTGGAACATAACTGGGTATGAACAAATGAAGCTGCCTTTTCTGGAGTTGGAGTCAGACTGTTCATTTGTCTAGTACAGGATGTATCCACTTTTGCTATGCTTGCTGAGGCCTCAGACAGGATATTTGTCAAAGATCTTTAGGACAACCCCCTAGTCCTCAAACCCTATTGTAACTAAGCCTAAGTATTTATAGCTAAAATAACTGCACATTCATCCCATTTACTCTCCTTCTTTCTCCCTCCCTATACTCTATTGCCTCCTGTTGACTATTTCTATTTCAAAATTGTAAGCCTCTTGAGGAAAGGAGCTATCTTTTTGTAGGAAGTGCCATGCACTAATCCATCTTCCTCCTTTTCCTCCTAGTCCTCCTCCTCCTCCTCCTCTTAATTGGATTTCCAAAGGTACCAGGGATCAAACCTGGAACCTTCTGCACAAAAAGAATGTAGTCTAACACTCTCAGTGTGGGAAATGTCCTAGAAAGATAAGGACTTTCCTCCCATGCCAACCCCTCAATGAGCTCATTAAGTTATTTATTTATTTATTTATTTATTTTATTACATTTATATACCGCCCCCCAGCCGAAGCTCTCTGGGCAGTTTACAACAATTAAAAATAGTAAACATTAAAAGTACACAAAAATTTTAAAAATCATTTGTGTGAACTGCACAGTCTACGTAGGCGGGGAGGGGTCTGTCATGTCCCTGGACTTCTGCAGACTAGCATGAGCTGGACGTTCCATCCCTGCTTGGACATCCATATCAAAAGTATGCTCCTAATCCTTAAAACGGGAGTATCTGGATTCTGGACAAGCAGTTTCTCACAGGATTGTTCTTTTCAGCTGATCTGTGAAATCCACATCCCTATAGTAACTCTGAAATAGTCATCTTATGAAACCTATTTACAGCCCAAACCTATGAAGATTTTGACTTGCAACACATTGCTGGCATTTTGAGATTCCCCAGCAAAGTGGACAGCCCATCAACAGAGAAGTATAGCTGAACCTTTTGTCCAGGGCCCTGACACATGGGCCCTGTCACAAACCATGCCCAAAGGGGACACACGAGAGAGTCACAAGGTTCTTTTAGTCTGACCTGGCCAGCACCCTGAACAAAGGGAAACTGCTCTACTCTAGATCCCTTTTCAATGGTGCAAAGAAACTTGGAGCAGTCCATCAATTTTTCAGCCTCTCTGCTTTTTATATATTGGACCCAGAAACTTGTTGGCAACCCTGCGGGTCAATGCAACTGTGCTGACACAGATACTGGCAAGCAACAAAACACAATATGACACAACTATGAGTAATATTGTGGCCATTTTAGTCACCTTGGTGTCACCCGTATTTACACAACTGTAAGCTTTTATTGTAAGATTGCAACACACATGCAACATAATGGAATGGACACTGTATCTACCATCAGCAGGATGCTGCTGCTGATACATTGATGCAACCTTTTCTAGGGATGTCTACAGTGGGGGTGGCAGATGTGTGGCTCTCCAGATGTTGTTGGGCTGCAATCATCCCTCACCATTTGCTATGCTGGCCATTGCTTACTGCAGTCCCACAATCTCTGGCGGTCCACAGTTTTACCACCCCTGCTCTGTAGGTTCAAAATGCTGGTGTGCAATTTGCTTTACAGTCTGCATCTTCTTCATTCTTACCTGAAAAGAACAACTTCTGTGAAAAGGGCAACTTTTACAGATGGGAACTAAGGCTTAGCATGCAATCCTATGCATGTTTAGACAGAAAAAAGACCTACAGTTTCCAGCATGCCCCAGCCAGCCAGTGACTGTTTCCTGTCTAAACATGCATAGGATTGCACTTTTAGTGTGTTTGTGGGTTTGGGTGTGTTAACCCCATGACTTAACTGTGGTTTGCACCCACAAAGAGTCTTATAACCAAATTCAAAGCATTTCATCCACCGGATTACACTGGATCTCCCTGAATTGTCCCTTATCACTAGTCATGGCCTCAACCCTCTGTATGGTGCTGTACCAAGAAGAACAATTATGGGCATTAATTCCTGTTTTCCTCCCATCTGTCCTTAAGGCATAGTAGATCATTTAGAACAAGTGATGCATAGAAGGGGGAGGAAAGTTACACAAAAGCTAAATCCCAGCCCAGCTCCTCCTGAATACCTTGTCATCAAGAAAAATGATGCTGGCAAGAGAGAAATCCACTGGGGTTGCTTGGCTGGCAATTCACCAGGCTCCAGTGGCCAATGAGTGTTTATCAATAATTTTAGGATCTGTCAGTCAAGAGACTCTTTTCTAAAGGAGAGCAAGTGCTAGGCACTCTTGCCCCCACTCCAGCCCAATCCCAAACCAGGTGTCTACTCAACCCCAGAAGGGCTGAAATGAGAAGCTCAGGAGAGAGAGAAAATCCATTAGTAGCTCCTGGAAGAAGAGGGTTTTCCTATTTGTGGTGGGAAATGATGTCTTCTCAAAACCTGTGTAGAAAATAGACTGATGATGCTCAGAGAAGCTAGATCATTGCATTCCCCATGGACACCACGTTCTTAACTCACAGGGCAGAACATAGGAATGTGCCCTCCTTGCCAGTCATGGGAACATGAGAAGTTACTGTATACTGAGTGCCACCATTATTATTATTATTATTATTATTAATAATAATAATAATAATAATAATGGTCCATTTAACTCAGTATTGTCTACACTAGGGGCAAACAACCTTGTGCCCTCCAGATGTTTTAGACTACAACTCCCATAATCTCTTACCATTGTCATGCTGAATGGTGCTGATGGGGATTGTAGTCCAAAACATCTGGCTGGCCCCAAGTTTCCCACTCTTGGCCTACTGTGACTGGCAGCATCTTTCCATGGTTTTAAGCAGGAGTCTTTCCCAGCCACAAATTCCAAGTAGTTCAGGGTTCATGATGTACTGTTTGCTTGATGTGGGGAAATGGATGTGTTTCACGTGATGGCTCAATAAGAACACCTTGCTGCACTGAGTAGTTGGTGTTATATAGTCTCGCTAAATGTGAGAGGTGCTCATGCTGGTTAAAGTGCAGCAGAGGTGCCACTCCAGATATAGGCTACCAGAAGGAACATCACTGCCAATTAAGAAGGGGGTAAACAAAGGCCAGCAATTTAGGCCAGCAATGGGCAATCAGCAGCCTATTGGCAGGATCTGGACCACAAAGCATTTTATACAACATCACATAGATGAATGGATTTTTCATCTATGAATGTTTATATCTTTTTCTTTTTAGTCCACAGGTACATGTATAGGGAAAAGGAACTTGCTCTCAAAATATGTGAGAGTGGAGATGTTCCATTATTATACTAGAGCTCTCTTTCAGACCTGTGCACCATACCCATTCAGGCCTGAGCTCATGTACTCTTCAAGTGTGTGAGCCTCTTACTGCTAGTTGGTGCTGGCTTTATTATAGAGCTTGCCCATCACCAATGAAACGGGTCAGGTTGTGCAATGAAGTACAGTTCTGACCATTTGCAGGACAGAGGGGGAGTCCTGAAAATAAGGAACTAAAGTGCACACAGGCCTGTGCATATCCAAGCCATTCACACACACACACACACAGAGAGAGAGAGAGAGAGAGAGAGAGAGAGAGAGAGTAAAGCGAGTAAAGCACACATTGGTTTCTTTTTGTTAACTCGGGGTGTTTTTCCTTTGAACTTCTCTCCTTTTTATACTCATGGTTGGAGAGCCACAGAAAGAGTCCTGACCTCCTCCGGGACAATCTGCGTCAAGCACCAAGTTCTCCCAGCCTGCTATTAAAGTGTAGCCAAGGGGAGGCTCTCTCCCGGCTGCCCTCTTTCCGCAGAGGGGGCTGTGGGTTAGCAGAAGAGCAGGACTCCTGTGCACATATCAATAGAGAAGGTGAGATCGATGGGGAGTGACAGTCCACGCCATTAAAACACATCTAGCCTTCCCTGAAGGGTGTGGAGGAGCCAGGAGGGACGGCGCAAGAGCACGGCTCTGCCAGCCACGCTCGGAAAGGTCAGCGCTGCCTGCGTCTCTGCGGGACCTCGCCCTGGGGTGGAGCGCCAAATTGGTTGAAGTCGGCAGTTCTTCGACGCGAGCGCTTCGGGCCCGCCAAGGAGGCTGCAGCGCTTGGCAGGGCCAGGATTGGCTTCGGGCGTTTCAGCACCACGGACAGCGGCGCGCGGGGGGGGGGGAAGCAGGCGCCGCCCGCCGCCTCCTTCTTCGATTGCGAAAGTTTAGTCGGCATTTCTGAGCCGCGCTCCAAAGGTCACCCTGGGGAGGGGCGGAAGGAGCCTCTGGCAGAGGGACGTCGCGGGCAGCAGCCAGCGCGAGGGGGAAGCTCCGGGGAAGACAGACGAGCCGGCGGAGAAGGGCAGCCAAATGGCCAAAGATCGCGGGAAGGAGAAGGAGATCAGGCCTCCTGCCCCGGAGAACCCTACTGGGAAGGGAAGGGAGCTTGCCCCGCTAACCGGAGCCGGGGGTGGTGGAGGCGTGGGGACTCATCTAGGTCTTATGCCTGATGGCGGCAGCGCTAGACAATCCCATCGCCGTGAGAATCCGATACCCAAGCTGCACTCCCAACCCGGATCAGGCCCTGAGCCTGTTTCCCACCCCAAGCCTCCACCCCACAACTGTCAGCGGGGGCTTTGCCCGAACATGTAGTTTGACTCTAAGAGAGGAAGCCAGGAGGAAGGCGGTAGGGGGGTGGATCTTTACTTGAAATAAAAATCAGCCCTCTCAGGATCCCACCATACCAGCCCGTGGCCAATATTCCATTCCTGGGTAACGAACGCCAGCATTTGACACCAAAACAGCTCCAAGGTTTTTCTGGATGAAACAAAGTATTTGGAAGTTTTTCAGTCTGGTTTCTGTCCTAGCGCAAAACACCGTGGTTATCCAGATGGAGGATCTGCACCAGAAATGGGACGGAGGGAAGGTGCTTCTCTTGGTCCGGCTAGACCTCTCAACAGCTTTCAATAGTACTAGTCCATTTCCCGGTGCAATTCAAAGTCCTAGGATTGGATCAGGTTTTAAGTGCATTTTCCCCAGCCTCTCCTTCCTACAGCAAACTCTCCAGCCCCCTGAAAATGCTACACAAAGAGGCAGAGAACCTGCTGAATAGAGTGAGCTATGGGGTGCATGTGGGGTTTTCCCCAAAAAATCAGGAGGGACTTTCTGCAAGCAGAACCCTTCCTCTCACAGAAAGCAGATTCTGGATCCAGCCCCAGGTCATTACCTTCACAGTCCTCAATGGCTTCAGACCAGGATATCTGAAGGACTGCCTCCTCCCATACAAATATTCTGTACCTGATATCCGAAGAAGAGGCCTCTTTGTACATCCCATCACCACCTTCTGAAGTACATCTGGCAGGGACTTGTGAGACGGCCTTGTCTGTGGCAGTATCCAGGATGAGGAACTCTCTGCCTCAGGATATTTGCTTGCCCTCCCACACCCCATTTTTCATCATCAACAGAAGACTGCATCATTGAACCATTGGCTTTCCATTGTTTGAGTTTTTCTCTGCTCTTGTATTTAGCTGAATTGTTTTGTGGGTTGTGCATAATTGTTTGTATTGTGCCGTTTTATTAGTTGTGTTGGCTGCTTTGGGCACTTGCTTGGAAATGGAAAGATGGGATAAAAATCCTTTAATACGTACTGTATTAAACATAAATAATGACTTTAGTAGGGTACTTGGTAATAGCAGCATTATGTGCATCACATAATAGTAGAACCAGATGTTCACTGCAGGGAGAGAGGCATCATTTGGGCTTCTGCCTCAGGTGCTGCAATGTCTTGGGTTAGCCCTGAACCTTGGATGTAGCTGCCACACTTCATGCATGTCCTATAGTTAGTAGCTCAAGACACCAGGTGGCCAAACCTCCATTAATTGAGCATCATTTTTCCACTACCAACTGGCAAGCTATATATGCTTCAACCTGAAGACAGGGGCCATTGCTCCACCATGCATGATACAACAGCACAGCTCTAGCAGGAGGGTCCTTGATCTCCCCCTCCCCTTTTGCTTTTCTTTTACTGTAATGTAGAAATGACACGGCTTTGCTCACATTTCTCTAGAGTGCAGAAGGAGGAGATTTATGCTACAGAAAAACTGAAGCATGTATTATAATGAATCTTATAATGAAACAAGAATGTTTCTTGTTGGGGGAAGGGGTTCATGCAATCTCACACAGAAGGTGTGAAATTCCTGGATGAGGTTGGGACTTGGGGGTTGGATCCAGAATCTGCTTTCCATGAGAAGGGCTCTGGGCACATAAGGTCCTCCTACCCACACCACACCACACCACACCACACCACACCACACCACACCACACCTCTCCTCATTTGGCACAGTCTCCTAATTAGGTGTAGCATCTTCAGGGGCTTGTAGCGCTGCTGTGTGAAGGAGGGGGCAGGGAAGTCCTTTCCCTCCCCCTATGTAGTTGATCCAGCTTAAATCTGGATCCATCCCTTGGTCTGCAACAGGCAAACCATTGGATAGGCTGAAGAGGCAGCTCCAGCGCATGGGCTTTCTTGGCACAATGAGGGGGATCCACTGGGAATCAAGCACAAAGGAATGTGCTCACCTTCCCATGAAGAGCAGAGCATTGATGGGAAATGTGGAGTTGAAGCTGTTTCCTCTGGGACAACCTGGCTGGGAAGAATCTGCTATGATGAGTGCAGCAGAAAACAGCAACAGGGGTACGGGCAGGGAGAAGACAGAAGGGCAGTGAAGGTCCCAGTGGTACATTTTGAGCAGGAGAGGACATTGGCAAGACAGATTGTTGTACTATTATAAGGCAGACATGAACAGTCATTGCCACAGGTAGATCCCTCGCCATACCTTGTGGCTGAGGCATGAATTAGGCTGTGCCAGTGGTTATTGCATGCCATCACTGTACTGGCTGCTTTTAGGAAATAGAGTGCCATTGGGCTGCATTTACTCATGCCATCTCCCCTGCTGTGCTTTGATGAGGAGTGAGTCAATTTATCTGGGATGGTGGCATTTTAGAGGATAATTCTTTGTGGCTGGTTTTAAGTTTTGGAAGTTTTAATTTTGTTGTCAGATGCTTTAAGTCTTTATTGAGAAAGACACCTAAGAAATCATTATCCACTTTTGGAAGGCAGTGCCACAATGATTTTCTAGCGCAGGGGCCATAGCTCAGTGTGACAGAGCACCTGCTTTGTATGCAGAAGGTCCCAGGTTTGATCCCCAGCTTCTCCAGGTAGGGCAAGGAAAAAATCCTGCCTGAAACCCTGGAGAGCTGCTGCCAGTCAGTGTCAACAATACTGGGCTAGATGGACTAATGGTCTGACTCAGTATAAGGCAGCTTCCTATGTTCCTATGTGTTGGGCTTGGAGGTGGGAAATCCAGAACTTCAATCTTCCCTCGACTGCAATGCTTCTGGAGTGGGCCGCTCTTCCTCCACCTCAACTGCCTCCCATGCTGAGATGGAAGTGCTGCTCTGGTCTCCTTCAAGGAAGGGCAGGATACGAATATCATAAATATTATAAATAGGAGAGAAGTTGTCAAAAATATCCTTCGGAGCTGCAAGGCAACCGTCGGGGAGTGCAAGCAGAACTGCTGCTGAGTCAGGGCCTTCCTGCTTGCCAGGGCATAACCTTGAGTGGGAGATACCCCTCGGCTGGCTGAGCACAGAGCCTGAGCGGTGCCAGTGTTTGAGCTGAGAGTTAGTAACTGGATGCACAGCCGAAACTGGAAGGAAACCTGATCAAAAGAAGGGTGGGTTGGAGAACTCTGAGACAGGTTGGTGCTTAGTGTGGGTATATGGATCCAGGTACATTTCAAGGCCGGCTGCAACGTTCACCCTGGAACACACGCTGGGGTGATGTTAGCTGGGGCTTCAGAAAGGCACACGGCACCATGTACAAGCCAGGCATGTGTGGCTACCACACCAATGCCATGATCCTTTCTCTTTCCAAAAGGGCTGGATGGCTCATGGAAATGCACACGCCAGATTTCCCCAACCTGGAGGTTCCTAGTTGTTGGCTCCAGGATCTTTGCCCTACACACAGAAGGATACCACTGGCAGAATGGGACCTCTGCATCCTCTCCACTCCCCTCTCCATGTTGCAAAGTGTGTGTGGGAGGGGGCACAGAAGCCCTGTTCTGCCATGGTATCCTTCCTTTGTTTTGGGTTTCAACTCTCATCATAACCAGCCAGCATGCCCAATAGTAGGAATGCTGGGAGTTGTAGTCCAAAACCTCCGGAGAGCACCAGGTTGGGGAAGTCTGGCATATACTAATGCCCTGTGTGCATTCCTGAGGCCCATACTGTGGCCCTTCTCCAGGACACCATAGGAAGTAGTGTCCAGTTTCTGGAAAGCTCTCTCCAAGGAGGCTCCGCTGACCTTTCAGTGCTAGGCAAAGAGCTTGTTAATTTCCCTAGGCTTTTAATATCTGATGAATTATTTTAATGCTGCACCATTATCCTGGTGTTTTATTTGTTGTGGTTTGGGTACTATTTTATTGTTGCTTTTAGTTTTTATCACCTCATTGTAAAGCACCCTGGAAATACTTTACACTGAAGGATAAGATATAAATTTGAGAGAGAGAGAGAGAGAGAGAGAATTACTGGGCTAAAAGTCTAAACTAGCCTTGATAGACATTCTCCAAACATGCTATACATTCTCCTGCTGATCCCAAGTAATCCTGACCCTTTATATCACAGCCGCAGACTTCTGCATGGTTCCCAGCCAAGTATGGAACAGGCCCACCATCAGGCTTATTGGTTGCCTGTCCTTGCCAGCATCTGCTTTTGGGAATGACTTTAGTAGCTGGCCGCTCTGTGTTAGGTCAACACAAAGGATTTGCTGAGGCTCAAGAAGTACACAGAGAAGGTGGGCCAGCACTTCAGGGATGATCAAAACGGGGAGCGCAGCCCACATGGACAGAGAGCGAGGCATGGCTGAGTAGTACAGTCCTCCACGTTGGCCAGCTTGGCATACAACATTCAAGCTGAAGGCTTGTGAGTCGAGGTGATAGTAGTTGTTTGGGTGTCCTGCGAAAAAAGTCCCATAGGCCACTGTTGACAGGGTGGTCATAGGAATGCGCCAGCCAAGCAAGGCTATTGAAATGGTCTGGAGTTTCAGAAATTCTGCACTCCCCCAGTAGCCACATTGCCCTTGGCAAACCAAAGGGTCCTGATTGGGTTCAAACCCAACAGTGGGATAGTAGGATAGGTTCCCCCTTGGCTCCCCTCCATTCCAATCCACAGGCCATCCCAGCATTAATCTGTGCTTTACTCTAACTCTTCTGCTATATCCTAGTAATCTCATCCCACTGTCTCCCTCCTACCCCAGCCTGGAGATCACAACAGCTCTGGTGATGTCTTCCAGTCATGACTTGCAGCTTCCATATTCCATATTGCCTTCACCCTGAATATCTTTCCAGATAGGCCAACTAGTATTTCTGAACCACTTTGGACAGCCTCCGAGCTATCCTCCAAACTCATTGATTTTTGAGGTTTCAGGGTTTGTGGATCCCTGCACCCCACTAAAAATGCTGTTTTAGCATCATGCTGGCAGGCCTTCCCATTCCCAAACAGCATATATTGCTATAATTGCTATGTCCTTCATTTGTGGTTGTTGAGTTCAATTATCCTATATACTGGCAGAACCAGCTAGACCTAACAGGGAAGGGTGACAGTTTGTCCAATATAAAGCTATACAATGACACCTGGTGGCCAGGCTTTGGCATAGCAATATAAACATGTTCACAGAAGAAACAGTAAACGTTGGAAAACATTCTTCTGATTTCTAACATTTTCCTGCTGTGGGGCAGGAGTGCTTCTATAAGTCATTCCCATGAATAAAGTTAAACAGAGGAGGGGCTTCTGCCCATGTCTACCCAATATTCAGATGTAGGTATGTTGGAGCATTGCCATGAATGTAGGTGTGTTGGAGGGTTACATTCTAACCCCCAAAGTGACTCTTTTAGGATAGATGGGATAACATCTAAATGGGCCAAAGCAGCTACTCAGTTTCAAATGTAATCATGGCAGGATCTACACTACTGCTTTTAAATGGATTATAACAGTAGTGACAACTGTTGGGTCCCAGGACACACTCCATATACAGTTTTCAAACCATTTTCAGTGTCATTATCCTACTTGGTGGAGATCTGGCCCACATCTCCAGATCAGTAATGGGCAAAAACAAACAATGAGCGCAGAGCTTCAGTCACGAGATTTGCCCCTCTTAGAACAGGAACCATAAAGAACCAGGTGTCTGCTATAGGCAGTGCCCAGGATTCAGAGGTAGAACAGAGCATTTCCATGCAAAAGTTTCCAGTTTCAATCCCCATCATCCCCAGGCAGGCCTGGGGGGGAAACCCTATCTCAAGCCATGAAGAGCCACTGGCACTCAGGGTAGACCAGGGCTGGACAACTTGTGGCCCTCCAAATGTTTTGGCCTGCAATTCCCATCAGCCCTAGCCAGAGGCAGTAAGCCTGTATACACTAGTTTTGGGGGAACATGGGGGGGGGGGTGTTGTTGCACCATGTCCTGCTTGTGGTTTTCTGGTCGACAGCTGGTTGGCTACAGAGTGTTGTACTAGATGGATTATGTTCCTATGTGAGTTGTAGGCCAAAACATCTGGAGGGTCAGCAGAAGTTGGGGTCAACAATATGCAGCTCGACAAACCAATGGTTTGACAGTATAAGGCAGATTCCTCTGTCTCCGTTGTACCTATGTGGTTTAACTGCATCCATTGAGGCTACATACATCTGCTTCCCTGTACCGTTACAGACAACCTTCCAAGCGGCACCTGGCTCCTGGTCATCTAAGACCCAGCCTTACATTCATTCCTTAAGAAATGGAAATATAAAGCAATTCCCTGGTCCAGCAAAAGCTACCACATTGTCACCTGTTCTAGGATTCCTCCATCGGTGGGTCGCTCGTTCTGTGGCACAATTTTGATCAGAATCTTAATGCCCCAAGTGAAAGCTAGTGGGAGCTTCCTCCTTTCCCCTTCTGGGGCCCAATGGGCCTAACCATACCTACTGCATGCAGAGACAGGCATGTGGTCATTTTCATACATGCCATTTCATAATGTGAATGTCAGAAATGGTGCAATGATCCCTCAAGACGGGTCATCCAGCTGATGGTGGGCTCTTTCATGCCCGTCTCTCCGACTACATCCAGAACCAGTCCCTTAAGCTTCCTTGGATCAGTTCTTCATCCCAGCCTCTGTGCACAGGCCACTGAACTTTTATCTGTAGAAGGTGGGTCAAAGATAAAGGCCCTTATCCAAGCACAGAGATCTTCCTTGATACTTAATCTTTGAACAAGCAGAGGGAAAACATCCATTATCAGGTGCTCTTTTGCAGACTAAGGTAGAGGCTCCACTTTTAGGTGACATCTCCAAGATATACTATCAGGATTTCATCCCTCTCGTATCACCCAGCCTTGGGGCAGAGAAAGTTCATTGAAGGGTGCGGATGAAGGAAACGAAATACATTTGGCCGATAAGGATAATTGCACCACTTCACGCACGCCTTATTGGAAGGTTGTTGCTGTGTAATCCAGTTGTTAAGCCGCAGCCTATGATGACAGGTGGATTGGAGGTGGATGCTGTTGAAGATGTATCTGGGATGCTGAACTTAGGCATGGGTCACAAGGCTCATTATTATTAGGCATATACCCAGTTCTCTGCTTGCCCCTATGCATAAGCACCTGTGTCCCAGTCACTAGTACAACCCTATTCTGAGAAAGCTAAGCAATGCCAGTAAACTCTGGGTTCTTCCAGATGAGGCTTGTATGGCACCACCACCCAGCCTTGTTCATGGAATTTTACAGAAGGTCCAGATGATGACCACGTCTTCTACTTGTAGCCCTCCCATGTTTTCCCACAGTGTCTTCCTTCTTTTTTCTTAACAAGAAAGCCTGTTCGGTAAGAAAAGATGGAATAGCTAACAATGCTTTCTGATTGCTAGCTTTAGGACTGCTCCATATGGAAGAACCCTCTCTCTAACTCTCCTACCCTCTGCTTAACGGAAGCCAGGATGGAAAGAAAGGAGAAACTTGATCTACTGTTAGATCTCTGGCCAATTTGTCGTAGATTGACAAGAGTTCTCAACTGCTAGCTGTTTAACAATAGCAGTAACAAAAAAAGTTTCCCCAGCTACCACCCATAAATTAGGCTACCAAAAGAAAGGGAGTTTAGGGGGAAACCAGCATGTGCTCAAAAATGTTTTAAATAAATAAATAAATAAATAAATAAATAAATAAATAAATAAATGTGCTCAGAAGCATCCTGCTCCTTAATTCTAAGAGCTTCTCCACACAGGCGATTTATTGCACGCTAGTGATTGGTCACCCATGGAAGTTTGCGGGCCCTTTTTATAATGTCATCAACTTCTGATGCCTCTCGCACTGTTTCCAAGCAAGAATCTATCATTTTATAAAACCATGAAAATGCTGTAATAAATGGAAAATGCACTATAAAACAGTGCCAACTCATGGCAATAGACCTGAAACATAAGAAAGGAACTGGCACACAAAAAAGGAGGGGGAGCATGTGTATTTTGCCCATCGCTAAACCCATGAAGAAACCAGAAAAAAAAGCCCAGGTAAGGCTGTGGGATTTTTGCTGAATGTAGGGAAGCCCTAAGTGTATGTCCATCCCCTGAACTACTCTTTGCATCTGACTGTGGCTGGTTGATCTTGGGATTCTAGGAAAAATCAAAAGGTTGGACTCAGCATCATGGTTCTGACTATGGAAGGATCCCATTGGTAGAATGGGATTTCTGCATCCTTTTCTCCTACTTCCTGCACCTCACTGCACACCCTCCAAATCCAGAGAAGATATGGGGGGGGGGGTTTCCAGTGGGATGGAGAGGACACAGATGTCCCCTTCCACCAGCAGGATCCTTATGCTGGCAGAACCATGAAGCTGGATCCAAGCCTTTGCTTTTTACTAGAGCTCCAAGGCCAATCGTGACCACCAGCAGGCAAAGACATTTTTATTCGGT
Source organism: Elgaria multicarinata webbii (assembly GCF_023053635.1). Taxonomy (NCBI): domain Eukaryota; kingdom Metazoa; phylum Chordata; class Lepidosauria; order Squamata; family Anguidae; genus Elgaria; species Elgaria multicarinata. The sequence continues at coordinate 47,343,967 of NC_086173.1, read as the reverse complement.
CAGGCTTTGGCATATAGAGCATCACACAGGGGGAAATTGTGTTTCCTTACCGTCACTTCTCCGCTTGCACATTTGTCCCTCATTACTTCCTCTTTCAAAAGAGGAAGTAAACAATATGTGCACGTGGCCCATTCAGTGGGCTGTTTTGATCACGCTGCTTCTCCTTCACATAGCAGGAGATAGCAGCAAGTTCCATCATAAAAATAAGTTGGACTTACTGGGATGTGTGTGTTTTTTGTCATGTGAAGAAGGCTAGAAGCGGGCGGGAGGCATGTGGGATGCAGATAACGTCATGAGAGGGACCCACGAAAACCTGTGAGTGTCCAGCAATAAGCGCACAATAAAACACTCATCTGATGATGGCCATAAACTGACCTGTTGTTCAATGGGGTGGGGTGTGTGTGCTGTGATTGGTTAGTTGCTATTTATGGCTTTTATTGCTCGATTTTAATGTTACATTCTGATTAAGATTTTATTTTTAGTCTGGATTTTATTGTTAGTAGCCTTGAGCACCATTGTTTGAGCAGAAAGGCAGAATATAAATAAAATAAATACATTTCAAGGGTACTGGGCAGGAGGGCTCTTTGAGAAGAAGGGTTTTTACAGGTGACCATTTTCTCCAAGGATCTTAAGGCTTTTGTGAATGACGATGTGTTCACCCAGCATGCCAGTTACTCAGCAGCCAGGCATCAACTGTGGTGATCCCTGCTAGTTCAGATGTATAAGGAGGATCATCGAAGGCCAGGGATGAGGGTGAGTGGGTGGGAAGAGAAGAGGGCAGCCCTTCCCCAAAAGTAGCAACTGTAACTCCATACGAGACACATGGTGATGCAGCAGCTGTTCAGGCCAAAGATTTGGGCTGCCTGTAAGGGTGCCCAAGTGAGAAGCAAACAGACCAGGCCAATGAGCCATAATCAACAGGGAAGATGTTCTGCCAAGTCCCACTGAAATTAGTACCATGCAATGAAATACAAGAGTACAGCCCCTGTTTATTTCAAGGGGTCTTGTGTAGGAGAAATGCCTGGTGACTTGTGGCCCCTGTTAATATGAGAGGGAGAGAGGGGCGGTGCCATTTAATTTTTCACTCAGTTACCAGAATGTCTTGGGCCAACCTTGCTCCAAACTTCCAGGATAAAAGCTTCTTCTTTTAGGACAGGTGTGGAGGGAAAACTGGGGCCCTCCAGATGCTGTTGGACTTGAACTTCTGTCTTCCCTGACCATTGGCCATGCTAGCTGGGGCTGGTGGGAATTGGAGTCCAGCCACACCAGGAAGGCCCCAGGTTCCCCCACCCCTGCTCCATGAGGTAGTACCTGTTGCATGCCCTGGGTTAACTTTACTGTCCCAGGGAAGTCAAGACATGGAAGCGTTCCAATCTTCTTTCTTTTGACTGCTTATACCTATGTGCACCACTCCAGAATCTATTTTAGATATAAATACTGTAATTAAATAAATGAATAAGTTTTGGATAATCTCAGAACTTGCACACTTCAGTGCCAATAGATGTTGGCGTACTGTCAGGTATTGCCTTACCTCTTCCAAGGCATTAGCAGTCAAGGTTCTTACATCTGTATGTTGTTATGAATCCAGATTCTGCTTTATGCTGATCAGGAGTGATCTAAGAGATAGGCAGCACTGCTTGATTCTTTTATTACCTTGTATGGTTTGGTTTGATGTTTACTCAAGTAAATGCTTGTTTAAGAAATATAGATTCTGGTCTACTCAATCTGCTCTGGTACAGAGGCCATGAGGTATAATGTCAATGCAAAGTGCATGGAATAACCCAGAATAAATTCACCTCCCAGTTTCTCTTATTGAAAGTACTGATTAGAGCCACAACTCTCCAGTTTAAGGAGTTGTGTCACAATTGGTTAACATGGATGAGTTAACAAACAGTGACATGGTGGCCTAACCATGATTATATGCTACCACTTTTATGACTAAACATCTTAGCCAGAAGACCCATTCTGCTAGGGTCACAATTCAGCACAGACTTTTCCTTGCCTTTAACTCTGCATTGGAGTATGGCCTATACATTATGCCTGGGGACTGTAAAGAGGAGTCCAGGTAAAGTCTTAAGGAGAGGGATGCCACATTAATCTCATGACTATTTATTACACCTGCATCCCAAACATCTTCAGGGACACTTAGAGGCATTTGGGAGAACTAAGGGCATAGGTGCTATTTAACATACATAAAACTATTGGGAGAGGGTTTTTTATTATTTATTTTATTTATTTATTACATTTCTATACCGCCCAATAGCTGGAGCTCTCTGGGCGATTCACAAAAAGATGTGAGATGTGAGTTTGGCTAGAGTTTTGGGGTGTGGTGCCACCAGTACGCTGATGACACCCAATTCTACTATTCCTTTCCACCCAATTCCAAGGAAACTGTTTCAGTGCTAAACCGGTGTCTATTGGCAGTAATGGACTGGATGAGGGCAAATAAATTGAAGCTTAATCCTGACAAGATAGAAGTGTTCTTGGTCAGTCAAAAGGCAAATCAGGGAATAGGGATTCAGTTTGTGCTGGATGGGGTTACACTCCCCCTGAAGACACAAGTTCACAGCTTGGGTGTACTCCTGGATTCAGCCCTGAGCCTGGATGCTCAGGTCTTGGTGGTGGCCAGGAGTGCATTTGCACAGTTAAAGATAGTGCGCCAACTGCACACATTCCTTGATATGTTGGACCTGGCCACAGTGACACATGCCTTAGTAATATCCTATTTGGATTACTGTAACGTGCTATATGTGGGGCTGCCTTTGAAGAGTGTTCAGAAACTTCAGCTGGTTCAAAGACCTGCAGCCAGATTATTGACTGGGGCTGGTTACAGGGAGCACACAACTCCCCTGTTAAAACAGCTTCATTGGCTTCCAGCTTGTTTCCGGGCACAATTCAAAGTGCTGGTTATCACCTATAAAGCCCTATATGGCTCAGGCCCAGGTTATCTGAAAGACCACATTCTCCTATATGAGCCTTCCCGTGCTCTGAGATCTTCTGGGAAAGCCTTTCTCTCAGTCCCACCAACATCCCAGGCATGCCTGATGAGTACGCGGGAGAGGGCCTTCTCAGTGGCTTGTTCCAATGCTCTGGAACTCCCTTCCCAGGGAAGCTAGGCTGGCTCCCTCTGTGCTACACTTTTGGAGGGAGGCCAAAAAAAATTTTTTTTGTTCCGGCAGGCTTTTGGAACTATTTTGGACCTGTGTTAATGTATTGGATTCCCCACCCACACCTTTTTAATCTGTTACTGTTTTTAAAAAAATTAACAAGTTTTTAATTTTACTGCAAGTTTAATTCTATTTTAACTTTTGTAAAATTATATGTTTTAATCTTGTAAACTGCCTTGAGTCCCAGTGCTGGGGAAAAGACGGGTTATAAATAAATATAACAACAACGACAACAACAACAACAACAACAACAACAATAACAACAATAACAACAACAGGGTTTCCCACACAGTCTTCCACCCAGCCACTGGCCAGAGCCTTACTGAGATCTACTAGCATTACCAATGTAACAAGACTGTGTCCCTTTCGACCATTCTCTGGGTGGCATCTTTGCAGTAAGCGATGCACCAGTTCCACTTCGGATGTTCTGAACCAACATGAGAAAAGGAAACAACTCACTCACTTGCACTTTTTCTTCTCCTCCTCCTCCTTATCCAGAATAGCCAAAGCCACTTGGAATCTACTGCACAGGACAGAAACAGTGGAAGGAGGAGTCAGCAATGGAGTCCACTGCGTTATTACATTGCAGGAATTCAGTCATATAGACCACAGGGTAGACAAAGATTTTGGCAGTAGGTACAACAAAGCAAGAATGAATCTTGGAGATACTGAGAAAGCTAACCTGTAAAGTAGATGTATTAAAATTTGAATGACAGTATCGAATAAAGGACAGATCAGTGAATGGTATTCAGAGGAGAGTGGAAGATGCTCCTACATGGCTTGATTTCTCACATTCAGTAGCACTTGGGCTGTATTCTGTTGACTGGCTTTATAGGGCAGTGATAGTGATCTCTTTTGTGGGAACCATGGGATCAGGAACCATCAAAGACTTGGTGGAAGCTCATGAGATGTAATATATTTAGAGCAGCCTTCCACAACTTGGTGACCTCCAGGTGTGTTGGACTGCAACTCCCATGATTCCCAGTTAACATTGCTTTTTTGGATTGCAATCTCCATCATTCCCAGCTATTCCCTGAATGGCCCCGCTGGCTGAGAATCCTGGAAATTGCAGTCCAACACAACTGGAAAGCCCCAGATTGGAGAAGGTTATTTTAGAGAATCATCTCAGGGAACTCTTTTAGAGAACAAACCTTATGGGAGGAAAGAAATGATATCTTAGGAAAGGGGTTGAAGGGAGCATGAAACCTGACCCTCTGTGGCACAGGAAAAGTGCTTTGCGCCCCTGGAGTCAATCCTCTGAGCACTACCAGGGGGAAATGCACAGGAGCTCCCGTGAAGCGGATACCCTTCACTTTCCTTCCCACCACCGGAAAGACTGGCGAAGCAGAAGCTAAAGAGGGAACTCAAAACCCACCGAGCAAGCAAAGAGGGACACGAGGAGAAGCAACAAGGTCAATAGCCCAGGGCCTCTGGGGAGCCACATGACATAATTCCCTTAAAATATTAATCCCCATTTTCACTGCGAGGTGAGTCAGCAGTAGTGATAAAACCCCAGAGAAGTCGTAAAAAGCCAGTGCAATTGATAAAGCGGAGAGTCGACATAATAAAACTCCACCACGCTGAAGGTCAGGTCGCGCCTGTCTCAGTCAGGGCTATGAGCTGGCAGATGGATGGCTTGCTTGTTCCATGGCCCTTATGGCCATGGAAGAGACGCACTGGAGAGGGCTCTGCTGCTCAGGACAGGACACCCAATCAGCGAGACTTCTTTTATTCAGGGAAATCTAATGGTGAAAAACACAATGGTTACACACTTCAAAAATACTTAAAGCTGATTGAGGATCAGAAAACTTTACGCTGCAAGATAATGTACAGTCAAAATGCTACTCGCTACAAATACAACTTGGTTTCCCAGTTGCTATCTCAATGGTTCCAAAAATGGGTTCCAAACCCAACCAAGGGAGGGGAATGATTCCTGGTCTGTTCCATCAGGCAATCAAGAGCTCCGGCTATTGGGCGGTATAGAAATGTAATAAATAAATAAATAAATAAATAAATAAATAAATAAATAAATAAATAGGGACATTCTTGAAAGGCTTAACAAACCATCCCAGGGGAACTAGTCCAAACGCAGCCACACATTGGTAACTCAGGGAACATGACCAAAGCCTAAACAAGATCACCGTGTGGGTAAAAATCTCAGGCACAAGAACACCCATGCTGTTGCTTTAGCACCAGGAGCTCCCTGCCACCCGAGCCTGCAGAGAAAAAGTCCAACAATAAAAATCAACCCCAGTCTACCCTTACACTGAGCGGTTGATAACACTCACAGGGAAGGTAAAACCTCAGGCACAAGGAGTCCCATGCTTGTACTTCAGCCCAGGGAACTCCCCTCCCCTGAGTCAGCAGAGGAAAAGCCCAATGGTCAATCCCACCCTGCTGCTATGTTGAGCTGACCACAAACACACAATTGCTGTAGCCCTGCTTTCTTGTCCTCTTGAATGAGCTCTCTCATAAGGAAATATCAGTAATTCCGGAACGTGGCTCTTTCCTAACGCACAAGTCTAATTTCTGAAGATCCTTCCTCCAAACAAGGTTGATGACTCACGCATGACCCCCCCCCCCGTTAACTTTCCCTTTCACAGCACTTTTGATCGGCAGCAATTAGCAGGTGATAATATTTACATCCATGCCATTCTGCTTATTTCTGCATATCAAAGCTCTTTTAGGGAGATAGAATCAGACCGAGATATATATTTTTCCTGGCCATTTGGCAGCCCTAGCTCCAGAAAATTCATTAGATGTACTAACTCGATCATGTTTCATTGTTAAATATATTGTATTTTAACCTCAACCCTCTTCCAGTGAAGTCAAGTGGTTATGTCTGTTTCTCAGAAGGTCTCCCATCCAAGGACTGCTTAGCTTCAGCTGCTGAACCACATGCCATGCAACTTGCTTGTTTATTTTTCTTTGAAAATTTATAATGACAACCTTTAATTTGTAATCACATTCGCCATATTTTTTAATGCTTCCCCCATGTAAAATACTTTCTTCATCTAGTAAACTAGCACATCAGGAAGAAAGGTTTAGCACAGTCCTATTGCTGACATGCTAGTTTACTACATGCAGGAAGCTTTTTTATGTGCAGGGGGATTCAAAAATATGAGCTCTTACCTGCAGTCTGCAATGGTATGGCCTAACATTCTATAACTGTATTCTGCCTAATGCATTGATTGGCTGACACTCCCCTGTCCCATTTGGCTGGCCATTTTGCCCTCATACTTACCAAATTCATGCACCAGGAGGGTTTCTTCTTTGGGGGTGGGGGTCTGACTCCTCTCTTCCATAGCTGACCAATGCATTTTCCATTTGCCATCCAGCCATACCAACTGCGCTATGGACAACAACAAAACAGTCATGCCCAGTTACAGAAAATATACCAGTACTGAGATGTTTTGGGTTCGGGGAGACAAACCATGGAGTGCCATTTAATCCCACACACCCAACACATGCCCAAACATAAACATTAAAGTTAGAGCTCCATCACACCTACTTTTTTTTTCTGGGTATGATCTGTGATTTCCACCTCCGGTTCACTAACGCGACAACTGCTGGTCCTTTTCATGTGCTTCTGTTGTTGTGCTATTTTGCCATTGTTTCTCTTTTCACCTGCACCAGCTCATGCTTCCTTGTATTGCCACTGTCCTGGCAAAATGTCTTTTCACTTGTTCTCTTTCCCGCTATTGAGCCCACCCCTTCTCCTTCCCCCTGCAGTTCATTGATTTTTGTAATTGTGATGGACATTGTGATAGATGTGGGCACCCACCACCCTTCATTCTGTTTTTGTGGTCTAGCATTTTAGTGATTTAAGGTTTTATCAGCTGGGCACCATTCCTGCCATTCGAGGTGTGATAATGCTCCCTTCTGTGCAGTGTGTTTGCACGCCTGCTTTGTTTGTTTGTTTGTTTATTTATTTATTACACTTATATACCTCCCTCATAGCCAGGGCTCTCTGGGCGGTTTACAGAAATTCTAAAATTAAGATAAAAACGAGTATACAAAATTTAAAATTCTAAAACACAGAACATACAGACATAAAGCATTAAAAACCATTAAAAAAACTAAACATGTGGGTGATTAAGATGTGCCGCCATATGCCTGGGCAAAGAGGAAAGTCTTAACCTGGCACCGGAAAGATAGCAGTGTTGGTGCCAGGTGAGCCTTGTCAGGGAGATCATTCCACAGTCTGGGGGCCACCACTGAAAAGGCCCTATCCCTCGTTGCCACACTCCGAGCTTATTATTATTATTATTATTATTATTATTATTATTATTATTATTGCACCATCAGTGTACATGGTGCTGTACAGAGTAAAACAATAAAATAGCAAAACCCTGCCGCATAGGCTTGCATTCTAATAGAATCATTCTAATAGAATCATAATAAAACAATAAGAAGGGGAAGAGAATGCACCAAACAGGCACAGGGTAGAGTAAAACTAACAGTATAAAAGTAAGATCAAAATCAAGTTTTAAAAGCTTTAGAAAAAAGAAAAGTTTTTAGCTGAGCTTTAAAAACTGCGATTGAACTTGTAGTTCACAAATGTTCTGGAAGAGCGTTCCAGGTGTAAGGGGCAGCGGAAGAGAATGGATGAAACTGAGCAAGGGAAGTAGAGACCCTTGGGCAGGTGAGAAACATGGCATCAGAGGAGTGAAGAGCATGAGCGGGGCAATAGTGTGAGATGAGAGAGGAAAGGTAGGAAGGAGCTAGACTGTGAAAAGCTTTATAGGTCAACAGGAGAAGTTTATATTGGATTCTGAAGTGAATTGGAAGCCAATGAAGAGATTTCAGAAGTGGAGTAACATGGTCAGAGTGGCGAGCCAAGAAGATGATCTTAGAGTGGTGAACAGAAACCAACGAACTGATGTGAGAAGAAGGAAGGCCAGTGAGAAGAAGGTTGCAGTAGTCCAACCGAGAAATAACCAATGCATGAACAAGAGTCTTGGCAGAAGAGACAGACAAAAATGTCTGTGAAGGCACCCGGAGGAAGACCTTAGATGTTGAATGTAGTGACCGGGTATATTCACGTTGGGAGAGGCGTTCCATCAGGTATTGTGGTCCCAAGCCATGTAAGACTTTATAGGTCAAAACCAGCACCTTGAATTGGGCTTGGAAACATACAGGCAGCCAGTGTAAGCGGACCAGAGCAGGTGTTATATGGTCGAACCTTCTGGTTCCCGAAATCAATCTGGTGGCTGCATTTTGCACAAGCTGCAGCTTCCGAACCATCTTCAAAGGCAGCCCTACATAGAATGCATTGCAGTAATCTAACTTGGAGGTTACCAGAGCATGGACAACTGAAGCCAGGTTATCCCTGTCCAGATAGGGGCATAGCTGGGCCACCAACCAGAGTTTGTAAAAGGCGCTCCATGCCACTGAGGTCACCTGAGCCTCAAGTGACAATGACGGATCTAAAAGAACCCCCAAGCTACAAAGCTGCTCCTTCAGGGTGAGTGCAATCCCATCCAGAACCAGTAGAACACCCCCTATCCTGTCAGCAGAATCACCGTCCCTCTTCCCATTTGAGCAGTTGAGCGGTTCTACGGACTTCAAAAGGTGTGCTGGAAGAGAACTGCCTCTGCCCTCCTCTTACATCAACAAGTCCACCCTTCAACGAACACCCACACACACCCACACACACACAAAAGTGGGACATTCTAACTGACATAGCACATGGATGGCAATACATGGGGATGGAAAGTGGTTTTATCCCAGGTGAAGAAAAAATACGACACTTTCTCGCCCTAGAAAAACATGGAAAATGGAGGGGAAGAGGTGAGATGACTGCAGGACAGGGATGACGTTGTGTGAGGGTCGTGGGGCAAAATGGTAAACAAGGCAGGACAAACGTGCGATAAAATGCTGGTGTGATGCAGTCCTAAGTGTGTGTGATAAGCAATTTGAATCCCAGCCAAAAGGTGTTCCTATGCCAAGGGCAGAGGGCAGATAAGATAGAGCTGTGAACTTGAGACCCCGCTGTGTACATATAATCTATGCCTTTCAGGTGTTCATTTCTTTTTCGCTCTTGCTTTCCCAGAAAGATGTTTGCTCTCTTGGGCTCGGTGGCTACCCTGCTTGCCCTAGGAGCTTGTGCCCCATTGCAAGGGGCAAGCCACCACAGCAAGCTCCTCCTGGTTTCTTTTGATGGCTTTCGATGGAATTATGACCAGGATGTGGACACCCCTAATCTAGATGCCATGGCTAGAGATGGGGTCAAGGCGCAATACATGATTCCTCCATTTGTCACCCAGACCAGCCCTTGCCACTTCACTCTGCTTACAGGTGAGTGCCTGGTTACTGAGAAGGGACGGGATGGCTTCACCGTTAAGTCAGAATGAGGCAGAGTGCCAAAGGCTCGGATGGAAAATGCTGTGGAGCAGCAGTGGCAGCTTCTTAGGTGTTCTTGTGAATTCCCCTACTGTCCCCTTCTGTAGGAGGACAGAGCGCTAAACTACCTGTCCTGGGCTCCCTAAACTAGCTTGTTGCTTCAGGTGTGCCAGAGGATGCTGTCTCATCATTAGTGATGAAGAGAGGCCAGATCTACACCAACCAGGCCCTCATCTATATGACGTCATAATGCTGCGCCTGGGGAAGGAGCGCAGTTGAGGGCTTTCCAGAGTCCAAAAATGCAGTCGGGCCATATGGGACCACCCCAAAAGACTTGGCATGACAACAGAGAGCGATCACAGCAATATATTGTTGCTGGGAAAATCCACCCCCGCCCTGCCCCAGCTACTGTGAGGATTGCAGCTAAGCTCAGAGGGAACAGGAAAGCCTGAGATGACATCATTGCCCCTGCTAATCAAAATGCCCCAGTGCTGTGACTCAGCCAGCCCTGGCACCACTACAACACAGCCTATTTTCTACTGAAGGTAAATGACACTGCCTGAATCTGAAACCAAGGAGGTAGCTCACCTGCTATAGCATAGCTAGTTAGTGAGTGAAGACTCTGTCAGGCAGAGATGGAGAGATAACAGCCTTACCCAAGCTGGTGCCCTCCAGATGTGCTGGACCACCACTCCCAACTCCCCTCAAATGGGCAGTGCCACTGGGAGCCAGTGGAGGATCAAAGCCCTTCAAGCAATGGGACAAATTCCGAGTGGGCCGTGTTAATGCAAAGCATGTTGCTGCCCGTCTTTCAGGAGTGGAGCCTTTGGGGTCGTGCTGAAGTGGCAATGATATTGTAACCAAGGGGCACCTCACCTTCTTCACGGCCCATTATCTAAATCTATCGTTTCATGGCCCATTATCTGAATCTATAGTTTTCTCTGTTTTATTAGAGAATTGCAGAGGTAGAGTATTTCAGGCGGAGGAAGGAAAAACTGAGATAGTAGTTGGAATATGAGGGGAGAGAACAAGTAGAAACTGGAGGACCCCTGAGCTAGACCAGGGACAGTAGCTCACCGATAGAGCTCCTGCTTTGCATGCAGAAGATCAGGTTCAATCCCCAGCATCTCCAGGTAGGGCAAGGAAAGGAATCCTGTCTGAAACCCTGGAGAGCCACTGCCAGTCAGTGCTGACAATACTGGGCAAGATGGACCAAGGGTCTGATTCAGTAGATGGCCGCTTCCGGCGTTCCTGTGAACTCAGTCCTAGCTCCTCATATGAGGACTCTATTCGATCAAACAATTTTCACATAAGACACTAAAAACACCTTTGAGCTTCTCCTGTATTATTTGTGCTGTATGTGACTCTGTTCAAAGTGTGATGGAAAGCGGAAGAGAAATCATATGTATAAATGCACCCTTAAGACCTCTCTGTTTCAGTCTGCCTTCCGCTGTTGCAAGCTTCAGGTTTCTAGGCTGAGTGTTGTTATTTTTATCTGGTTGGCTTTTTGGAATTTATTTTGATTTCTTAATTTCTGTGAAGTTGACTGTTTTCGGTATTAATATTTGATGCCGTTTTGAATCGTATGCCTTTTAATTTTGTTTGTTTTATTGTGCAAGCCACTTGGGGAAACATTTCAGTTTGAAAAGCAGCCTAATGATTGAATAATAAATACATGTATTCTAGCCAATATCAATTTTACAGACATATGGAAGGAAAGTTAATTTCATATAATGAGCTTAATTTCATTTAAGCTAAGTCAATTTAATGGGAGGATTTAATGTAGAGCCACTGCTTTCCATTCAGAAGGTCCCAGGTTCAGTCCATGGCTTCTCCAGGTATAGCCAGGAGAGAATCTTGCCCGAAACCCCAGAGAGCTGCTGCCAGTCAGTGTTGACAATACTGGACTAGATGGACGAAGGGTCTGACCTCTGTATGAAGGAAACTTCCTTGGTTCCTAGCAATGGGGAAACTCTGGTCCATAGACCAAATATGGATGGCAAGGTCTTCTATGCCAGTCCATAATCTCCCCATCTCCCCCCCCCACTTCTTTGAGTTACAATTATTTTTAATTGTATTTTTAAAAGCCTCTGTTGGTGCAGATGCAGGCTTTTAAAAAGTAAAATTTCTACATTGGGGTATTTTTGTGGAGGGGGAGGGCAGGTGATGATGGGAAAAGAAGAGCTAGCCTTCCCCTCTCTGTACTCTGTGGTTCCCTCCCCGCTCAAAAAAAAAATCAAGTTGGAGAAGGCTGTGCTATAGTTTCTCAGGCCTTGAATGCTCTGTGGCTGAGGTCTCTGGAAGTTTTTGCCTGCTGCTGTCTACTTCAAGGCAGGGTAGGAAAGGAATCTGGCTTACTGGTGCCTGGGGTGGTCTTCCAGTGCCCAACTGGTAAGGCAAAAGGATAAGCACCCAGCTATTCCCACTAGCAGACACAACTTGTATCTAATTCCAAGCTCATCTCTCTCCTGCCAGGGAGGTACATTGAAAACCACGGGGTCATCCACAACATGTGGTTCAACACCACCACCGGACAGAAGCTTCCTTATTACAACACCCAGGGGAGGTCTGACTGGTGGGACAATGGCAGCCTCCCTATCTGGATCACAGCTCAAAGGCAGGTGAGCCATAAACCCACAACAATTCCAAGAGCTGGAGAACCATAAAAAGTGGCCCTCCTTTTGCACTCCACATTCTCAAGGACTCGGCTTCACATCTTGTTCTATATTACTCCCATTTTAACTGGAAATGTAGGTAAGTAAAAGTGGTAAGGCCAGGAATGGAACTCAAGCATCCTTGCCAGCAGTGCTGCAAAATATATACAGTATTTGTAATGTCCCAGGTTCTTCTAAAACTCAAATTTGAAAATAAGTTGGATAAGCTGTTATAAAGTATTGGGGGGGGGAGTCATCTAGTCACTGGTAGAATTGGATAAAGATGCCCAAAATGTCTTTCTGGATGGGCCTTCCAAAAAGGGACTAGGTTTCTATACTTGGCCTCTATTATGCAACAGCATGACCAAGTGACTGATGTCAAGAATGGAACTTTAAATGACACACATAGAAGAAAGAAGCCCCATACACTGCAAGAAAACTTGGAAGAATCACAATATATTTTTGTGAGCACTGTGCCCAGTGAGACACACCATGATACATAAATGCCTTCCCATGATCTCACTCTCAGTAGAGGCCAAGCCACCAAGTGTCTGGAGTAGGGGCAGGAGATACATTTGCTTTCACCAAAAAGGTGCCCCAAGAGCAATAATAATAATAATAATAATAATAATAATAATAATAATAATAATAATAATAATAATAATAATAATTTCTATACCAGACATTTTTCTCCCTCTCCCATAATACCTGAACCTGCTTTCTCAGTGAGGGCTAGAGAGTTAAGGTGCTCCTGAGACCAGAACCTGTGCTTCCATGATATGCCCACAGAGATGCACCCATGTCTTAATATTTCATCCTACTATGATTTCTCATCCTAGGGTCTGAAGACAGCCTCCCTCTTTTTCCCTGGGGGGAATGCCACCTACCAAGGAGAACAGGTTGAAGTTAAGAAGGTGGAGAAACTCTTTCACAAGTATGACAATGAGACCGAGTGGAGGCAGAACGTTGACACAGTGATGAAGTGGCTCAGCGAGGATGATCTCGACTTTGTTGCCCTTTACTTCGGAGAGCCCGACTCCACTGGACACAAATTTGGCCCAGAATCCCAGGAGCGGAAGGACATGGTCAGGCAGGTGGATCGGACAGTGGGCTACTTGAGACAACGCATCAATCAGACTGGCCTGTCCCCAAGACTCAACTTGGTCGTCACATCGGATCACGGCATGGAAACGGTCATCAAAAAGGATGAAATTCACCTTGCCAAAGTGGCAAATTTCTCTTTCCGGGATATTCAGTTTCAGCTGGTAGATTATGGACCACAGGGACTGCTATTGCCCAAGCCAGGGAAATTAGAACAAGTTTATGAAGCCCTGGTCAATGCTCACCCCAACCTCCACGTCTACAAGAAGGAGGAATTCCCTGGGAGATTCCACTATGCCAACAACACTCGCATCACACCCCTTGTACTGTACGGCGACCCTGGATACGTGATTCATGGGGTATGCTGTGTCCTACTCTCTAAATGGACACTCTTTCCTTACTATGCCTTCACTTCTTTGCAGGAGAAACAGAAGAAACACATGCTTTCGGAGGGCAAAGAAGGGGAACAGAGGAGCATATATAGCCCAAAACATTTCGCTGCTTGAAGTAGATCCCAGTTGGCATCCTCCTCCCCCCCACCCTGCCCACTTCTAAGGGCAACACTTTAAAAAAATGCTGCACCTTTCACACCCCATTCCCTTGTGGTGGCTATGTTTACTCTGAAGCAAGCTCTGCTTTGTCCAAAGATGCCACTTCCAAATAAGTGTGTATAGGATTCCAGCCTTACAGCACAATCCTATAAGGCACACTGTCTTCAATGGAAGCGTGTTTAGGACTGCAGCCTTATAATGCAACCTCAGCCGACTTGTGTTATCTACTGGAGGGTGTTACAAGTATGATATGGTGGAGGTTACTGCTCTGCTGGCTGGGCAGTGGGTCAGCACTGGAGGCCCCACTGAACCCATGGAAAGCTGTGCAGGTAGAAAGGTACTGCTGGTGGTGTCTCTGCCAGTGCTAATAAGTGCAGGGCCCTGAAATGGGGCATTGCAGGGATGGGGTAGGGTGGGGTGGAGCCAGCTTTATTTATTTATTTATTTATTTATTTATTTATTTATTTATTTATTTATTTTAGATACCGCCCCATAGCCGAAGCTCTCTGGGCGGTTTACAAAAACTTTGGAACTGCTGGACTCAAAGCCATTCCATTCGTCCATGAAGCTGGTGTAGCTGATGTCCATTGCATTTGGGGGGGGGGAGGTTGTAAAAAGGGAAAGGCCAGCAAAACCACCCCTTCCGCTTCTGCCTTGAGCAGCACAAGTCAGTGGGGCTGAGGATGTGGCCCTAGAACTTCCATTCTGACCCTACTGATCATCACTTTGCCTGTCTTGAAATAAGATCTGTCTCTCATCTGCAGGGCACCTGGGTTGAACCACTAAGGCTTTTAGATTATGCTACTATGGTGTAGAAGCCTAGTTATTCCGTTCCCACACATTTTGTTGCAACAACCACTTACGATGCATGCTTGTTTAGGAAAAATGCATTTCAAAATGGGGAACTCTATCTAAACCAATTACATTGTATTGTTAAAGTGTAAGCCTGTACATGTCTACTCAGAAGTAAGTGCCATTGAATTCAGTTGGGTTCGCTCCCAGGTTAGTGGGTATGGGATTGCAGCTTTAATGTGTATATATACATCGTTTAAAAAACTTTATGTATTTATTTATTTATTTAAAGCATTTTGATAGCGCCACCTCACCATTTCTGGTATCGTGGCACTTTAAAAACTTGTTAGAAGAAACCAGTTGCAACGGGTATAATTTTTTTTGAAAGAGCTGCATCTTAGTAGAAAGTGTGTGTGTGTGTGTGTGTGTGTGTGTGTGTGTGTGTGTGAGAGAGAGAGAGAGAGAGAGAGAGAGAGAGAGAGAGAGAGAGATATTTAATTCAGTGCATTCTGATACAAAAGCTGTGCTATACAACAGATGAAAACTGTGTTACATCTTTGCTTTGTGGCTTACTGGAAAGGGTGGGTATCAAGGCCAAGTGTGTGATAGCTGATGCCCTCTCCTTCCCTTTCAGTACATCAAAGTGCAGATCAATAAAGGGGAGCATGGCTTTGACAACAATTCTACGAACATGAAGACCATCTTCCGAGCTGAGGGGCCAGACTTCAGGAGAGGGCTGGAGGTGGAGCCTTTTGAAAGCGTGAATGTTTACGCCCTCCTTTGCAAACTGCTGGAGATCACGCCCGAGCCCCATGATGGAAGCTTGACAGTCACAGAGCACATGCTGGTCAAGAATGCAGGTCTGATTTTGCTCCTTTGTAAGATTTCAATATTGTAACCAATGAATTAGTCAATTAACAGATTGGATCTAAATGGATAAGTTCTGATAAACAGGTCAGTGCAGTAGAATTTCAGTGACACACCTAGATGTTCTCAGACCAAAGTGCTTGCTCCCATTGGGTCCCAGATGGCCTCCTATGCATAAGCCATCCCTTACAATAGGGGCAGACAATGTGGTGGCCTCCAGATGTGTTGGACTACAACTCCCATCAGCCTAACCCAGCATGAACAGAGATCGTGGAAGTTGTAGTGCAACACATCTGGATGGCACCGAGATGCCTACCGCTACTTTATAAATATACCAGTGTGCTAAGGCTAATGTTAGAGTTCACATTTTATAGGCTCCTCTGCCCACTGCCAGCAACACCTACTTTACAGATTGTGTGGCATCTCCTGGCCTGGTGCCCCAACTGATTTCTTCCTTTGCCACATCACACAAGAGAAACTAAAGTGAAGAGCAAGTCATTTTGCAAGCCTTTCCAACCACTTCTCATTTCATTTGTTTTCCTATCCAGCCAACAACCATCTCCAACATCACAATGTAAACTGCCCAGAGAGCTTTGGCTATTGGGCAGTATAAAAATGCAATAAATAAATAAATAGGCAAAGAGTGGAGGGCTGGGGCTGGGGCAGGCCCTCCCAAATTCAAGAGTTAACAGTAATGGAGCCCAGGTAAATTACTCTACCTTTATGCTCTATCGTTATGATGGAACCATCAATTGGTTCCTGCTCTACTCAGTGTTATCGTATTCGATAAAGACAAGATTACTCTGGGGCAGAAATATTCACATACATCTGTCAGGCTGCATAGAAATTGCCTGTGAGCTGTGTAGGGAGAAGGAAAGCCAATGCTGGTTTTAAAATTAGAGAAGGTATTTTGGTGTGGGGGGACTTGTGAAAATCAATACATTTTTCCACTTTCCTTTCGAGTAGCACAGCCTTCATCTGGCATTGCCAATACAACACCAAGCTTGCATCAGGAAATGTCAGGATGTTGGAAATCTGACAGTCAACATGTCAAAACAATTCAGTGATTGTATTAGATTTTATTTTATTTATTACATTATTACTTTTTTATACCGCCCAATAGCCGAAGCAAAACACAATATAACAATGGGACCAGAATTTTTTAAGCAATCAAAAATGCATTTGAATTTAAACAATTCAGCTCCGTTATAACATCTGTGAAAAATCTGTCAATGAGAAACTTGGATTGTGCTCAGGTTTTCATGGAATGGTCAGTAAAATTATCACCATGTCCTGGATAGTATTGATCTGCATCTGAAATTTTGAGACCATCACCATGTCATTGTCTCTGAGGGGAGAGAGTTACCTTGCGCCTTGGGCCTCAAGCATCATCTTGGAACTGCATCCATTTCCCCTGTAGCAAATATTGCACACTGAGTCCAGGACTCAGGAGCCCATCAGAAATTTTATTTATTTATTTATTACATTTCTATACTGCCCAATAGCCAGAGCTCTCTGGGCGGTTCACAAAAATTAAAAACATTCAAAGTATAAAACAACAGTATAAAACCATAATATAAAATACAATATAAAAGCTCAACCAGATAAAAACAGCAGCAATGCAAAATTACAAATTTAAAGCACCAAGTTAAAATTTATCTATAGACTGTTAAAATGCTGGGAGAATAAAAAGGTCTTCACCTGGCGTCTAAAAGCATATAATGTAGGTGCCAAGCGAACCTCCTTAAGAAGCTCATTCCACAGCCGGGGTGCCACAACAGAGAAGGCCCTCCTCCTGGTAGCCACCTGCCTCACTTCCTTTGGCAGGGGCTCACAGAGAAGGACCCCTGAGGATGACCTTAGGGTCCAGGCAGGTACATACGGGAGGAGGCATTCCTTCAGATAGCCTGGCCCCAAGCCGTTTAGGGCTTTAAATGTTAGTATCAGCACTTTAGGGATTAATCCATTTCATGGAGTAAAGGAAACTGAAAGATTACATTAATTTACCATCATTCCTTTAAATAAAAAGCAATGAGGTTTATTTGTAGCCACCAGATACTGCATTTCATGTTGGTTCATTCGAACTTACATTCATAACAAGAAACCAGAGTTTCCTGCTGTGAAAATAAGCAGTGATGATAAGCTCCAGGCTGGCACACTCTCCTCTCCTCTCCTCTTGGGTGCCAAAGAAGGAGGTGGGAAGCTTCCACTTTCTATATTAAGCTAAGTGCAGTACACTGGGATGACTGAACTCAGGGATCTGCTGTTTATTTAAACTGTAGTTAGTGAGCACAAGCCAAATGGTTTCAGGTCCTGATTATGTTCTCAAACCATAGTTTAAAAACACCACAAATCCCCAGGTTCAAACATCACAGGGAACTGTGATGCATGAAAGAGATGAAGAGGCTCACCATGTCTTATTCTTGCAGTGAGGAGCCATGGTTCCCATTGTATCTGAACTGGGCCATTGTTTTCAAAACTAATATCATTCCAGTGTGCTAAGACTAAACTTAAAGTTCACCTTTTATGGGATCCTCTGCCCACTGCCAGCAACACCTACCTTTGATCTGAATCCATTTTCTGGTATGTTATTCACCCTCTACCTTGCTGATGATCTCCCCCCCACTCTCACTCTCTCTCTCTCTCTCTCTCTCTCTCACACACACACACACACACACACACACACACACACACACACACCTCCCCTGTACCATTAAAACGTGGACAATATTGTACTCTTTGTTCTGTCTCATGGGCAATCCTCAAATCCACCATGCCCCCTTCCAGGAAGGTGTTAGTCTCTCCTCCAATGGGCCATCAGACAGATCACATCTGCCTTTCATTGAGATATGTCTGGTCAAGAAGATAAAACCTATTTATGCCAAGTTGCATGACCTGTCTGAGGTTCAATAACAGATACAACGGGGTGGGGTGAGGAGCGGAAGAGAACCTGCTCTGTGCTCCTGAAATAGCAAGGAGCCCTCTGGCTGGCAAATCCTCTGACAGCCATCTAACCATGGAAGGAGTTTTTTAAAAAAATTCTGTGTCCAATTATAATATGATGCTTATTGGAGTGAGCTGTGAAAGAAGCAGCATAATTGGGTTTGGAAAGGGCTGCACGCATTTGCAGATTACCTTGTCAATAGTTGTTAGTGAAAATGGGCTACTGCTCAATGTTGGAAAGCAAGGGCTGAAGGGCCCAGGGCAGATTCCTCCTTTATTTCCTGGTGCTCTTGTATACTTCTCATTGTAGCAGCTGGCAGTGGACATGGTTGAAAAAGTCCATCTTGGGTGGGCACAAACTGGCAAGCATGTTTTCACACTTCTGGAGCCGATGGGTTGAACTGAGCTGCTGACACCCCACCCCCAGCCCAGCTGGAAATCATTCCCATCCATCTCCCTTGAGATATTATTACTCCATTCGCTGCAATAAGCCCTCTGCAGCTGATGTGAATATCTGCTCAGGCAGTCTTATGACAAGACCCTGCTGTCAGTGGCTGTAGGGTCAGAGAGCCTGGGGTACCACCCAAGGTTTTGTCAGTTGGCTCCCAATACATTTGCTGCCTGTCTTTCTTCCATCACGGAACTCAAGGTGGCAAACATGGCAAGTCCCTGGCAGTCTCCCATCCAAACACAGACCAGACCCAGACCTGCTTAGCTTCAGCAAAGTGGCTGCATCATGTTTCCTCAGACTGTACTAGGTAGAAAAAATAGCAAATGGCACTAGGCTTGCAAATACTATAACAATTCTACTGAAGCACGTGAAGAAGAAACTGAGTGGGTGATGGGTGGAAGGATACACTAATACGCACAGCAATATAGGTAACATGAGTTTGGGAGGAAGGGTCTATGCAAAGTAGTCTAGAAGTGGTTCAAATGAAGAGTTATGACACAGGCAGGCATGTTTTCTATATGAATATGTGCAGAATCAGCAGCAAGTGAGTTAGCATAACTTAGTGCTAACTGAGAAATCATACAAGACACCCTGTTGATCACAGGTGTGGTTTCTTACATTGGCCCAGGAGTATTGCCTGTATAACACAGAGGCGACAAAACTAGGGCTGTGTCCGCTCCGATTTGGATAGCGAATCGGGACCAACCCGATCTGCCTCCGCCAAATGACACCTGCTGAAATTCCCTTTTCTATGCAACTGTTAAAGATACAGGAGCCCTGTCCTCCATTTCATATGGTCACCCTATTTGAGATATTTTTGTTTAACCTCTAGTGACATCTAGTGGCAAAACCTATGCATCACCACTTACTTCTTCCCTTGGTAGAATGACAGCCTTTAGACTTCATTGCCATGAAATCGAAGTAATCTCAGAAGGAATCCCTCCCTATTAGGAAATACATTTCTTCCAGAAGCTTCACGCAGTATTCTCATTCTGTGAGCTGGAAGCAACTGAAAATTTGTGTCAATTTTCTGCAGATCCACCCTTGTTTACCTAACACTTCCTTCGGCAGAAATATGATAATATCTCACTTGACTACCTTCTGTGTTACAGGGACCCGCCTGAATTCTCCTCTTGCCACTTGGAACCTGGCCTTGGTTCTGGGCCTAGGTACTTTTCTGAGACTCATGATGTGCAGCATACTTTTGTAAGATTTCCCAAGAAAGACATCAGCCAGGTATGAAGAATGTCAGGAATGTCAGGAACTATGTCTACATTCATCCTAATATAGAGCCAGCCACCACTACACAAGGCAGTGATTCTTAAATAGCTCCAGTAGATTCTATTTGCCCCAGACACTGCAAGGAGTCTGCTGGTTCGCCTACAACATTAACCCATAAACAGCCAGACAGTTTTGTGTGTACCATATTACAATAACCTTCCCCAACCTGGTGCCCTCCAGATGTGTTGGTTAACAATTCCCATCATCCATAGCCAACATGACCTTTTGGCTCTATTACAGGATTAACAACCCTGTAATATGCCACTTGGTATTAGCTTGAAGGGCCTGCAGAGCCAAATTCACATTTAGTTTGCTCCAAAATAATACCTTCGGTGGTGGTGGTGGTGGGCACTCCTAGATCTCTCTTCCAGTCTCCATCAGACTCCATCAGCAGTAGTGTCTCTAACACATCACTTGATAATGGCATGATTGTGCTCAAAATTTATTCCCACTGCCCATTCCAAATCCCTTTATCACTGCCTGGAGTGTTGCTGGAGTCTCTTGGATCAAGGAATGAGGGCGACCTCAGGAATTACAAAATCCCTTGCCTGGAAGGCACCTCCAGTTCCCTGCTCTGCCCTTTATGCTGCTGGTGGGTTTCCTGAAGGCAAATCTGGCCACCCACTTATGGAAGCTGGATGCTGGCCTAGATGGATCCCTAATCTGGTTAAGCAGCAGGGCTCTTCTTGTATTCTTAAGGAGTGGAAACAACACACAACACATCATGGCTCAGACATGACATGGCGCACGCAGAAACAGCTGTGCCTACAATCATAGAGCCCTTTGAAACCAACAACCAGAAAATCCCACTCAAGTGTTTGGCAGGGAAAGAAGGAGAAGGATTGACTCCACTACTGGAGTCCTGGGAGTGCCCTTTTGAGATAGGGTGATTCCAGATGGAGGGCTCTTGGTAGTAATGATCCCAAGGCCTTGTACAGCTATTTCATCTTTTCTTCCTTAGCAGCTTTTTTTTTTCTGCTAAGAAAAAAGGGTGGAAGAGGCTGTGGAAAAGCACAGGAGGGCTACAAATGGAAGTTGGCGATGTCTGGGCAGACAGTAAAATGCTCTGAATGAGGCAGTGCAGTTACACAATAAAAGCCTCAGCTGGGGGAAAACATTTTTAAAAGGCATGATGTCTCTGAATGTAATCCTCATGTCATATCTTTTTTTATATATACTAGTTAAATGGTATTTTCTGAATTTAGTTTTTTGCTGCCTCTGATTAAGAGTTATCGCCCAAATGTATTAGGAGTCATGACAGGAACTTGGGCTTTCACATTTCTATTGAGGGGGAAAGAATCCATTGACTCTTAGCACTACTAAAGCATTTTCAAGATGCAGGGAGGATGGCATACTTGCAGTTCTCTTCGATATATTTTAGATTCTGGCATTTACGTGAATGGAAGCAGCACATAACCATTTGGGAAAGGCTCACTGGCTAGAGAATGGCATTTGATATACGGACCATAAAAAGCAAACAAATCTTGCCTTAAACTGTGGTCCAAAAACAGTCACTAAAAATCCCTTGCCAGGTAAACTGATATGGAAGAAAAGAATAATATCCTCCTCTTGCACGTCTATGTCTTCACAGTGGAAATAAGTGTTGCAGCACCTAGACAGCACCAGGGGCTCATCCCAGTCAACAACAGAAGGGGACATGCACCTCAAGAGGCGTCTATAAAGCTTTTGATTGGATCTGTCAAGAAGCCTGTTGTGTCCATTACTCATTCACACAAGATAGGTGCACTTGTATGCTCAAATGGAAGCAACTCTCAGGAGTTGTTGTGTGTTTGAATGTGAAATTACCTGCAGTCATGCCAGCCACTGACATGCTATTGGTCAGGGTGTTTTACACATGAAATTAAGACACAGGGGAAACCATAATTGGTGGGGTGTGCTTCAACAAGTACCCCCAAGCAACACTACATCTGACTAGCTAAGGGGTGTGTGTTCCTGCCTCAGCTTACTTTACACATAGAACAGTGATCCCTGATTAACTTCAGTAGATAACAGGACTGCAACTTTGTACTGAGGCTTCTACAAAGAGAATTTGATATGGAAACTGATTTTGTTTTAGTCTAAAACAAAGTTTTAAAGTGGCTCTCCAGCCATGGAACTAATTTCCCTGTGCTTCTGATATTAGTCACTATCCAATAGTAGGGAACCCACTAAATTTTGTTAAGATGCTATATATATGAGGCCTTCAGCACAAAATTCTAACACAGCCTTAGAAATCCTGTTTCTTCTGTAACTATATGGTTATTAAAAGAACTTGTGTATTTATCTTCTTTTCTTGAAGTTTTGTATCTTATGTGAGAATATGCCTTCTAGTTCTGATGACTTTAAAGCAGCCTTCTCCAACCTGGTTCTCTCCAGTTGTGTTGGACTAGATCTCCCAGCATCCCCAGCCAGTCCAACACATCTGGAGGGAACCAGGTTGGGGAAGGCTGCTTTAAGGCATGACCATTCATAATTAAAAATCTAGTTCCCTGCATCTGTCCCCTACTCACACTGGTGGAATTCCTTTGCGGTGCCCTAATCTCTTCTAAGAAGCATGCAGCATGACCAACAGACATGGCAGGCAGCGTGTCTGTGTTGCCTGTCTGACACTGCTCCCTCCCAATTGCCTTCCCCACTTTGAAGGTGGCTAAAAATAAGGAATCCAGAATAAGCAAGGAAAGGAAAGAACTGTTTTATTCCTTGCAAAGAGGGGGTAATCTAGTGTAACAGTGGTGGGGAGCAGGTTTTGCCCCATTTCAGCAGTAGGCTAATTTCAGCCTCTTTACTCCCTCTTTCTCACACACACATAATGTCAGCTTTCCCCATTCACTTCCTGGGAGAGAGTAAATATAGTCTGCCATACTGGCAGACATTTCTCTAGCTCAGAATAAACACCAAGCTTCTTCTTCCCTTTTTTTATTGTCTTGCTCTTGGATGGTTGTAGCCTGCAATTTTCTCATACTTTGGAAGGTCAACAGTGTCTTCATTCTCCAGTTACATTTAGCTAATCTTAAGAGCTGTTTGAGTAGCTTTTTCCCATATGAACATAGGAGTCTGCTTTATACTAAGTTAGACTATAGGTCCATCTACCTTAATATTATCTAGAGCAGGGCCGAGCAATATGTGGCCATTCAGACAATTTGGACTATAACTCCCATCAACCCTGGCCACATTCAGAAGGTCTCAGATGCAATCCCTGTGTCTCCAGGTAGGGCAGGGATAGACCCTTACCTAAAAGCATGGAGAGCTGCTGCAGGTTACTTCAGCCCAGGGGTGGAGAACTTGTTGCCATCCAGATGTTTTGACTTATAAATTCCATCAACCCTGGTCACTATAGCTAATGGTGAGGGATCATAGGAGCTGTAGGCCAAAACATCTGGAGGACCACAAGTTGTCCACCCCTGGCCTGCAGTGACCAGCAGTGGCTCTCCATGCTTTTAGGAAAGGGTCTATCCCTGCCCTACCTGGAGATGTGAAAGGTGTCAGATTCAATCCCCTGCATGTACAAAACATGTGCTCTACCATTGAGTTATGGCCCTTCCTGAGGAGACAGAGTGGAACATAAGAAGCTGCCTTGAGTATTGACCTGTCTTGTCAATACTGAATGGTTAGAGCTCCCCAGGTTTTAGGCAAGAATCAATTTTCCCAGCCCTAGCTGGAGAAGCTGGGGATCAAACCTAGGACTTTGTGGATGCAAAGCAGGTGTTCTAACCACTGAGCTACAGTCCTTCCCCACCCTGGAACAGTCACCAGACTGCTGAAGAAAGCCACGCACTGCATTGTCCTATTCTGTACTGTGATTGTATTGTTAGCAGCCAATGCTGTTTGGGCTTCCATCCTTAATTCCTGCACTTAGCCTTATGAGCCAATGTTTCAGCTCCATCTGTTCTACACATTCTGGCAGAATGCAAAGAGTTTTCAGCAGTTGGGAATTTTCCTGTCACCTGAGCAAAGAGAGATTATTTTCAAAGATATGATGAACAGTCTGCAGGAAGCCACAAAGCCCCACAACTGCGGAAGATCAAGTAATGTTTAGCAGCAAAGTAAAGGGGTGGTGGAGGTCTCTTGCAAGACTTCTTTATGATGTAAAGAAGAGATCAAAGGAGAGTGTTAGCATATGCAAGTCGCTGGCCAGGATCTCAGCTCACACACAAATGCAATTGCAAGGTTTTAAAAAAACCACAAAAAACTATACATGCAGTTTACAAGGTTGGCATCTTGTTATGAACAGAAACCCTTTGGCCTTAACAGCTGTACAACAGACAGAAAACAATGTGCAGGTTTTTCATCCCTACATCTCCATAATGGGGAGCAGGGCCGGTGCCAGACTGCTTTGCACACTAGGCAAGGCGACCTACTTGCACCACCATCACCCCAAAATTGCCAACTTCAATTCAGCTGTTCAAGAAGAGTTTCTGAACTATTAGATTTTCCTTTTATTATGTTTTTTCTTAGAACAGCTAATTTGTATAAAACTGTGACCCTTAAAGGTCAGGACTGCGCCCCTCTGAGGTCTGCATCCTAGGCAGCTGCCTAGTTGGCCTAACGGTAGCACTGGCCCTGATGGGGAATTTATCTGTTGGATGTCTGTCTGTTAAGGCTGTGGGGCTTCTGTTTAAAGAAAGAATATGAAGGGGAGGGGAGGGCTTTAGGGTACTCACATTTTATCCCTAATTGTCAGGAAAGCCCTGTGTTTGAACCAAACTAGAGTTTTAAAAGGGGAACTCCTAAGATAAACTTTGCCTCCGTCTACATAGTAATGAAGCCCTGGCCCTCAGGGTCCCCCCCCCCCACCATACAAACAAACATTGTCGATTGTCTGGACATTTCTCACCCTTCTCTCTTCAGCCCTTCACACTTTTAAATGTACCTGTGCAACCAGAACACCAGTGTGGGGGAAAGAAATCTGTGATTCTACAGCTGTTGGTTTCCAATCCAAATGAATTGGGAGCATAAGGCATTACATGACATATTGTCAGTGGTACAGCTAGGCCAGGTCCTTGGGGCCAAAGTCCAGGGCCACACAGCCATGGGGTCCCCCAAATGACCACCCAGAGAGTGGCAGGTGATGAGGGCAGCCGGGCAGCCAAAGCAAACTCCTTTGTATTGCCATAATCATGATGGTACTGTGATTTAACTGAATTTAAAATGCAAAATTGCACATGCTTGGAGTTTTGTTTTGTCTTATCCTTTAAGCAGGGTTGGCAAACTGCTTTGTTGCTTTGTTGCTGTTCTAACATATCAGGAATGTAGAAGCAGTTTTAAAGCAAGGCATGGCAGCCAGAGGGGGGAAGAAAAATGCTGTGCCTTTCACAACTGAAGCAATGCACATGGCCGTCTAAAGGGGGCCCCTATATAAGATCATTAAGTCCAGAGTCTAAAATTACCCAGCTGCACCCGTGCATATTATAGTGTCTGTATTCTGATCATTTATCTGGACCTGTTCAAAGCATGTTTGGCCAGCACAGGAAGCTAAATCCTCTAGCTGTCACACCTTCCGTGAATGTTTTGGGAGTCCATGGTCTGAGGGCTGCCTCTCATGCATCCTTAGCCTGACGGTTCCACAGGAGCATGCGTGGCTCCGTAGGCAACACAGCCTCCCCACCCCTCCCACCCCCAAATGGTTGAAAGTGCCTCTCCCCAGCTTAGTAGTACCTCATATCTCAGGAGCTCAATAAACATGAGTTTCCATAGCAACTAGTTCCGGCTGCGCTCACCGGTGGTGGACTTCTCCCACTAATGAGATGAAACAAGAGACGTGTTCTCTCCTCAGTGAAGCAGGAAGGAAATGTTTGGCTTGGGAACCTGTTGCAGGGCGGGCGGTGAGGGGGTGGCAGGGGGACTGAGAAGAGAGCCTGCCGGGTCTACGACCAAGCATAAAAATATCCCACTATCTCCCACTAGGCAGGGCAAATGTTATTAATAATACAACAGCACAGGGCACAGCACACTTTTACATGCTTATAATTGAGAGCTGTTTTATACTGGACATAGTCCTCACAGTCATTTGCCAGCCGTGAAGATGGCTACAGCCACTGGTTGTCCCAGGGCTGACTTATGTAACACCCAAGTGGCCTTTGCAGGTCATTTAATGGTTCCCAGTGTGGTCTGCAGAACCCTGAACATGCACATTATTGAGCTATCTTGAGGACTAACCCGCCTTTGGGGCAGCAAGGCAAGCTTAGGCTTAGATTATTCCTTTAAAAATATCAGTGCCAATTCCAGGTTGAGGGGGGGTAGGCAGAGTACTTGGGCAAGATGCTCTAAATGGGCCTCCCCAGTAGGGCACCTAAGGTAATTTTAGACTCTGGGCATAATGGTCTTATGAGGGGAGGGCTTCTTTCGATGATAATGTGGATTACTTCACTTCAAAATATGGTAAACCCGTTTTGCTGTGTTTGGGATCCCTCCTGTATATTATGCTCACTGAGGTTCTCGACCTCTGCCCCAAAGTCCTACCCTGGTGGTAACAGTGGGCCCTTGCCCTGAATGGAGCTTCCTTTTCCTCTTCACAGTTGTTGCTGCTATCCATTCCCGTTTCTTCCTCTGCATTAAATCAGCACCATGTGTGTGTGTGTATAAAGATATTAGCAAAATCTTTGTCACCGTAGCAATTCATTGCTGTTGATGTAATTTCACTGCAAAAAAGTTCCTGTAGTCTATCCCATTCTCAGGTGGTGAAAAAGATACAGGGAGATATAGACAAAAGCAGAGAATAGCCAATTTAGACGGCCATGTTTATGATTTCAGTGGTGAAATACAAAACTAATAACGTCTTCTGCCCATCTCACCCACAATTCCATGCTTTACAACTGCTTCTACATTCCTGATACTTTAGAACAAACAAAAAACCTGCCATGCTGACAAAAAATAAAAATAAAAAAGATACTCTGAGCATGTGCAGTCCTGCATTATAAACTTTGTAACCAAGACAGGGATAGAATTGAAATTGCTACACCTGCTCTGGTTTACTTGGAAAGCTGGGATTAAGCACCATTTTGTTATATATTTTAAAAGTAAAAATAATAAAATGAGCATCTCTAATTATATTTATGCCTGTCTGGCCAACCCTGACTATAAAACGTTTTCTAAAAAAAGAAGAAGAAAAGGTCCTGTAGCAATGAGCATCAGCCTTGGTGGACCCTGGCATGCCCATGTGGGCCCAGATGCTAATGCCAGCCCTGTTTCCCATTGCCCCATCCCCTGCCATTCTCTCAGTGGTCATTTGAGGGGCTGGGCTATATGGAGCCCTGGACCTCAGCCCCACGGTTCAGCCCTAGCTGAGTCACTGGCCACTCATTCCTTTTTCCTCTCGGAGTCAGAGCCAATGCCTGAAACCTGGAATCCTGATTTTTCAACCTCTGGCTGTGTAACCTGACGCATGTTTGCCCAGAAATAGGTCCAACTGAGTTCAGTGGGCACAGCTGGCCCTCCCATTATGCAGTGTGAGACAGTGGCCTCAGGCAGCAGGTGTTGGGAGGTGCCAACAAGTGTTGGAGGAGAGAGCTGCTGTGCCCCCTAAGATAGCCTGCTGCCTTCGGATGTTGTGGAGGATCCTAACCGGCTTGGGGCCAGGTTATCTGAAGGAATGCCTCCTCCCATATGTACCTGCCTGGACCCTAAGGTCATCCTCAGGGGTCCTTCTCTGCGAGCCCCTGCCAAAGGAAGTGAGGCAGGTGGCTACCAGGAGGAGGGCCTTCTCTGCTGTGGCACCTCAACTGTGGAATGAGCTCCCTAAGGAGGTTCGCTTGGCACCTACATTATATGCTTTTAGATGCGAGGTGAAGACCTTTTTACTCTCCCAGCATTTTAACAGTCTATAAGTAAATTTTAACTTGGTGCTTTAAATTTGTAATTTTGCATTGCTGCTGTTTTTATCTGGTTGAGCTTTTATATTGTATTTTATATTATGGTTTTATACTGTTGTTTTATACTTTGAATGTTTTTAATTTTTGTGAACCACCCAGAGAGCTCCGGCTATTGGGCGGTATAGAAATGTAATAAGTAAAATAAATAAATAATAAATAAATAACCCTTTGCCAGCATTGAAGAATGATTCACCTGCCAGTCCAGTCAGCTTTTGTACTTGGAATGGGAGAGGGCGCCATCTTGCCCTCCACCAGAGGCTGAAAATAAAAGGAAAAGATCCACCAACACTCCTGAAGCTGAGCGCACAAAATACAGGGAGCCAAATGTGTTGTGCCTTAACATGATTTATCCTAGCCAGCAGTCATATAATGAATGTCAATGGACGTTTAACAAACATTTAATAAACAGCAAAGTTACTGGTGATTAACAAGGACAAAAACGTGTCATAAACATGAAAGAATACAAACAAAGGAAAACGTGAAGGCTTTTGGTAAATCGTGTTAAGGCTTTTGGCATATGCACAACACATTGGGCTCCCGATATTTTGTGAGCTCAACTTCAGGAGTGTTGGTGGATCTTTTCCCTTTCTTTTCAGTCTCACAGTGAGGCTTCCTCTCTCTCTTTTTGCTTTTGGTTTTCTTCACCAGAGGCAGCAAAATGTATTGGGGACTAACTCCCTAGTAAGCATGCTTAGGATCACTGCCTGAGTTTCTAAGATGCCTGATTTTGGGAGGCACGTGCTTAAAATGCATAGAACATGATACAACCACCAAGGCATTTTGGCCAAAATCACCAAGGGGGGAACCTAACAGCAGCTGACACTGGTAAAAGAACATTCTGCTGCAGGAACAATATTTGAGGAGAGTCTCCCTTGGTGAATACTCCAGTCCGAATATACAAACGTGGCAAACAGCGGCAGTCTTCACATGTTTAACCCCCAGTTCTCACTTTGTCATTCATTCCCTTGCCATGTGTTACTTTGTCATTTCAAATTATCCATTCTTTGTTGTATTTCAACATTTCTGTAACTATTAATACAGCAAAAGAAACATTCAATCACAGGCTACTTAAATATTGTAGGGGGAAATCTAGAATTTCACATAGCAATTTAATGAATAACAGCATCACAATCTGTAAAATTTTAACAGGCTACAGGTCAAAACAAGCAAGCAAAATAATCAACATATTTGCATTTGAGAATCCAGAATGGACTGAAGATGTGGATCTGAATTTGCAGTTCATAAATGAGATCAAATGCAAATATCATTTTAAATCTATTCGTACCCCACAACACTCACTGCCAAAAGCTAGGAGCAAACCCCAGGGAATGGATCACTTGTCTGTGTGACTGAAGGCATGGATCAATGCAATTAATTTATTGGTTTATCACAGCTCAGAGGTGCTCCTTTGTGGATGGATTTTAACTAGACCTGTTCCCTATGGAAGGGTTTCAGTGCCAATGGCATGGTTGTAAGCAATATATGGGGTATCACTTGATTAGAGCAATATATTTAAGCTGAGCTTTCCTGAAGATCAGCTATGCACTTGCAGTCATTTTGGTCGGGTTTGTACACTAGGGCAGCTGCAAAGCATAATCTGGCAGCATAATCTGAAAGGTAATAGGAACTCGAAGAGGAAAAATCCAGGGGCGCTAGCTTAGATGTCAACATAGCTATTTACATTATTTGTACAGAGGAAACACTGTGCTATTTTTAACAGTTGCACAATTTCCTGCAAGCCGTGTCTCGCAACAATCCCTAGGATGGAGGGCCCTGCACGATTGCCTGTGTGGCAGGACAGTGCAGAGGCAGAACACAACCCCTCCAACGTTCTGCAATACCGTTCGCAAGCAGATGGTGGCTCCCAAGCTGTGTTACTATTGAAATAGCCACAACTACATGTGGGGGGGGGGGGGGGGAACCTGGGTGAGACTGTTGCAACTGCAGGGCCAGAAGAGGCTAGAGAAAGGTTTACAGGCTGTGGACAGGGTTGAAGTGTTCAACAACTCCTAGTTGGCATTGGTGCCATGGGAGTCCAACACAGCTGCATTCTTAGTCAGGCCTGCCCAGAGGGGAGGGCAAAAGGGGCAATTTGCCCTGGGCCCCTGCATAGCGGGAGTGGGGAGATACGTGTTTGTGTGTGTGAGAGAGAGAGACAGAGACAGAGACAGACAGAGACAGGCAAAAATTCCATTGCCCTGGGCCCCCAGATACCAATGGGTGGTCCTGTTCTTAGTACAGGCAAAACATTGGACTTACCCAGCCTTCTCCAACCTGATGCCCTTCACATGCACTGGACTACAACTCCCATCATGCCCAGCCAGCATAGCCAAGAGCCTGTGGTGATGGCAGTTGTATTCCAACACATCTGGAGGGCATGAGGTTGGGGACGGCTGGTCCATAAGGCTTATTCACTGGAGTCTGTCTTCTCAAAGACAGATGAGAAATGTAACTCAGGTTGAAGGTCACGACTCCTTGATTTGTACAGAGCAAAGCCTCTGTGTTCACAATGCTAGATGGTTGCCACGGCTCTATATAGTGCTCAGCTAAAGTGGTCTTTTTCCCCCTCACTGCAAACTGTTAGATCATCCAGAGCTAAAGCAACCACACATGTGGATGCCTCCCACTACCTCTTGGCCCTTTCCCAAAGCAACTGCAGTAGCTATGTAGACACACAGCCAGTTAGACAATCTGCCTGGGCGTTAAAACAGCGACAGCTCAACAAGGGCAGGCTTTTCTCAGCTGTCGCCATTTCTCAGGTAAGTAAGTCATCCATATGCATGAGATCTCCCTACTACTCTGGAGGAAAGCAGCTTTTGACTGAATCAGCATACAGCGCCTTGTCCTTGAAATTTGAATCTCAATCCAAAATATAAGCTCATTTCTAGTCAAGGTCAAGTTATTGGTCAATCTAGCCTAGTCTCTCATCTCTAACGGTACAAATGAAGCAACTCTCTACTTATCGCAGCCTCCCTCAACCTCAAGGTGTGCTGGACTACAACTCCCATCATCCCAGCCAGCATGATGGGAGTTGTAATGTAGCACATCTGGATGGCATCAGGTTGAAGGAGGGTCAATTTATCCTGTCACTCCCATATTCGAGCAGTCTGACATCTATGAGCACCTAGCTATAAAATGAGTGGAGGGGAGGAGGAACTCACCTTGAGTTCCATGGAGGAAAATGCAACCAATCAAATCAATCGATCAAATGTAAGACAGGTAAGAAAATAAGAATATGGAGATATAGGGTCTTAGAACTTTGCCAAAAATAATGAAAAAGGATACATTTGAATGTAATTTGCATTCCCGTCCTCCCATAACTATCAGCAAAAAAGTAAGCTCCCCTGAACCCAGATTCAGCTGGCCTGAGCTGCTAACTGATCAGAAAAACAGTGGGCTGAATAGTTTGATCTGGCTTTAACAACGATTGGATACTCTTAACAACCACTCTCCTGACATGAATCTACACATACACTACATTAAACTTCTAAGAGCCTCCTTCGGGTGCCTCCTCTGAGCGAAGCTTGGAAGGCAACAACAAAGGAGAGGGCCTTCTCAGTGGTGGCCCCCCAAATATGGAATGATCTCCCCAACAAGGCTCACCTGATGCCAATGTTATTAGTTTTTTGGCACCAGGTTAAGACTTTCCTCTTCTTTCTGGTAACATATGATGAGGTTTTAATCAAGTCCTGGATTTTTCTTATTATTGATTGTTTAAAATTGTTTAGGAATATGTGTATCTGTGTGTGTGCTGTCTGTTTCTTTGTTTGTGTGTAAATAGTATTTTTAATATTATATATAATGTATTTTACTGGTTTTTAATCTTTGTAAACTGGCCGGTGAGCTTCGGTTATTGGATGGTATAGAAATGGAATGAATGGATGAATGAATGAATGATATACACAGCCCATGGCAGGGAGTTGAGCATGTTCAGCTGCTAACTGCTGTAGAATAAACTGCTGATAAAGGGACAGCTACAAGGGCTGGCTCAAGAGCCAGCCAGCCCTATGTCCAAGCCCAAGAGAAATGCAAAGATCAATCCTATGCATGTTTACTCAGAAGCAGTGGAGGCTGGTGCACCGACTTTGGTGGGGCGGTGAATCCATTCTGGGTTTCAATCAGAACCAGACAGGACTCTAAAGGAGCTATCCCCAAATAGGTCCAGCACCTTGGACAATTCCTTTAGAGTTCTGGCTGCTTCTGACAGAAATCCAGAATGGATTCACAGCCCCAATGAAATCAGAGGCACCACCCTTAACTGCTCAGAAGTAAATTCCCCTGTGCTCAATAAGTGTGCCTAGGGATTGCAGTCTAAGGGTCTCTCCAAACCAGAACTGCCTGGGTTCTGGAATCCATACTAATTCCACTCTGTTTCTCAAGATTATCAGTTAGTCTATGTTGTATACCTAGAAATCTAAAATTTATCATTTTAAAAGGCAGTATAAACCAATTTCACCCTACAAAGAGGTGGGGAAATACTCAACTAACATAGCTTCTTTACTCTGCCCACCCAAATGCAATTATGGAACGATCTCCCCAATGAGGCCTGCCTGGCACCAACATTGTTATCTTTTCAGCACCGGATTAAGACTTTCCTTTTCTCCCAGGCATTTAACAGCATATGTTGAGTTTGACCTGGCTGAGTCAAAATGAGCTTTGACCTGGCTGAGTGTTTAAAAATTGTTTTAAATGTTAGCTGTTTTTATGCTTTTGTTTTTAAATTTTGTATATTGATTTTTAATGTTCAGTCTTTTTAATCTAATCTTTTTAATCTTTGAAAACTGCCCAGAGAGCTTCTGCTATGGGACAGTATATAAATGTAAAAAAATAATAACAACTACTGTTAGATTTCAGCAAGAAATGTAGAGACCTATGTAGTTATCATGTAGGCTTCATGTGCAGTGACAGGAATCTAAAACTGCAGAAGTGTGAAGTACATTTGTATTATAACTCATCAGAATTGTTTATACAGACATGTGCCAATCAGTCTGTGGGTTGTGGAACATGCAAACACTCCCTTAGTTATTTTGGGGAGATGGAAAAGGACTCTGCTCTTGTTCAGGGCTGGTCAGATGGCAGGGAGGGGGCGAAACTCCTCTCCTTGTTGATCAATTAATGAAAAAAAGTATTGAAATCTGTATTACATAGATTTGTATACTGCTTCCAGTGAACTATCAAAGCAGTTAACCAAACTGACAAAAGCATAAGACGTAACAGTAAAAGTACAATAACATAATTGCCGTCTGACTATAACTATACCAGCTGGGCATCCCCTCAGAGAAAGTTTGCAGGAAGAGCAGGGTCTTGAGCAGATGTCTAAATATTAACATTGAAGATGCCTGCCTAATATCAATAGGGAGCACATTCCAGTGGGTGGGCGCTGCAACTTTCTAGTGCAGTTGCCACTCTTTGGCAAGGGTGTTCATTTCCCCTTCAGTTCAGCCTGATGCTGAAGCTGGTTACTAGCTCCCAGTTCCTTACCTGCTTAAAAGTTGACAACAGAACTCAGACAGTGAATTAAATAACTACCTAAAATTTATCTGCCCCAGCAACCTAAAACAAGCTTTCAACTACCCCATATCATATATCGCCATGATTGTGAGACTGTCATCTTCAACGTGAATAAACCATTCTCTCCAGGCAAAAGTGATATAATGTGCATTAATGTGTGATGACCCCAGATTTCAATTACAGGTAAGGAGCTGGGGATACGAACCCAGCAATAAGTTCGTACAACCCCAAACGATACACCCACTTCTCCAGGGGAGAAGGCCTCTGTGAGGCAGCCCAGTGCAATTTCAGCGCTGTTTGTTCAGCAAGGTGTTTTGTGGAGTGTTAAAGTGCTGGAAAGTCAAGGAAGCTCTTTCTCCCTACCCCCTTCCATCCACGGGATCATATATGAATGAAACAAGAGAGCCCTGAACATACTTCCCCACACTTCCCTCTGGACTCCTAGTCTAAGATTTCACTCAGTGGCAGATTTTAAAAGTGTTTTCCAAACAAAAAAAGGGGAGAGACCAGAACCTACAGGACCTCTGGGTTATAAAAGCCAAAGAACCCTCAAGGGGTTTTAGCTGATGCATCCTTCCACTAGAAATGTTTGGCAAAACCATTATTGTTTTCCCCTTCCCAGAATGATTGCTTCCCCATCTGCCTGTCCTGCCTCCCAGGCTAAGAGGAATCACACAGCACAGCAGGGAGAGGCCTGTGTTATATTGCATCCCAATTTGCTACGCATTTCCACACCATTTGCTTTCCTTTCTCTCTCCTGGGCTGGAAAGACATTTGCCGCCCAGGGGGTCTTAACTGGCCAAGGAGTTGGATGAGAAGTCTAGAAAAGCTGCCTGTCAGGGGAACAGCTTGGGGGGTTGCTCCAGGTGTTCCTATGGTTACCTAAAAGCCACAGGAACAAGAAGAGGCTCTAGCCAGCTGAGTGATGGAGATACCAAATCCATACGTCTACCATTTTCTTATTTCAATGCACAACTGGATGCTGACATGCAAAATATACCTTCAGAACTGGGACTATTCTATGGCATCCAAGGGTCTGTGGCAGACTTCTGTTCCTACAGAACACAATACAGAGTAGTATGAACACATGCTGGGAATCATGCTATTTTCAATCCAACCACTTTTTTTAACCTACAAAGCCTTAGGACCCAGGGAAGTTAAAGATCACCTTCACCCACATGAGTCTGCCCATTTATGGAGAATTGCCTCAGAGGCCCTTCTCCATATTCCAGCAACAACAAAAATGACATAGAGTTAGGCCTTTTCAGCAGAGGCACCCTGGCACCCCCAGAAAGGTGGGTGTCAAATATTTTAAACCAAGGGCCTAATTCAATTTTGGAAAAGTTCTTGGGAGCCATCTTGTAGTGGTGGAAGCATAAGTGGATGGGGCCAAAGGGCAAAAATATGAGCATATTGTAGCAGAAAGCTCTTATTGCCAGTAAGTAGGCCTTAAAATAGTCATTTCAACCTTTAAGAATAGTGGGGGGTGGGGTACAAAAGCTGGAAAACCACCAAATGATTGGCAGTCAGGGGAAAGATGGTGCGGCCATTGGTAGGGTGACAATATTGAAAGGAGGACAGGGCTCCTGTATCTTTAACAGTTATATAGAAAAGGGGATTTCAGCAGGTGCCATTTGTGAGCATGCAGCACCTGGCAAAATTCCCTCTTCATCACAACAGTTAAAGCTGCAGGAGCCCTGCCTTCTTTTGTATCTGGTCACTCTATTATAGCTCCTGCAGCTTTAACTGGTGTGATGAAGTGGGAATTTCACCAGGTGCTGCATGCATACAAATTACATATGGGTAACCCTGGAGAACTGGATTAGGAATCCAGGTGGGCCTGATTTGAGCCCCCAGGTCTGAGGTTCATCACCCCTGCCAGAGATATATGCTTATCACTGTCTCATATATTTTTGGTACAAGGTGAAAAACGTTTTTCATTTTCCCAGATCTTTTAGATCCACCTATTTTAATTTTGTTTCTTCCAGTTTATGAAATCTACCATGTTTTAACTTGTTGATTTATAAATATAATTAATTTTAAATCTCATTAGAAATCACTCTGAGAATGATCTGGATTAAAGATCAAAGTAGCAATTTTTAAACAAGCAAATGAATCAATATTTTTTCATTGGACCAGGCAGGTGAAGGACAAAAATAAATATCCATATTTTTCATGAATTGTAATCTGGAGCATCCCAGTTACAGTGCTTTTAATTAAAATTAGAATTAAGCAGAGGGAATTCTTGGCGTATCTAACTATCCCCCTGATTGCAGGGGAAAGAACCAATAATAATCCATTAAGTAAATACACCATCACACTACCCTTTCTATAGAAACAGCCAGTGTTGCCTCTACATCTTCTATTTGGCTCATTTGACAATTATCTCCAATGGTGTGCTTCAGCATCTGCATAGACTGGTTGCTGTGAATGGAAGTCAGGCTGCAAGCCTATGCATATGTGTCTGGGACTAAATTCTAGGACTAAGCTGCAGATAAAGAACTGCCATAGAGGGAATTTTAAAGAAAGAGCTTCTAAAATGGATAAAAGCAAGAGTCCAGATAGACAGGTGTGCAAAGATCACTTAAAGACTGGTGTATACTTTCCATTTCATTCCCAGGTTTGTAGCAGTCAGCAGAATATTTGTGTAAGAAGTATCCTGCTTCAGTATTATTAGATGATGTTCAGTTCTATCATTCTAAGAATCATTTCAACTCTAGATTATTTGTTCCAATTTAGGCGGCAATATGACCCTGTGAATAACCCATAGCAAACAACATCCACACACAGTCCCTGAATTTGGACTGAGTACTAGGATCAATTCTGGGTCCAGCAGCCACACCGAACCCACTGCGAGGGGCAACCCGATGACCGGCAATGCTTCGAATAATCTTGTGTACATCTTGGTACATGAGGCAAAGTGAGTCTCTCCATTTTATCGGACCCCTCAATAAGCCAGTCCTTGTGAAAGTGGTGTGGGTGTGGAAGCCCCTTTGTGACTGTGAAGTTACCATGTTTTCCGATTCCTTCCCAGACATGAGCCGTTCTGATTGAGCCACCCACAAATAACTCTGAAGTGTCTTAAGCACCCTTTAAGGCATGAACGTACAATCTGTGGTCCACACCTAGCCCCTGGGATGCCCTGGCCACTTTTCCCCACCACTCAGCTGACCAAGCATCAGCTGGAGGGCTGGGAACAGATACCTGTTTCCCTGCTCGTAATAGTAGCAGGGTAACAGCAATCTACTCAGTATTGCTGGGGCGGAGGGGGGAGGCATAACCCTCTCCCATCTCCCGGTGATCCTGGTGCAGAGAAGGCTATTTTCTCACTACTAATAGCAGTGAGGAAACAGAGCTCTGGCTCAGGATTTCAGCTGGAGAGAGGCTTTGAACTCCCCCATCCCAGCAGTCTCATCCCCTGGTCTCAGCCAGAGGAGAAAGGAGTTTTAAACCTTGCTTCCTCATTCCTGCACACTGAGTTGTGGATGTGCAGGGTGGGAAGTTTGTGTTTGTCCGTGTCCCCACACACCCTTCACCCAACCACTATTTTGCATTTTCCCATCTTTTGCGTGGTCCCCGCCACCATTCTAAATGTTTAAAAAGCCCTTCCTAAGGCTTAGTTAAGAGTTTTAAGCTACAATCTGGCCCCACCCCCTTTTGCCTTTGGCCCAGGCCAAAGCTGCTCTGAAATTGAATTTGGCCTTTGGGCTGAAAGAGATTCCCTATTCCTGCCCTAGATTCCTCTGGCTATTAAGAGAGGGAAACCCCTCTGTAGCTACTGCTTCCACCCTATTCCCTAGGCGACAAGGGGAGCAGAAAAATAGGAAATGGATCCTGCTAAATGGACAGAGAAGAGGAATGCATAGCTGCGTTGGCCAAGGGGCACGCTGACCAGTGCTTCTGTTATCTTTAACACTATGTTCAAGCATCAGTCCATCTCCCACAAAGTGTACCCTAAGCTCAAGTTCTTAAAAATATCACAGGCACCGTGTTGCTTCTGTGACACACAACACAAAACATTCCAAGGATTTCTGGCATACCTAGATAGGAATATGAAACCGTACACTGCCAGATGAGTCACAGGATCTCTTTTTTAAAAATGCCCAAGGCTTTTGCTACTGCTGAACAAGGAAATGAGTAGTAATGAATCCCCACCCCACCCCACTCATGCAGAAGAAGCTGCTTCTTTACTCAGCAAAGGACAGCCATATCAACACAAGGCCGGCTTGTCACTTCCCACATTCAAAGGGGTGAAGTTCAAGGGTGCAGTAAGACCACCAAGGAAGGGAAACAGAAATGGCACAAGAAGGTGTTGATCATTTGCTCCTGAAAAAGATTCACATGTTAATCTAGCTGACATAATTTCTGCCCTACTACCTGGCTATGCAGATCAGTCTTGGATATTTACAGTGCAATCTTGTACATGGGTTGTATCCATTGTAAGTCCTACTAAGAGTAGAGCCATTGGAATGACTGGGACTTAAGTTAGACTAATATTGGATGCAACCTGATGTCTACTTAGAAGTAAGCCCCATTCGGTTTAATAGAGTTTGTTCCCAGGAAATTGGGTACAGGATTGCAACTTGGAAGGTTGTGCACACCCTTGAATCCCCTATCTTGTCATGTAGACACTTCAACAAAGAGATCTGCTCCAGCCTTTTTCATTGGTTGCCCTATTATGCTGCACTTCCTGGCTGGATGTTAATGCTGCTGCACTGTAAGAACATAAGAAGTACCATGCTGGATCAGACCAAGGGTCCATCTAGTCCAGCACTCTGTTCACACAGTGGCTAACCAGCCATCGGCCAGGGATTAACAACCAGGACATGGTGCAACAGCACCCTCCTGCCCATGTTCCCCAGCAACTATTGCACAGAAGCTTATTGCCTCAAATAATGGTGATAGCACACAACCATCTGGGCTAGTAACCATTAATAGCCTTAGCCTCCATGAATTTATCCAACCTTCTTTTAAAGCCATCCAGATTGGTGGACATCACTATATCTAATGGTAGTGAGTTCCATAATTAAACTATGTGCTGTGTGAAGAAATACTTCCTTTTAGTTGTCCTGGATCTCTCACCAATCAGTTTCATGGGATGACCCTGGGTTCTAGTACTTTGAGAGAGGGAGCTGTACTATCCAGCTGATGCCTGAGTGTCTTTAAACTCCCCTAGAGCTCAACTTTGTCTTGCTTTCTGGTTCAGAGATTACAGATTTCTTTTCACTTCAGTCTGAATATACCAGGACAACTTGTGAATTGCTGAGCTGATGACAATTGACCATAAACCCATCTGAATTCTCACCTACCCCTACCAAAGGAAGGACTATGTGCACCTGTCAAAGTTTCCTAGA
Source organism: Elgaria multicarinata webbii (assembly GCF_023053635.1). Taxonomy (NCBI): domain Eukaryota; kingdom Metazoa; phylum Chordata; class Lepidosauria; order Squamata; family Anguidae; genus Elgaria; species Elgaria multicarinata. The sequence goes on along the minus strand of NC_086173.1, from coordinate 47,305,082 downwards.
AGAGTCCATTGCAAAAATAGCAGATGGGATTTAAAGAGAAACCAATACCCATGTTATAATTTGAGGGTGGAAGGGTTGCATATCAATAACGCCATGGCCTGTTTTTTTTATTATTATTTCTGGGGGAGGACCAGATTATTATGATTGAAAGCTGTTAGAACGATTAGCAACTCGCAAATGGGGCAATTGAAATATGATGGACCAAAAACAGAGAAGAAAGAGGAAAACAAACCAATGCTTGCTCAACTGAAGACTTGTTCAACTGAAGAGACACCCAGAAACATGCCCCATTGCCAATTCTTGCTAACAAGAAAGTGTTGAGAGCAGTATTTTTTAAAAACAACAACAACAACAAATCATTCATGGGGGGAAACAGCACAGTTTTGTGTCTTAACAAGCAACCCCCTCCCCCACAAGAATGTTGTGATCCCTGCCCCACTTCTCCAAGCAGTGAGAGGTTCCAACGGTGCAGTGCTTACTGAGGTGTGGTTTCCTTTGGAAGGTGATCACTGGACAAATTAATAATATTTGTTTTAATTTACAAACATATAGGTTGAGCATATGTGGAAGGTCATTGTAAATGCTCAATCAAACAGCCAAAATCCACAACTCCCTCATCAAACATAATGTTTCAGAGATCAAACTGAACTGTGTATGTCTTTCTACATCTCTGCTTCCGTCTGCAGACCCTTTGCCCTCTCAACCTGCTTGGAGGGAAGGAATTTGGAGAAGTCCTCCCTCTAGACCCTCATAAATGTGTTAGTCTTTAAGGTACCACAAGGCTTTTTGTTGTCTACACAGGAGTAAGTTAACTTGCTTTGACAGGCAACTCTGCCACCATTTGGACAAAAATTGAATTCTAGATATTCTCAACATATGGATAAAGATACATGATGATCACAAATGGGAATAACTAGGACTGATTTAACTGTTCCTCTTTTGACACCCTTGGTTCTTAGACTCATTACCCATCTTCTAGTGAATAAGATCAAAGTAGTATGAGGAGGGGGTGCAAATTCACCCTAGAAGAGCCTTCCCCTACATGGTGCCCTCCAGATGTTTTGGAGTGCAGTTCCAATAATTCATTGGCTGTGCCAGCTGGAAATGACAAGAATGGGAGTCCAACACATCTGGAGAGCATCAGGTTAGGGAAGGCTACCCTAGCAGCTGGAACTGAATGAGATGATGGGTCTACTAAATCAGCCTTGGGTCTTTGATAAAAAACCAAACTTTCAGAAATGAAGTTTGATGATCTAAACAATATGAACAGAGGACTGGAATAATCTCATAGCTGGATGTTAGAGAGGCCATATGTCACCATCCTTTGCCTTCTATTAACAGAGGCATTATACAATAAAATGATGTTTTGCAGGTCACGCAAAAACATATTCTTGTTATGATGATGAGATTGCCAACATTTTTTTCCAGAAAAGGTGTAAAACATTACAAAATGCAGAGGAAGCAACCAAGACATCCATCATTAAGGCAGCAATTGTATGCGCACTTACTTAGATGTTAGCCCTATACAATGGGACTTATCTCTGAGTAAAGATGCATAAGATTGGGTCGCTGCCTACCCTCTGTGGGAATGCATCTGAGTCAATGTATTTCTCCCTCCTCTGCTATCTACCTTCCACACCCACACACAATCAAGCTATAATCTGGGGCAAAGTATGTGTGAATAGAATATATGCCTGATCACATTAATTAGCACCTGGTACCAATGTTCAGTGTGGAATGCTGAACTCTTTGTAATGATTGTCTCATTATGTTTGAACACTGATGACATTGATAAATCTGTTAGGAGAAGAAGGCACAAACGATGTCATTGAATCAGCTGCTCCTTTCCACGTGTGCCCTGCTCAGAGTCCCTAATGCTCTGGTGTCAGCATTGGTAGGAGAATTTTGCACACAGCAGAATTGCAGTGGTAGTCTGCATTGCATATTTTTACATGGCCACCCTTTATTTACATATCCCTTCACAGTAGATCTGAGAATTCTCTTGCTAAGCCCATAGTCCAGCCTTCAGTCTCTAACAGTGGCTAGGACAGAGGTCTCTCTGCTTATGGCAGTCATAAGCAAAGTGTGACAAGTTAGAGACAGTCTGTCTCTGTACTTGGAAGCCCCATTGAATTCAGGGCTTTGAATTCAGCTCTAGGCCAGCTAAAATTCATTTACTGAAAACAATGGGATTGAAAGACTAAGTAACTGGAGAGCTTGCTTGTGATTCTTTCACATCTCCGAAAGGCTCTGAACATTTCTTTTGCTGCTACTGGAGAGCTTGCTCTTTTTACATTTTCCACTATCTGGGTAATTATTCCAAAGATTCTGAGTTCTTCAGGAAGGAGTCAAGTGAGGGGCACAAAAAAATACTGTTGTTTGACATAAACTTTCCCCAATTGGGTGCCCTCCAAATGTGTTGGACTACAACTCCCATCATTCCGAGTCAGCATGGGAATAGCTGGTCCTGTTGGCTGGAAATTATGACAGCTATAGTCCAACACATCTTGAGGGCACTACGTTGCAGAAGGCAGCTCTATATTTTTACTACTACTATTATTATTATTATTATTATTATCATTCCTCCAAGAAACCCAACGTGGCATACATAATTGTCCTCCTCTCCACTTTATCCTCACAACAACAACCCTGTGAGGTAGGTTGGGCTGATAGTCTGTGACTGGCCCAAAGTCACCCAGTGGGCTTCAGTGGCCGAGTGTGGACTAGAACCCAGATTTCCTGACTCTCAGTCTGACACTCTAGCCACTACACCACACTATCTGGAGCCTCTTTTTTTCCTGTTCCTGAGCTTCAGAACTTGCCACCCACAGAGTCCTCAATCATGATGCAGTCATGCCTTTTACACTTATATACTGCTTGTTAAAATATTAAAAGTGCTTCTCAAGGCCTGTATTCCTACCTGCATGTTACAGATTGGGAATAAAGGCTCAGGCTAAATGTTCTGAGAATTGCCCTAAGATCACCAGGAAAGTTTATGGGGGGGGACTGATTCAGGGTATCACCAAACACATACCTCACACTCTTAAACACTGTGTTACACCAGAGAGGGACATGCTAGCCTTCTCTTGCCTTCCTTTCTCACCTCCATTTTCAAATATTTTAATCCAAATCACGTGCAAAAATCATTCGCTTAACCTGCTTTTAATTTGTATATATATATTAAATGTTTACAAATTAAAAGCAGGTTAAGCGAATGATTTTTGCATATGTGTGTGTGTGAATGAATAAAACAATCAAGTCACCATTTGATCCGGTGATGGGTGGATACCATTATTTGCCCCTAGGCAATTGGGTAAGGCTAAAAGGAAAGACAAGATTGAAACTTATCACTTTTTCGGGGCACTCCTACAAACCAGTTAAATAGAGGAGGTGCTCTTAGAATGAATGACCCGGATGAAAAGCGTTCAGTTCACGGATTTTGTGGGCCCTTCTAAGCTGTTGGGAAGGCAAGTAGGCAGGCGGGCGCTTTACTCTTAAGAGTCTAGTTCCAAAATAAATGTCAACTTCAGGCCAAGCTTCTGCTGAAGTCATCGCGGTCGGCGGCACTTTGGCAAGAGCGAGTTCTTTTCCGATGACCTTGTAGCCCGTTCGGGAGCCGTCAAAGACACTCCGCGAACACCCTGCGGATTCAACTCCAGAAACCAAGACTCGCTCCACTGCAATCGGTGGATCCTTGGGGACAAAATACGCCACGCGAGACAATAGCAGCAGCTTGCCTCCCTTTCTCCGCCAGAAGCTCCCAGGCCCCGCCCTCCCGGTTGCTCATTGGCTCCTTGGGAATTTGGGGAGCCCCTGAGCTGGGCGTGGGAAGGCGGAGTCGGTTGCGCGCGCGCTGCATTGTGTGCGCCAGAAGCGAAGGAAAGGGCGCCGTGGGCGCGCGCTTCTTCCTCCTCCTCCTCGCCGAAGGACGGCGCCGACGCCGGCTGACGAGGAGCGCGCGCTCCCGGGGCCTCTCGCCTTGTGCAGGCACAACGCTGGCTCCGCTACGAGCAAGTCAGAGGAGGAGGAAGAAGAGGCGGAGGAGAAGGCGAAGAAGGGAGCCCAGCCGGCGCCATGGAGGAGCTGAGCAGCGTGGGAGAGCAGGTCTTCGCCGCCGAGTGCATCCTCAGCAAGCGGCTCCGCAAGGTGGGCGAGCGAACAAACAAGCCGGCCGTGGGGGCAGCCGCCTCGCCTGCCGCTAACCCGCCTCTTTCTTTCTCCTTCCTCTCCGCAGGGCAAGCTGGAGTATTTGGTGAAGTGGAGAGGCTGGTCTTCCAAGTGAGTCCGGACAATGAAGGCAGCAGCTGAGCGCCAGCCAGCCAGCCGTTAGGCTGAAGGGGGTCCCGGGGCGTGGCTTGGGGGCTTGGAGATGCTGGGCCCAGGCGACCGGAGAGTTGGGGGAAAACAAGATCCGGGGGGAGGGGCGCGGGCCAGCAAGGCGCTCCTCGGTGTAGGGAGGGCGGAGAGAAAATAGGGGCGAGAGAGGTCCCTCCCGCCGCCCCCGAAAGGTCGGCTGTACTTCGGAGGTGCTTCTAGACGCTTGGAAGTTACTTTCGTTCCTGCCTGGCTCTGTGTGTGTGTGTGTGTGTGTTTTCCCCGTCGGGAAGGGGAGGTGGGGTTGGAGAGCAGCGTTTCCTCCCACTGGACTTTCTTTTGTTTACCAGCAATTTGTGCCTTCTCTCGGTTCCTGCTCTCCCGCCGCCCGGGTTTACACGAAGTCCCTGGTTTTGTTTGCGTCTCCTTTCCATGTGTTGCATGTTGCTCGTCTTCTGCTAAACGCGCTGCTCTGCCCTTCTCTGGACCACCCTGATGCCCCCTTTTCGGAGCGGGGGCACCGGGGGAGCAGATCTGCCGGTAGCGTTAAGGCTTCATGGGTTCCAGCGCAGAAATCGCAAAAGCTGCCCTTGTTGTCTGTGGCTTCCCTTCTGAAACCTGAGCTTTCAATTGCTGCATGTGATGGTTTTTTTCCTCTTGCAAAGGAGACGGCGGTGGCGTGGGGGTGGGGTGGGGTGGGGGGGTTGTCAACCCAAGAGGGCACCTTCTCTTTTTACCCCTTCTGCCAGCTGCTTCTGCAAACCACACTTTCGTCTGCTTTTATCCTTTTCTTGTTTGACTTCTCATCTTACTCCTCTACACCCTACGCTCTCCTTGCACACATGGACCAGTGCTGCTATCTTTGTTTTTTGTGTGTTCTCAAGTTATCCATAATCTATCTGAGGTTTTCTCTCTTAAGGAAGTGCTCCTTTTTCTGATTTCCTCCCCATGTTTCTTCCATTAAGCAAACTGAACTTGTCTCTGTCATATGCTGCTAAACATGCACCCCATTTAATGATTTTAAAAAATTTCCTCCCAAAATAAAGCTGGGGTTCAATTTTGAATTGTTGGCTTTGTACATTTCTGAGGGGTACTTCTATCCACTAGTGTGTAGAGTCTAGGAAACAGACATGCTTTGCCTCAAAGTAAAAACTTACCTTAGACTGTAACGTATGCTAACTGCTTATTTTAAGAAGATAGAATGTGTGTTCACTGACCTGTTACTCTTCTCTAGGCACAACAGCTGGGAACCTGAAGAGAACATTCTAGATCCCAGGCTTCTCCTGGCCTTTCAGAAGAAGTGAGTAAGCTACAAACCTTGCTAAGAGGAGGGAGGGGAGGGGAAGGGGTTCCTCTAGGCAGGCCAGCTGGGATTATGGAAACAGAATACAGAGTAGACCATTGTGTATTCATTGTTCCTCCTGAATTACAGTCCTCAGCCCTTCCTAGATACCTAAATACGAAAAGGTTTAAAGGGTCTGTCTGGGTTAGTGGCCTCTGTAGACTTGAATGTAAAACCTTGTTTAATTTTATGTATTGCTTTTCTTGCTTCTATATTGGCTTTATTGCAGACTTCATTTTAAAGTCTCCCTTCCACTTTCTATGCTGCATTAGCAATGTTCACACATAAACAGCATGAGGACAGGATCATATGAAAAATCCCTTAAGCTGCATGGATCATGAATGAGTTGTACATGTCAACTCCAATCTGCTGTTAGTGGGACACATTGTATGTACAACCTCACAGTCTAGAAAATTTGTGAAGTGAAATGGGGCAGCTTTGGGGGAGATATACAATCTCAAGACGTTGGCATTCTTTCTCCAGATGCTTTATGGTAGCCATTTCTTCTGGCAGTTTACTTTGTAAGATGTCGACAATAACTTTTTAAGGTGGATAATATTTTTCAATTAAATTAAACTCTTTGGAAATGTACTTTAGAGACATAAGGTGACAAAAGATTTCTAGCAACATATCAGAAACAATGTAAACTGATTATAAGAAAACTTAGTAATCCCTGTCTATCTTGCTCAAAATTCTCCCAGTGTATATCAACCTTTGATGCCTATGTTGTGCTTACACATTTCATAGATATTAAGGAAATTAGAGACATGTTGCATCAGGCCAAAAGGCCTAGCTAGTCCACCATGCTTTTCCCACAGGGGCTAACCAGTTGCCCCAATGGGAAACCCACAAGCAGAACAGAAGGGCAATAGCTACATTCATAGCTAAGGGAACCTAAAACTTGAGAGTGAAATCTCAAGCAGACTGCAAAGAGCTCCAGAAGGAACATTCTGTACATGAGTAACTGGGCAAAAAAATAGTATACAGACACTGGGCCTATTCAGACAACACACTAAGCCACGGATTGGCCACTTACCCTTTTGCCACAAAGGGTTAGTGAGCATGTTTAAACTGTGGTTATGTAGCCACCATGGTTAGGAATGGTTCACACGACACACTAAGCCTTAATGTTTAGTTTAGCTCAAAATGCTTAACCACCGTGACTAAATGTGTTGTCTGAACAGGGTCATAGAGTCCAAGGTAGTGCGCATTGACAAACTATCTTAACTGGACAGTGAGGTAGTTTGTTAGGTGAAACCACCAGTGGCTGTTGCATGACAATGATGAGGGGATTTATGCCTTGCCATTTGGTCGAGCAGAGGAGGGCCTGCCAAAGCTATCACTGTACATTATAGTAAGGGCAGTTTCTGCTTGCTAATCACCTCAGCAGGCATTGCTAGTTACACAGACATTGAGAAATGGTGGCAAACTCATTGTGGCAAGTTCTCTGAATTCATTGTGATCTGCTTTAACAAAAACAAGCACAACATTAGGAAGTATTAGGGAACTTGCTAAAAGTTAAAACAAATGTAATGAAAGAGGAATGTCACTGGAGAAACTGGCAAAAACAGGCAAATGGATTTGGGGTCTCTTGCTTTGCTGTGCCACACAGGGTAAACAAGTGGAGGTGTTTTCCTCAGATTCCCATATAGCCATGATAGTCAGTATGTACAGGGATTCTCACAAGCATGTTACTCAAAATCGAAGAAAGTAACACACATCTTTGTTTGTAATGAAGTCCAGTAGTGAACACTGCTGGTTTGGGCAGCAATCAAGCTACTTGCTGAAAAGGTGTGCAGGAACCTCACGTGTGGTATTACTTAAAATATTTCTTGGCTGTCATTCAGAGCAGAAGCCTTCCCAAGATGGCTTACAGCAATACAGCAGCTCTAATTCCCCGCACATCTTTTCAGAAATACATCATGCCAATTTTTATTCTGTAATGTAGGAATGCTACCTTTATAGCACCCGTAGGTGGCCATGCCAGTGTGGTGTAGTGGCTAAAGTGTCAGAGTGGGAGTCAGGAGATCCGGGTTCTAGTCCTCACTCAGTCATGGAAACCCACTGGGTGACTTTGGGCCAGTCACACTCAGCCCAACCTACCTCACAGGGTTGTTGTTGTGAGGATAAAATGGAGAGGAGGATTATGTATGCCGCCTTGGGTTCCTTGGAGGAAAAAAGGCAGGATATAAATGCAATAATAAATAAATGCCTCTTTCCCAGATATATGCCGTTATCAAGCGTAACATGCTGCCTGCTGTTACTTTTTGTGGGCCTGAACCTGCTATATATGTCCTCACATCCAGTTTACTGGGCCTTGGTAGGGCAACTTCCCCTACCCAGCCCTGTAGAAGGAGTATCAATTGCGTCTGATTGTATGTAAAATAACGTGTGTTCTAGTTGCCCCGTGCGTTCTAGTTGCCCCAGGGAAGGTAAAGGAAAAATAACCATCTAAAATTATTAGTGGGAATGACTCATCCTTATGAAAGCTATGAACTCTAAAGGCTTAATCCTTGGAATAAAGGTTGCTAAGATAAGGGTGTGATAGAGGTTTAGAAGTCGCAAGTAGTATAGAAAGAACTTCATTATTGGACAGCATATAAGCATTATTAATAAAATGTAAAAGATAACGGTCAAAAAACAATTCACTTTCAAAATTGGGGCCTTGGAAATGGTGGACAGCAGGTTGTAACACAAGGTGGAGAACTTCTCAAAACTATGGAATTTATTGCCATATGATATTTTGTTGTGGTTGCTTTGACTATAAATAGTATTTGAAATATTAGATAAATTCACAGAAGTTGGCTCGATTGGTAGAGACTAGCCAAAATGACTAGAAATTGAATCTCCATGTTCAGAGGCTATATATCTTTATCAGTAGGGTGGGTGTTACTATTATGGCCTACTCGTTCTTTCCTTATGAGTATCTGGCCACTGTTGGAAGGAAGAATCTTAAAGTTAGATACTGCACACCATGCAACTCTTACGATTCAATGGAGGTGGATACAGTGGAGAGTATCGGTGGACAAGAATACTATTGATGATATGTCATCGAGGGTGCAATCCTATGTTGGAGTTGTGCTTGCTGAGGGTCTTTACGATTTGGTGGTATCCTGCTACACCTGTGGAATGGCAGATGTGCTGCTGGCACAACTCCCGATATGCTGATAGAACATTCTGCCTTGGAAGTACTGAAATATGATGGAGCTGGGAGAGGAGCACCCTTTCACCGGATCCTATATCCTTCAATCTATGGCCAGACCTCCATCAATGGTGCAACTTCGTACCAGCCCCAGACCTGGTACAGGACATTTTCCTCCCTTTGAAGAAAAATTCAAAAATAGATGCCCTTGCAATGTTGGCGTCCCCACTGATGTCAAAATGACAGAGCAAAGGTCAGGATATGGGGCAACCCAGCACCCAATCACAGCATACCGCCACCTGAGACCATAGCTAGAATGGCAAGATGTGCAGCATAGGGCTATATCTCTCTGTCCTCACATTGTGCACACTTTTAACTCACAAGGAGGAACTCTGGTGATGGGGAAACTACAAAGAAAGATTACTCTGCACTTGAGCAAATGTGGCACTTTGCACGAAGCAGTCTGGAACTCGCAACACACATGGGAACTTGAGCACATTGCTAACACTTCTCTGCCTAGAACCCAACAGGTACCTTGCCTTGAGACTCCAGCACAAACGCCCAACACCAAACTCCAGTTCCACACAGGTAAGCAAGGAACTGTAGAACTGCTACAGCTATTTCCGATATCTTCACCTTTGCCATATGTGAATACTGTGGCTTGTCTGAACTGGGACACTGTTCCCACCACCATTTGAAGGGGACTTTTGCAGACATCCCCACTACTGACTTTTGTTCTTATCTGTCTGACTCTCCTCTTACTTGCCATAGGCCACTTAGATGCAGATACAGGATCTGTGCCACCCCCAGTCCTGTGCAGGCCATGAGGGAGGCCCATTGCATGACCACCAGCAGGAACCAGGATGCTCTTGGCTATTTCTCTGTGCTCCTGGCTGCCTCATGTACTCATGAAGGTGTTACTGACAAGGTGCTTGTACCATCAGGGGTACTACACCTACTGCTCTGCTGTCTTTTGAGCCACTGTCCAAGGCTTAGGAGCTGTGCTATCTTTCCTTTCAGGATCTACTCCACCCCAGATGCTGTTACAATAAATGCTTTGACATTGCTGCTTGTATTGTCTCTTTGTTACTAGAGAGTTGCTGATAGATTGGGATTCCTTTCCCATACCCTAGTAGAATCTGATTTCAGCTGCCCTTGGGATCAAACAAGTTGCACTCCACAGGCATTCAAGAGGCAGCTGGACAGCCATCTGTCAGGGATGCTTTAAGATGGATTCCTGCATTGAGCAGGGGGTTGGACTCGATGGCCTTAGAAGCCCCTTCCACCTTTCCTATTCTATGATTCTGTGCATATGTGTAGGGGGTTTGATGGGCTCAGGGGTAGTGGCCCTTCCTCTTCTTGTGCACTCAGGTTCCCTGCACTGTGAAAGGGAAAGTCTCAAGTGGGTTGCATGCTGCTGCTAGGATGTATGCGGCACTCCATTTTGGGGGGGAAAGAGATAGTGGGATGCTGGGGGAGGGCTGCTTAGGTCTCCTTGAGCCTATGGGGCATCATGGAAGGGGGCAAAACGGCTGGTTGGCCATGCAGGGGCCAGCATACTTTCCTGCACTGTTCCTTCTGACTGGTCTTGGTGTCCCTGGGAGTCCTTGTACTCTCCCCCTTTCCTAGTGTACAATTGTAACTTGAGTTCAAAACGGACCGCCAGCATGTAAAACATGAGCAGTCCTGTGAGGCCAGAGCGCCTCCTGCAGCCCCTGTGCTCCTGCTGTTTGGGACTGGGATTTAAGATTGAGGGCGGAGGTAAGGAAGACCTATACTGGTGGTTGGGGAACTGCTCTGTGGGCCTTGTAATGTGGACTTGAGCACTGGGAGCTCCCTCTCTTTTACACCTAACGTACTTCCCCACCTGCCAGGCATGGCAAAAGTGAGTAGGGCTATGTTTACCTTTCCCCCCCTAGTGGGGCTCAAAATCTCACCTTGGTCTTCCTGGCCACATAGCTAATGCAGTGAGCCCATGGAGGAGGAGGATGTTAGTCCATGGCTGCCCTTGTGGTGTGTCCTGGCCCCTCCCATTGGCTGCTTGGCAAAAAGCTTACCTAAAGTGGGTTTTGACTGCTTGTCTGAAGGATGTGCTCTCTGGAGGCCCATGATGTGAGTGCAGTGTTGCATGGGCTCCCCTTTATGTGTTGTGCTCCAAAACAGTGATTGTGAGGAGCATAGGTGATTCAAAGCCCTGCCTGTAGGACTTGCAGTAATGGGGCCATTGCTGGCTAAGCCACTGGGCTGATGAAGAGGGGGTGCTGCGGCACCTTGTGTGATTTGCCTGTAGTGATGCAGCAGGTATGTTGGGCACGTCTCCATTGTAAGTGCCTTCACTTCCTCTGTGAGAGGGAGGGATGTGAGCATCAGCAGTAGCACACTCCCTCATTGGTGGACTACAGTGGTGTTTCCAAGTATGCTTTGGGTTTGCCATTTTCCTGCCTTTCTTGTATTTTGTAGTTGTGTTTCCTTCCCCTTGTCCCCCACCCCACCCCACCCCCAGACTAAGCATGCAGTATAGTATCCCTTCTGCTAGCTTAGCAGCAAAGTGTCTTCAATATCAGTGTACTATAAGTATAGGATTGCTCTATTGTGGCATAGACTCAAAAATCCATATATTTGGGGATATATTTATTTAAAATATTTATACCCTGCCCTATATCGCTAAGATCTCAAGGCGGCACACAAGACCAGGTATGTGAAATCAAATCATATATACTTGATGTAGTAGATAATAAGCAACAGCATGAAGTGAATATCAAGAGCCATCTTACCATGTGGGAAGATTTTTAACAGATGATTTATTTTAAACAGCATCTTCCGTAAAATTTATAATATGCAATATTCATAGTCAAAAAAATACAAACATCAAAATATATCAAACCCCAACAGCAATGTATTCCAATATGAAAGAGTCGTGTGTGAGAGACAAACCAAACGTGTGTTGTTGAGTTCACAGTGGAATGGTGTGACAACTTAAAATTAGGTATCTTCTGATGAGGAAGAAAATGAGAAGGATGAATTGGCTGTGTTATTTGTCTTTTTCAGGGAACATGAGAAAGAGGTGCAGAATCGGAAGAGAGGCAAGCGACCCAGAGGCAGACCTAGGAAAAATATCGTAAGTAATAGTGACTTCTGGGAAGTAGCTAGAAATTGAGGATTAATACAGCACAGCAGGCTTATGGACATGTTGGCTTTTGCGTATACGTATTTCATGTGCCCCAATGGGTCTCTTGTGCAGTTTGAGTTTATCCCACAGAAGGGTGGACATGTCTGATCACCTGGAATCAATGTTTATTCTCCATAGGCAACCAGAAAAGTAAAGAACCAAAGTCTGTTTGAAACAGGAAACTGATTCATACCAATGGAAGTGAAAATAGTTTTCTCAGTTTTGAAGAGTAAATAGCTGTCCAGATAGTGTCACTGGAAACTTAAATGTTCAGAATGCCTCAAGAAAGAGCAAAAGACTTTTAATAGCAGGACGTGAATAGGGTGCTATAACAAGGTCGTAGAGACTAGAATCTATATAGCCAAGAGATTTCTAGTTTGAGAAACTTTACGATTGTTCACTGGCAGTCCTGCTGAACATATGAATGTTACTCCCACTCTTTTTTGTTTTGTTTTACTTGTGTTTAAAGGAACCTGAGGTGCCCCCAAAGAGCAAATCCAGCAGCTCTTCCTCTTCAACCTCCTCCTCATCTTCCTCTTCTGATGAAGAGGATGAAAGTGACCTTGAGACAAAGAGAGGTCAACGGAGCAGAGAGAGTCATCCAGTGCCTCAAAAGAAGGCTCAGATTCTGGTGGCCAAGCCAGAGAATAAAGACCCTGTTAGGAAGAAACGAGGGCGGAAACCACTGCCTCCAGAGCAGAAGGTAGCAAAGAGGACTGTCAACCTAACAAAGGTGCTTAAAACGAACCAGAAGGAGATGGGAGGAGGAGGAGGAGGAGGACCCAAACTGATGGGAAAGATGCAGCCACAAAACAGTGCTCACAGTTCCGGCATTGCCATGCTTAAATCCCACATGAAGGAAGCCCAAGGTGCATTTGGCGGATTTTGTTCTGGATCATCCTCCACTGACAACCTCTCCAGTATTGTGAAGAGTACCTCACCTGGGAGCCCAAATTGTGGCATCAGCTGGCAAAGCTCCATTGTGCATTATATGAGCAGGATGTCGCAGAACCAGAGCGCCGCAGATGCCTCTGCTGTGGGGAGGTTGACGCTCAAGTCAGCCATGTCCTGCAAGAGTGGCCTTGGGCTGGATTTGAAACTGAAAAACCAGAAAGGCACTGGTGATCTGGAGTTGACTGTGCAAGGGTCCAAAGTGACGAAGAGACCTAGTGGCAGTGTGTTGGGGGAACAAAAAACAGGGTACGGTGTTGGTGCTCAGAACTTGCACAATGGCAACAAAGTTCCTGCTGGCTCTCCCAACAACCAGCAAGCTTCCACCCAGGAGCTCAACCTCCAAGCTTTAAATCTGCAGAGTGTGAAAAATGGGTCAAACTCCGCTGGGGGTAGCAGCCTCCCTCGTCATGGCTGTGGGACTGTGGCCAAAAGTGCTGGCAGCAGTCTGGTTACAAGCACAGGTGTGACCAAGGGCAGTGGGCCAAGTGGTGGCCCAAATGCTGCAAATGCTGGGGTCCCATTAACGGACACAGATGCTCGTAAAAGTGAGAAGCCAGCGCAAAGAATGGCCGCTGGTGAGAGAGATTTGACAACAAAAAGCAGTGCTTCATGTGCACAGGAAGGGTGCCCCACCACAGAAAATCACAAGACTTCGGCCCTATCAGAAATGAGCACTGGAGAAGAGGAGACTAGTTCTGATTCAGACAGAGATTCTGCTTCTTTCCCTGGAGCAGGCCAGAACATGTCTGTCTCCATCCAGACTAGCCAGGATTGGAAGCCCACTCGCAGCCTCATCGAACATGTCTTTGTCACAGATGTGACCGCTAACCTGATCACAGTGACTGTCAAGGAATCTCCAACCAGTGTTGGCTTTTTTAATCTTAGACATTACTAAGCTCTGGGGCATACAGGGGGCATAGTTCCCTTCCACAACCTGCCTCATTGACCCTACCTGACTGTTGCCTTTGATGCCAGAAGGGGAAACAAAACCCAGCTGCTACCGCCCTTTATAAGCTATATGCTATTAAGCAGTAACTCTGCACTGGGAGATTCTGTAACTGCTGACCATGGTAGCTTTTGTCTTCTACTAGCTCACTCTATGGAAACTCCCCGACACCTATAGAGTTCTTTCTGGGGGCCAGGTTGTTATGCAGCTGCCAAAAAACATATGTATGTAGGGATGGGTTTGGGGACTCCTCCTCATGAGGATTGACTTTAGTCGTTGAAATCAGCCAGTATAAAGGAGGTTGAGTGAAGGCTACTAGCCCAGGTTTTGCTGTACATTGACATCTTAGCTTTATGATAGGCAGAGAACTGGCTATCCAGTTGCCTGACATTGTGAGACGGGGGTGGGGAATACTGCAAACAAAACTTAAGTACAATAATACTGTGTTCTCCAAGGAAAATAGTTCTTTATTTTTCCACCAAACAATCTGACCCATGTGAGCTCCTGGGACAGTGAAACTCAGTTTAAACTTGAAAACAAATCTTTATATTTAGGAGATCTGCAAAGGGACATGAATTGAGAATATTGTTTACATTTCCTTAAGTTTGCCTTGCTTTGGAAGCTAAAGGGGATGGTACAGAAGAGTGCATTGTCTTCAAAGCTTTGGGGGCTGGATCTAAAAGTTACAGGTGCTGTTGTCTGTGTGCTGCTTCAAATGGCTTCAGTTGAGCATTGGCCCATAGAAATACCAGGGCTATCTGGTAAACTTTGTACTGCAGTGTGCAGAAAGTCATCTGGGAGGAAAAACCAGTCTTGGAGAACTTCAAAATCTCCAAGAACAAAATTTACCCCTTGATGCAGCATGCTTTTTAACCTGTGAAATGCAAGCAGATACCGTTCAGTGGGGAATGCAACCTCCTTTTCCCCACTAGCACCTGGATATGCATGATTGCATACTCATCTATGTAACTTATGGATACTTTGCACATTAGGTAATTTCACATGAAAAGCACTTCCATGTAAAATATCATGCAACTTGCATGTAGCTCAGGGTTCGAGAAACCTGTGATCCTCCAGGTGTTTTTTGGACTCCAGCTCCCATCATCCCTGACCATTAGCCATGCTGGTTGGGGCCAATGGAAGTTATGGTCCAGCAACACATGTAGGGCCAGAGGTTCCCCACCCCTGATGTAGATCTTCATCTAAAATGACCACATATATTGTTTTTTTGCTGTGTGTGTATGTCCATGACCACTTGTGGCTTCCCAGCATGGAGACATACAGCAAAACCTCACACAAGCGATGGTGTTCAGTGATTATATATATGAAGGTTGCATTCTATTTTTTACACAGAAGTACTTGGTGTAGCAATTCTGTACTGTGTGAAGCAGCTTTGGGGTTTTAATAAGAGGAGTGGACAGAGATGAGATAGAACGCTGCTGGTGGGTGCTGGCCAAACTGAGTGGAAGACCTTTAGAATTGTGAGAACAGACTTTCTGGACTTCTAGCATTACTGTCAACTTAACCACAAAACACTCCATGCAGATAACATTCTGGCAAGAGGTCCCATTTCTTTTCTTTTATTGATGATTGGAACTGCATGTAGATTATGCATCCCTGGGGTCACATAATGCTAATCTTCGCACAGGATGGAGATTAACAATAGAGCCAGAAAGGTAGGCTAGAAAGCACCCTAGGATCAATATTTACATTGGGCCTAAAGTTGTCTGAAGTCAGGATGTGATTCAGTTTGGGTCTGTATTGTTTCTCCCAAAGCAAATGTTACTTGTGAGCCAAAACCTAGGCATGTCTGGACTAGCATGAAGCAAGTGAGTCTAGCTCTGTCAGAATTGTGCTACATTGCTTCTAGGTTACAAGGACTTCTATATGCTCCTTAGATAGGTCCCAAATCTTTAGTATGTCCTTAGAGGGACACTTGTAGGAGCAGCAAGTGTCAGGATTCATTCAAAATGCCTTCAAAACTTGGATACTCCGTATCATCTATAGATACAAGGGCAGAGCCGTTCCAGGGCAAGTGATTGTATGTCTATGGACCATTTGTTCGGAATATTGAACTGGTTGTATGTGCATCTTCATCTGCAGTATGCATGTCATAGTATGATCTAGGCACTAGCTTACAAGCCTTTGGGCCTTTTTTAAAGCAATTGTTTGGCCTGCCAGTTTTCCTGCTCACTTCTCTTTTATGTCATGTATCCTTCATGCTGCCACCATATGAGCTCCAAATAAAGATGAGAAATGGGGAGGCTACAAACTCATAAACTGTGTTACTCACACCTACAACATCTGGAGACTCTACTTCAAGGCTTGGCAATCTGGTGCCCTCCAGATAATTTTGACTATAACTCCAATCAACCCCAGCCAGCATGGCCAGTAGTCCGAGATTATGGGCATTGTAGTCTAAAACATCTGGAAGGCACCAAATTATCAACTCCTGCTGTACTTCACCAAAGCTTGCTTTCTTAGAAATGAATTCAACGGAAATGAATGGGATTTGCTTCCAGGTAGCTGTGTTTCAAAATCAAGATATATATTTCTATCGTGGTTTAAGGATAGTTTTAATTTTTTTTAAAAAAACACAGTGCTTCTGGTTCCTTGTACCATGCTCCTTTTGCTTTACACGCCTGTTGAGTAAGGTGACGGAAGTTGCCCAGGAAATTTATGCATAGGGACTTTCATCCGGAGATAAACCAATGGCTTGCATGTTGTTCAGAGAGCTTCCTACAGGATTTTTTGTAAGATCTAAGCACTAATTCCCAAAGTGAGCACATTAGTGGACCTAAATAGTTAGTCATATCAGCATAATATCAAGGAGCTTTGCTCAAACCAGAATAAACAGCCCTTTTGCTAATATGTGCAAGGATGCCACTTGTTCTAATGCACCCTGTAAATGTATACTTCTGAATGAAAAGCATTCCTCAGAAATCGATCAGAGCAGTTATTCAGAATACAGGTACATGTCACAGGGACCCTTATTTTTATTCTTCTCCCATACATTATTCTTGAACCAGGTATTCTCCTTTTGTGTTTGGCTCCCATTGCAGTTATTACTAAACTTTTGCCCTGTAGATTAGAGTGTCTACTTCAGGATACATTAGTCTTTTCTCACGTTTTCATGCTTCTAGTTTTTGCCTGAACAGAGTTCTCAAGGGCTATATAGTATTAGCACACCATGTATATTTTTCTTTTAAGCAAAGCAACAATCTCACTTTCTGAGTGCCAAAATGCAACAGTGTGTTGTTGCTTCTGTCTGCATAGTTTAAGCTCAGCCAATGGGTTCTCAATTTGGAAGACTGAAGGACATCCACCCGCAGATAATTTGAAAGCTCTTGGCAAAGGCTGGCAAGTTCAGGCTTCGATATCCTGGACGCTGTTGAAGTTGTTTGTGTTCTTGTAGAATTGGCAGGTCCTGCTTTTGTAATAAAGGAGAGGGGTTGGGGAACTTCGATGGCGGTGCTGGCTACCTCACTGTCTTTGCTGTGCATGAAGTGTTGTAACATATTTAGCCTTTGTAAATCTTAATTCTTTTTCACTTCTGCCATGTGCCTTTTGGAGCGGTATGTTTGTTGGCAGCAATTTGATGCTGTTGCCACAATTATGTAGCTATTATGAAAAGCCAAGGTTCTGGAGCAGAGTAAGAAGAGAGTTCATACTATGGTAGTGCATATGCTAAATTGACCTGTTCAACTAATGAAAGTGACAGCTTTCTACTAGACATACCTACCCTGCTTTTTACTAAAGCCATCTTTCACAAAATGGGGAAAAGTGCTGTATGGATTAATTGCTGGCTGGGGACTGCTAGGACTTGTAAACATACATAGCATCGCACCCTAATGGGATATGTTATTCATCAGAGGGAAGCAATATATTGATGCAACTGAGATTCCTGGAGTGCTAAGTAGTTTTCCTCCACCCAGAAACCCTACTGTCTCACACATACTCTCTTAGGCCTTCCTGTAGAGCATGTATGCATATACCTGTGTGTATATACTTGTGTAGAGCTTGCAGTGTTGCAACTTTTATCAGTATATATTCCATTCTGCCAGACACCTAACTTCTGCATCTGTTCATTTTTCTAGATAGGTTACTTTGCCAATTTTTAATGTACAGTAGATTCCCCTTGCTGAGAAGCATGCCTGCCTTTTTAAAACTTCAGTACAATTTCCTTGGGATTCTTGACTCTGGTCTTCTGTCAACGTTATTGGAGGCAGGCTTCTTTATATTCCCCAGCTTGCTGGAAAACCTGTTCTCTTAGAAGCTCTAATGCTGTGCCTTTCTGTTAACCAGCTATTTCAATTCCAAAGTCTATAATTTTGAAAATGCCTTACCTTAATTAACAAGATGATCCACTCTTCTGACAACTTGAGTTGACTCCATAAGTTGCTTAATGTGTAAGTGCATGAAACTTAAAAAAAACCCACTAGCATCTCATAGGCAAACTGTGCTCTCAAATTCAGTTTAAATTTAATCGGTTGTGGGCAGATGGTTCAAATTGGTGCTAACCAAGATTACCAGTTCATAAAGTTAGTATTAAAAGCCTACCATTATATATTTGTCTTAAGTTTGCTGCTATGTGTTTGAGTGTGTTTTAGTTGTGTGGCAAACTGCTGTTTAAAGTTTTGTCGCTACTTTTCTCAAATTTTGAAGAGGTTGTTTTTTTAAAAAAAAAAACTCAATAGCACTGCAGTATTTGTATATCATATCAATATTATTTTGTCCTGGAATAATTAAGTCGCTCTTCTACTTTAACTGGAAGAAATGCTCAGTTTTAGTCTACTTGCTTAAAAGTAATACGTACAGAACCAACATACACACACACAATTTACTTTATATTATAATGTTCTTATACTTCAATAAGATTCATTGTACTTGGTTTTGAATTCAGAAGAAATTGCTTTCACAAGAAGAAAACTTATGAGAATTGGTTCAGTTCTTCTTGTAATGTGTGTCAATCACTGTGTGTTTAATTTTTAAAAAGCCAAATAGTTCATGTATGACATTTTCTAATTGCTTTAACTAGAGCTGTTTCTTTGCTTTTATGCTATGAGAACAAAAGTTGGAGATGTTGTTATCCTGGGAAAGCTTAGGTTCTTTGTTAGAGTGGGACAGACTTTCCAGCCAGAATATTAAATAAGGCTGAAAGCAATGTCTGCCCATTGATCTCGCTGTGGGTTCACTGCTGCATTTGGGGTTTGTTTGCTTGACCCTGGCTGGCTGGCTTGCTTGCTTCTCTTGTGTGATGTCTATCTTCCAATATTCCTTTGCCATTAACATTAGTTTAGACTTGAGATTTCTAGGCTGTTTGGTTGGTTTTTTTAATTTATTTTGCAGGTTAAAAGAACTCCTAGAAGATGGTATGCTGGACAATTTTGTATAACTTTCAATTCATTGTTTTAGTATCAATAAATATTTTTTTAACTTTTCAGCTTATGTGGTATATGCTACTGCACTCTGATAGTTCTGACTGTATTTTTTCTCTTTCAAATTAAGATATTAGAGCATTAAAATAGTGGGTATAGGAACTATCTCTAGAAATACAATCCTATACTTTCTACTCAGAAGTAAGTCTATTTGAGTTCAGTTGGGCTTACTTCCTGGTAAGTGTGTATAGGGTTTCAGCCTAAGAGGACTGTTTCAATTATCTCAATAGTAGTATCGAAAATAAGCTACCACATCATGCTTAACAATAAAAAGAAAATAATGAAGACCTTGTACTCATCAGAAGTCTTGGAAAACATCTTGAGCATGAGGCTTCTCAATATAGACTTAGTCTATGGGGCATATCCATGACTTCATTTAATACCTTTCAGCTCTCATGCATTACATTCACAGTATTCTCTAGAAAAAATGTCCACTGGTCATAGGAATGGGTGCTTTCCACACCACCTGCCTAAGTCGTGTTTAAATACTGTTGTTTTTTAAACAAACCTGTACTCATGTCTGTCTGTCAAACACAGGCTGGCTTGAAGCCCAGTATAAAGCCTCGCTAGAATGGAGCAGGAAAGCTATTACATTGATTTAACTAAACCAGCAAGCCTTTGGCAAGCTATGGGAAATAACGGTATTTGGAAAGCCTTTCACAAGTATTTAAAACTGGATTTTATCTTTTACTACCCTTGACCTGGTGGCAGCAGGACAACTCTCATCCCCATGTAATGCTGTTAGAGCCAGCTGTAGAAAAGAAGTCCAGGTTGGAACACTTATCTGTAGGGAATCTTCAGTGAGATATAAATAAACACTAACTGTATTTCGGGTTTGTGGCGACATGTATGCTTCTATTTCCATTTTTTCTAGAGTAAAGTCTGCTTACTGACATTTTCATGGTCTGCCTGCTGCCTCTTCCAGTGCAAAGCTATGTACCTTCTTTATTATACCACATCAGAAGAGGAGTGGTGTACAAGTTTGTGAGCTGCTGCCAAAGAAAAGTAAAAATTCATTAGCTTTAAAAATGGGGTGGAGGGAGTTGAAGGCAGCAAACTAGGGGAAACCACCTTGCTTTATTTAGCTGGGCTCATCGGAGGCCTGTGGAACAATTCAGGGTATTTTGGTCAATGAGGACCAGATGTACTTTTATTTCCTCAACAAAGCTAGAACTAGGTGTATGGGAAGGATAGATGCAATTCTTACGCCCCTACCATATTCTATGGCAAATCATCTTACACTTGGCATAATATATCTATAAAATGTTTAGAATAATGTCATTGCTATCCTTCGACAGATTATTTGCCTGGTTAACCTTTTATGATTGGTTCTAAAATTAGCAACTTGAAGATGCAATACCCAGAGTGACAAAGCAGATGCTAAAGCAGCTTCTCATGGCTTGATCATACGATGCTGAAAGGCAGCAGTAGTCTTTGACCAATGCTTTTCTGCAATGTTGGGATACACAAGTTGGAAAGCTCCTGGAGGAGAAGCCTTTGTCCTATTATTATTATTTTTATCTTCCTTCCAAATGTACAACACACCTATTCCAGCCTTTCTCACAATTTCTGTGCAAATTCTGTAAACCAGTGTAAGTACACAGCAGGTTTTCCTTTGGCCACATGGGCCAGTACAGCTGCAGCCCAGAGGACAAGAAAGTTTCCGTAGGGGCAGTGTGGGCAACATTTTAACAGTAGTCTAGTACCAAAGCGCCCCTAGTGTCTGTAAAGGGTCTTGCTGCTGAATGTGGGTGTAAAGTTCCTCTGGGTCAAAAGCGGGTAAATCTTGCAAGCAACCAGTTAGTCTAATAAACAGTTATAACCTGATCTCTTCTATCATTCTGCAGCTGGGGACTGTGACCTTTATAAGTAGCCATGGCTCCTGCAGTGGTCTGAGTCCATTGATCCATGGGGTAAGGGTAACATTAGTTTTCAAATAATGTTGCTTCCCCTGTGGAGAAAACGACTGGGTGGATCACAACATTTCCATCCTCCGTTATTCTCCTCCCCACACCCCTATTTTAAGGAAAGTCAACACTTCAGGGAGCTGGGCTGATTGCTCCTCTTTGTACTATACGTTATGGGCGATTGGAACAGTGTCTACAGAGCCACTAATGTATCCAAAGAGGGGGAGGAGAAAGTTGTAGTCCCTGCCCCCTTGACTCTGTTATGACGGAGGGAAACTTTAGAAAACTTGTTGCCCGCAACTAACTTGAGAAGGCAGTAAAGAATCAATCTGGGATGAGAAGAGGAAGACTCTTCCCCCGAATCTCCCTATGCAGCTAGGGGTCGCTGTTTCATTGCGAGGTTTGGCCGAAGAACAGCGAGAAACTTCCGACCCCTCAATAAGTGCAACTGAGCGCAGGGAGGGCGAAGCTCTGAATTGCCTAAAAACCAAGGAAGACCATGCAGGAAAAGCTATCCGAACTCTTGGACTGCTACACGCTTAGTCTCTCCGATGGGTCGATTAACCACAAATGTCTGCGACTTAATTCAGTTTATGATGCTGAGCGAGCGCCTAAGTGAGGGACAATGTTGTTGTCCGGTACTTAGCTAGGAATATAGAACTTGGACAACAAAGGCTGCAGTCCTCTGTTCGTTTATTTTTGTGCCAGTAATCGATGTCTATGGTAGAAGTCCGAGAGAGATCTGGCGACTGGAGTCGACTCATCGAAAATAAAGTGTTCTCTACAGCGAATAGGTTTAGACTTGAAAACTAAAATTTGTACGACGTTCACAACTGGATCAATCTCGCTGCAGCCAGTGGAAATCGTTTAAACTCCCTTATGACCTTAGCTCGCATTTAGAACTCGTTGACTCCGAAAAACACAGGCTGCAGTCCTGTGCTTTTTCCTGGGAGTTCCCCCCCACCCCCTCTGAACTTGAGTACCTGTACAGGATTGTGTTGTGTCTGCGGGTCAAAGAGTTTCCTTCTAAGACCCGATGCTAAATCCGAGCTAGCCACAGCCGCCAAATCCATGTCCCTCGTTAATAAGGATCAGGGTTCCTCTGATTCTCAACGTATTTACTCTTGACTAATCAGCTGAAGTCCACGCCTACCAATGGAACTTTTGCTACTTAATTAAACATGATCAGAACTCCACCCACACCCCGCCCTCGATTTAATTAGATCAGCTCAAGTTCTGGCATAGCTGCTTCAGTATGTCCCACTTTTTTTGTTTGGGGCATTTGCTCGAAGGATCCCTGGAAGAAGCGTCTATCGCCCAGCCCTCCTCGCTGGAAAATAACGCGGATCTAAGACGGCTTTGGCCCTCTCCTCTCGCCGAGAGAAGGTCTGCATTCAATCGGTGCTTCTGTCCATCCACTCTCACTCCACTTCAGCCATTTCTTCCTCAAGTCCAGGTTGAACGTTTTAACCCCCGCTCCTCGTCGGCCTTTTCCTCTCCTCGCACTTTCTTGCCCAACTTTGTCAGCTCCCAAGTAAACCCACCTGGAAGGGCGATTCTGACCCAGCCAACACAGAAAGAGGAAAGAGCTCTGAACCCCTCCCTGATATATCGATTGCTTCTGATTGGCTATGCTGCCCGCTTGAACGTACATACAATAGAAAGGACCCACTCCGAGTTCGGTTGTTTTTGTTTGTTTTTGCTTTTGACCCAGTAGTTATGGGGAGGAGAGGAACGTCTGTGGGGCCGTGCACAGCACAAGTATTCTGAAATGTCAGCCTTTTGTCTGGTTATAGGTGGTTTCTTTCCTCCTGTGCCAAAACCAAAGGTAGAATTTGAATAAGCGAATAAAATGGTTAGTTAGCTATCCCCGCTGTTTTGGAACCTTTGGACCTGAAACTAGAAAACTCGAAGGAAGAAACTAGGGAAAGTTGAAACATGGGGTTAGTTCACACATGGAGTTCTATCACTCAGTGATTATATTTATTTTATTTAGCTGCTTTCTCTTGTGCTCAAAGCCCCATACAAAAGATAAAAAGTCCACTACGTTGAAGAACTCAGATCAAGAAGGAGGAAAACAGGAGCAGCTAAAAACACAGCTCAATGTCAGCTTTTATTAAGGAAACAAAAAAAAAAAAAGCCATGAATCCACTTATTTATTTATTTTAAAGAGGTCTTGCAGTCTTTTCTTTAAGATAGCCAAGGAGACGGGGCAAAGATCAGCCCGCAGCCTCGGAGCCACGGCTCTATAAGCCCGGCTAGTAACTGAAGAATTCACACTCCGAAGGACTGGGAGCAAGGCTTGATTTGCAGCAAGCAAGTGGTCCAGGGAGAGGCGGTCTCTGAGGTATGACGGCTGGCAGTACAGTGCCTTAGGACACCTGGTGTCAATGTCAACTCACTGGAGAGATGGACGGACATTGGGTTGAAGTCCTCAAGCGATGGGAGATCATGATAGGCACATCCGCTTGTACGAGTGATGACAATGTGAAGCAAGTGTGTGAAGATCCCTCCTGACAGCAGGGCCACCGAGTGCGTCCCGTTCCCCTCTCCCCCATTCACACCTTTTAAGCCTCACCTCGAGATCCAGATGACCCAGAGGAATTTGTCTACTCCAGCCTTCCCCCAACTTGGTGCTCTCCAGATGTGTTAGATTTCAACTTTCAGCATTCCCAGCCAACAGTCAAAACTTATGCAGGCTGGGGATGATGGGAGTTGCAGTGCATCTAGAGGCAGTGGAGACTGGTGGCTCCAATTTCAGTGGGGCTGTGAAACTATTCTTGGTTTCAGTCACACCAGCCAGAAGTCTAAAGGTGCTGGACCCCATCTCCAAAATAGGTTCGGAATCTTGGGCAGCTCCTTTAGGGTTCTGGCTGAAACCCAGAATGGATTCACAGCCCCACTGAAATCAGAGCTACCAACTTCCGCCATCTAGAAGACCTGTGGGCAGGAAGGATGGTCTCCCACGACCATCGGAGCCTTGTCAGTTCTTGTCTCAAACAGCTGCCATCATACAAGACTGTAGCCAATGTTGTTTAAGTTAAATCCCGTTCATTTCAATGGATCTACTCTAAATACGGCTAACGTTGAATAACATTGGAGGGGCTTAGCTCAATGTGACAGAGCACTTGCTTTGCACGCAGAAGGTCCGAGGTTCGATCCCCGGCTTCTCCAGGTAATTCGAGGAAAGGAACCCTGCCTGAAACCCTGGAGTCAGCCAGTCAGTCAGTGTCAATAATACCGGGCTAGATGGACCATGGTCCGACTCAGTCTCAGGCAGCTTCCTATGTTCCTAACCCTCATTCCACGGCAGAGCAAGGGTGGGGAAGGGTCACCCAGCACTTTGACAAGTCGGGGCTCTCACCGAGGCAATCTAAAACCTGCGCTTCCTTACTAGTCAATTTCAGCAGCAGTTCTTTCAAAACAATAACTTAAATTGGAGATGGAGGCCGGGAGGCTTTGCCCCCAATGTTCAACTCCGGCTCCTGTTTTCTGTGCGGAAGCTCAGCCGTACATTATTTGAACTAACCGTGTAATAAATAAGGCTGCTTCTTTCGACGTACAGGCTGCATTGTCTTCATCATCACCGAGGTATAATTACAGATCCCTCTGCCGCCCTCGCATATTTTGGGATTAAAGGAGCGAAGCTTTTCCGTCTTGCTTTTTGTTTTGTTTTGTTAAGGTTGGCTTCCGCTCCAGAATCTTTCTTCTTCGGAAAGACCCAGATCTCTGCGGACTGACTCAGGATTGAGCCGCGTGGAACACAGCGGGGCTTACTTGTGGGTCCACACACGTCGTTTTGCTGGCCCCACTGTCGAGTGCCTGGCCCCACTGTGGGACAAAATGGGATGATCGGGTCGCTTTTGAGAAGCAATGCAAGCCAGACAAGAGCCTTGCTCTCTGTGGTGCAAAATCGGAAGAAAGAACCAGGTATTTGGCTTCGCTCCATCCCTCCTCTCAGCCCCACGTTCCTAGCCACTGATCTCCTCCACGGGGACAGCCGAGGGAGCGGCCGAGTAGCGTGGATTACAGCTGCCCGTGGCTTGTGCCAGCCTCCTTCTTGTGGCAAATAGCACGAGAGGGAAGAGCTCCATATCCCACCCTCGACCTCCACCGCGGAAGGACAGGACAAGAATGCAATAAATACACGTACACGAGATCCAGGGTGGTGTAGTGGTTAGAGTGTTGGACTGGGACTCGCGAGACCCGGGTTCGAGTCCTCACTCAGCCACAAAGCTTTACTTGGGTGACTTTGGGGCAATCACTGCTTTTCAGCCTAGCCTACCTCACAGGATTGTTGCGTGAGGGCAAAACGTCACGTAAGCCACCTTGGGCTCCTTGCAAGAGGGAAAAAGGTGAGATATAAATGTAATAATAAATGAATTTAAAAAATTGAAGTCAGGAGCATTCAGGCAGTGATGGAGCTAGGTAATATTAGATCCTGAACTTAATTATCTTATGGGGGGCCCTCTTTGGGTGGCCGTGTTTCTTCAGTTGAGAAGCCACAACATTTTTCTCTCCCCACCTGCAACTGCCATGCCTAGCTTTAAAACTGCTCTTACACCCCCAATGTGTTAGAACAACAAAACTGTTTGCTGATCCTGATTTAAACACACACACACTCACACACACACACTGAGCATGTGCAGAGTGCATTTTAAACTCATTTAAACCATAACGCCACCCTCCAGATGCCCTCCTGCCAGGCGCTGCTCGCTGGGTGGTAGTTTGCCCTGGCCTTTGGCCCGAAGACCCGGCCCTGGGTGCAGCACCTTGGCACTCAGGGGTCCTCTCGCTGCCCTCCTGAGAGTCCTGGATGTGTCCTTCCAAGACCGCGCAACCCAGCCAGTGTTTCTGGACTTGCTAATTGCCTGGTTGATGACACACAGCAGAATGAAAACACGCCATCACAACAATAATTAAAGAAGCGCAGCGTCTGGGGAAGGGAGAAGTTCCCAGCCAACACACGCCTTTCCTGACAGACGCAGCTGTTCTCTCCACTTTCCCTCCTTCTTCCTCAGCGCGGGGGGTGGGGGCCGGGGCCGGCCTCCAGCAGGAAGTTAGTCCAAGGCGTTTCGGACATCAGTCTGGAGGGCCGGGGCGGGGGGGCAACCGGAGGAGCGCGACGTGGGAAATTCTCCATTCTCTCGGGAATCCAGGGATAGAGGAGGAGCGCAGGTCGTAGTCACTGCCTCTAGAGCTATCATGCCCGTCTTGTCTCATCTTTTCCTTTCTTTTTAAGGTTAGCCAATGGAGATGCGCCGATTTCTCTGGACAAATGCGAATAATTCAGAAACTTCTTGATGAAATGCAGCCCGGCTTTGCGCTGTGAATACAGAAGCCCATTAGCTGGAGTTTTTTTTTTTCCCCGTCTGTCCTCACGTTGTAAGCTAGCTGTAGTTGAATCTGCTTTACTCCAGAGTAAGGTAAATTGCTTCCTTGACTTCACCCCGAAATCAGGAAGGTGGTGGTGGTTATGCCTGCCGTAAAAGGCAGCGTGAGTTGCTAGGTCGTCTTAATGGTTAATAAGAGTCTAAACTACTGTGCTCCTAGAGCCACTTTCTCTAACCTGAGACCCTCCAGGTGGATTGGATTACACTTACCACCATCTCCAGTCAGATGGCCAATGACCATGATGACTGGGAGATTATGGAAGTTGTAGTCCAACAAGGCCCCAAGTTGGGGAAGGTGCTCAGAGAGCCTGCGATTTGGACCCGGAGATTTAGGCCGTAGCTAGACCTAAGGTTTATCCCAGGATTGTCCTGGGGTCAAACCTGTTCGTCTAAGTGCCACACAGGGCATCCAGCGCTCAGGCAGGGACGGACCTGGGATGATCCTGGGATAAACCTTAGGTCTAGCTACGGCCTCAGATTCAAATCCTCAACGTTACCAACCTCACAGGGTTAATGTGAATAGGGGCAAGGTGTGTGTGTGCTTTTTTTGTTTTGGTTTGTTGACTGGGCCAAGTCTTTTACTATTCACCCTCCCACCATGGGTGTACAGATTATAATTTGTGTAGGTGTGTATATACATATAATCCCACATCATTTGATATCACCCTTAGATAGTGTGTATTTTGCTCGCTCAGGATGAGACACTGCAGCTAAGACCTAGGAAGGTGCTGGAAAAGTACCCACGAACATGTTTGGAATCAAAGCAGCTTATTATGCCCATAACAATGTCAAGGCTAGATGAGGGGATGAGATGAAGGAGTATTCTTTGAAGGCCACGAAATGTTCCCTCGAGCACTGATTCCCGAGAGAGAAATGAACTCGGGTTTTCACTGTCCTTATCTCAACAGCTAACCTTGGGTTTCTACTAATAGTGATGAGTTCCTATTCTGAAACGAAATGCAGCCAAACAGGCATCGCAGGGCCCATCCCAAAGAGACCAAAGCTTGATATGTTCTGCTTGAGCTTGCGGTCTTGGGTTTGTTGCGTTTAAAGCTGTTCCCTTTCCTAGCCCACACCTGACTTTCTGAGCTCTTCCATAAAGAGACTGGTGAATTAGCTGATCTTCTGAAGAAGACAGAACTCGAACCAAGTGTCAAAGGGGGCGCTTCTATACTATTTATATTTGTTGAATTCAGAGCATCTGCTGCTGTGACCTCACACTGCACCTCCAGTAGTAATGTAACGCTCAATCCTATGCCTGTCGACTCAAAAGTAAACCCTAATGTGTTCAACAGAATGTATTCCCAAGTAAATCTGCATAGGAGTTCAGCCTCAGTTAAGGCAAAAGCTTGTATAAAATGTGCGCTTAAGCCCCTATGACTAAATCCAACTGAGTTTCCATTTAACTACCTGGTTGGGTTAGTCTCCCACCTGGTAGAATGAATTAGTAATCTGGAAATAAGAAAGCCTAGATTGACCCATCCATATAAATGTTTACTAGATGACGTGATAAATGGGCAAAAATAGAACTGTGCTCTTGTGTTTAACCTCCGGTTTCTTCGGACCTCTTGATCCTAAAGCCTGATCAATGGAATGGAGTAGGAGGGGACATTTTAGACCAGAGCTAAGGTGAGACAACAGAAAATTATGCCAATAATAGGAGAGCGGAGCAAAGCAATCAGTCCCTTCCGAAGAATTCTCCATTCCAGTTTCAGTTTCTGGTCTAGTAACAGGAGTGTCCCATGTTAATGGTCCCAAAAGGGCTTAAGTCTTATGTAAAGTACTGTGAGCTCAATTGCACTTTGAAGGACTTGTTCCAGCCAGGTGGTCACAGCATCTCTTTCCACCACCACCCACTCCTGATCTGAACACTTCTCACTTAGGAAATGGAAACCAGCACAGCCCCCCACCCCCACCCCCCCATCCCACCCCCACCCCAGAGTAACTGAGGGTCTGCTGAGTTAGCAGAGGAGGTTCCCTTTGCCCCTTATCCTCTCAAGCAGGGAAATAGAGGGTTACCCTCCATACTGAAAAGAGAGCACAGCCTTCCCACCTCACCAAGCAACAAACAAAACAAAGCCAAGTCTCTATTTACAAAGCATTGGATATATTTTCAATTCACATAAAAAGCAGGTACTGTGTTAAACATTCAACATTGGCAGAAGACACCTACTTAAGCTTCACTTCTGAGACTGTTAGGCCAGATCAATGATTATAGGATTTTCTTTTTTTTTCTTTTCTTTTTACAAATCTTAAAGAGAATTAAATAATTCACACTCACATACATTCAATATATGTAACTATGTACATACACATATACACCCACGTTTGTCTAGCTTTATATACCCATGTGCGTGTGTCTAGAAACACACATCATAGGTGGCACAGGCCACCCTTGACACCTGAGGAGGTAGGGACAGCACTTACGATTCATTCCAACCAAAGAGGTATTCCCCCTGGCCACTACCCTCTCCCTCTCCCTCTCCCCCACCCCACCCTCCAGCCTCCGTAACAGGAGTAGAGACCTTTGTCAACATACATCTGCTGGACGTACATCTTCTCCACTTTCCATCGACCCCCACCCCACCCCCATCCCATGTAAGAGAAGTCAACACATCTGCAGTTTGTTACATAAATTCTTTGAACTATCTGAAATTTAAAATATTGTCTGAAATTTAAAATATTGTCTTTATTTTATCAGGGAGAGCAGAAAACAAGAACCTGACTTATTTCCTCAATACAATCTAAACAAAATGCCCATGATAATTTTGTGGGAGAACAGAATCCCAAAAGAACAAATGGAAGAAGCAAATATTTCTAGTTGATCCCAGAAAAGGCAAAGGCCCTCTGGCTTCTTGCTACACCCACCTGCTTCCCTCCTCCCCACTTCTCATTAAGCCATATGTGCTTTCATCCCCCTGTTCAGTTCCTAAATTAGAAAATGGTTTTAAAAGGTTCCAGAGAGCAGGCCATTCACAGAAAGATGGAGATGGCTACTCATCCTCCTGCCAGGCCCTTAGGGGCTGCTAGGCAGATTTGTGCTTTTTGAACCAACAAGAGATGCTTAAATCAATACCTATTGGGACCCCACAGCACCTGCTAAACATAAATGAAAACAACTCCCAACCACCCCCACACAAACCTCTTCTGCGCATGCCCTCCTAATGCAGAAGGTTAATACAGGGTGGGGAGGGGGGTATTCCCACAAAGTGGAACAGAGTTGAATAAGATATTCTAAACTCCTTCAGATTTCATATTGCTTTCTTCAAAGGAAAGGGGGAGGGGTTATATTTTTGCATAAAATTGATAGGTGAGAAGAACTAGACCATATTTAAACACAGGCATAGGAATCTACAGAGGATGCTTCTTTCCAGAAACTACAAGAGAAAGAAAGCCAGGCATAACAGCAGCCCACTTCTAAACTGGTCTTGCCTCAATGGTTAACTGGCTTTAAAAAGGGAGCTGTTTTCTCTGCATCCCTAATCAGAGACTTAAATTTATGAGGAAGATACAGATTTAATACAACACTTTAAGACTCATCCAAAGACCTGGAAAAGAACTGCTATCATTTTGGGAGAGGGAGGAGAATCCATTTTCAATATAACAGCAGGAGCACCTAAAATATGAGCAGTGAAATGCTCTCCTCCCCAACTTTTCTGGCATGTAAGGAATGTAAACAGATTTTCTTTATGGAGTGAGCAAGGAAGGACTAAAGAAAGAAAAAAATGAGAGGAAGTTAAACTAAACTATTAGCTCAGTTCCCTCTCTCCCCCCCTTCTCCCCATGACAGTCTTATTAAAGTGCATGACGGCAGCTACACCTTTTCGGAATCTTAAAACATACACATCCCCTTTTCCCTTGCAAGAAAAGGTCGTTCAAGTTAATACTTCTTTGCTAAACATCTTTCAACTGTTTTTAATGGACACTTTTTAAACCAACAACTTTTTTTCCAAACTGGAGCAAAACAAAAGCAAGACAATACTGTAAATTCAAGTGCTTACTTCAGCTGTCCAGCTAGAACAGTTGTGTATACACCACACTTGATTGTACAAAGCAACACCTTATAATATAACAATCAAAAAACTGGAGGCTGTTTTGTCCCCAGAAGAATATAATATCCCCTATGTGCCCTCAACATCATCTTTGGGGGGAAGGGGGAACAAGGGGGGGGAACGTATATCAAGATGTTATAATTAGCTAATAAGGTCATTCAGTATCTACACCTGCTCTTGCAACTGAGGCAAGAGATACTTCAGTTCTCTGTTTTACTGTCCTTCTCCAGGAGCCTTAAATTAAAAATAAAACCATAAGAGTTGAAATATATATATATATGTATATAGATATATATATGTATTTTTCTTTAAATAACATATTTACATCTAATAGAAAATATAACTCTAGAGATAATCTTTCCAACTGAAATTGGTGGTGAAGGGGGAGGGAATAAAAGAATGAATTACGGACAGACCTTTCAATCCTGTCCAAGGAGAAAAAAACAAAAAAACCGAAGCCAGCTGACCTCTACCCTAACCCATTAGATACCTCCTCTTTTCCAAGAGCATTCATCGCTTTTCCTTAAAGAACCCTTGGTCTGTGTTGCTCTCCTTAATGGTAACTGTCAAGAAATTTGATGTCACATCAGTCACTACTACTTTCTCCAAGTTGTTGAGAGATGGGCTCCAAGATTCTTCTTCTGGGTCACCAAGGATCCTGGAGACAGGGATGCGGGCAATGAGGGAAGGCCTGCCAGCCTGTGTCCCTAGACCATCTCGATATAAGCTGCCTTGGTTTGCAGAGCTGTGCAAGATCTTAGGGGCACCCAAGTCCAAACCACTTTGCCCTTTTGGGTCTAAGAAATCTGCCCTGTGCTTGGTTAGCCTGGGAGGATAAGTCTCAGGTGCACCCAGCTTAAGGCCAGTTTCTGCTCTGGTGCTGGAAACAGCACTGGGTAACTCAGGCTCCCGTCTCCGGGCTAACTGGATCACACTATGTCCTGAACTGAACTTGGCTGCACCAGGGTTAGCTGCCTCTTCCATTTTCCTGGCTTTTAGGTAATCCACCACCACCTTGTCCCCTGGTTCCACCAATTTCCGTTTGGAGGCAACATCAGCAGTTTCAGGCAGGTCTTTGTAGAGCTCTTTCCTGGGCTTTGGGCCTCGCTTTTTAAAGGCTCCTTCCGATGGGTCTTCCTCTGTCCCAACCCTGTTTTCCTGGATTGTCTCCACTCGGGAGGTGTTGGTGGTAACAGTGGTGGAGCTGCTTTGAGGTGGCAGTGGAATTTGCCTCAGTCCTTCTCTAGCACGGGAGGTGGAGCCCAGCTCCTGGGGGGATCTTCCAGGGTAAGGTACACGGATTCCCCTAGCAGAGTCACTACGGAATTCGTAGGTTTTTGCTTTGGCTTTTGCCTGGGCCTGCAAAACAGATAAAGCAACTGGATTGATTTAGTACCTTGCCACACGAGTTTCATCAGCGCAACTTCTAAGGTAAACATTGAGTTTCTCTTTTGTACATACATACATACAACAGTGTACACACATAGAGCAGTATTCATCTTTGGCAATGCTGCTTAAAAAAAAAGAAACTGGTTTCTGTTGCATGTAGCAATATAACAGCAATACAGAAAGTGTGGATCTCTCTTCTTCTCTTACCTTTAAGAGGAAAGTTTTGGGTTTGGGGCCTCGTTTCTTAGGACCATAGAGTTCCATTTCTCTTTCCCTAAATGATGTTTTTAAGAAAAACACACAGGCATACACACATTAGAAGAACAGAGCATCAGTTTAGTAGTGCTCCAAAACAGAGTGATATGGTTGCAATAAGTAAGATGGATACATTCCTGCTTAAACAACATACCTTTCCTCAAAAGCTGCAAGTAGGCGGGCATCTAGAATGTTTTCCTCAGGTTCCCAGGTGCTATATCTAGCAAAATAAAAAGTAAAAGAACAGAATTGAGGGGGGGAAGGTGTTTTTTTTTTTAAAAAATAACACATTTTCTTACATTCGGGAAGATGTAAGGTATCCTAAAAGTTCATCTAGTCCAGCTGTCTATCCAGGAAAACAGGATACCCAATTTTACTGCAAAATAAAACAAGCCCACCACCATCTAAATATTGAATTAGGCTGCAAGGACTGCATTGACACTTACTTCTGAGACCAGCCCTTCCATTTCACGAGATATTCCATACGACCCTGCAGATGTCAAGGAGAGAAGACAAATTAGCATGCACTTCAGAAGGAAGGGGGAGGGGAGGGGAGCAGATTTTTTTTTTAAAAAAAGCAATAAAACACTATTCACATGCTAAGCCATGTCCATAATAAAACCCAAAGGCATGCGTCAAAAATACATATATGCAAGTGGCCAAAAGCGTGCCACAAAAATGCACATGCAAGCTGCAAGGGCGGAAGAGAGAGAGAGAGAGAGAGAGAGAGAGAAATCCTATCCAAGAAAAAGGGGGCGTGCTGCAAAACGTGATAAAATATGCATGCAGCAATGCGTGCAGCAAAATGTACATGCAGTCCAAACGTGCATGCATTTCAAGACGGCGGCGGCGGCGCTTTAGATGGTGGCAATCCGCACAGCGCAAGCAGAGAAGGGGGAGCGGTCGGCCGGCCGGCAGGCAGGCAGGCTCCGAAGTGCTGCTTCTGCTGCGGCTGCAGAAAGGAGGGAGCCGAGCAGGAACAGCCGCGAAGCGCCGCTCGCTCGCCCGCCCGCGGGTCTGCGGCCTCGCGCGGGCCTGGCGGCTCGGGGGCCGTGCGCACAAAGCCCCGGCTGCGCTGCCAGGCAGGACGAAGGGCACCTACTTTGCGAATGCGTCTCTTGAGCAAGGCCTCGGCCGCGAACACCCTCTCTCCCACGGCGGAGAGCTCCATGTTTACTCGGCCGCTGGCAGTAGAGAAGCGGCGGCGGCAGCAGCCAGCGCAGCCCAGACCATAATACTCCGCTCGCTGACGTCAGCTCTCGCCTCGCCTGCCTCCGCACTTGTTGCTGGCCGAGCCAGCCAGCCAGCCTGCTTGCCTGCCTGCAGGAGCGAAGAGAGGAGGCCGCCACCGCCGCCGCTGCCGAAGCGAGCCTGGGCCCGGCTCTTCCCCTCTCCAGCTACACCCGCCTCCCTGCGACGTGATCGGCGTTTCAATCACAAGGGGGCGGAGCCAAAGGAGGAGGGAGACAGGCGGGGGGCGGGGAGGCTGCATCCCAAGGAGGGGGAGCCGGGAGGGAGGGGGGACCTCCGGAGCGAGGGGGGAGAAAGCGGGAGGGGGTCTTCTTCAGCTGTCTGGCTGTGGAGGAGGGGTGCAAATCTAGGCAACGCTCCCCAGCGACCCCTCCCTCCCACCCTCCTTCCACACACACGCAGCCTTGCTCTAGAGCCGCTGCAGCTCTCCAATCCACGAGCACCGCTCTCGGTCCCCTCCCCGGCCCTGGAGGTGGGGGAATCAATCAATGGCATTTATAGAATTCGGAGATAATGAACGCCTTTATCGCTTCTTTTTTAAAAAAAATCTCTCTTACTCCAGCAGTAAAAAAAATAAACAACGTCTCTCTCCCTCCCCCTGCCAAGAATTTCCCTGTGTGTGTGTGTTTCCCCCAGTGATGGGGTGGGGGCGGAATATATTAAGCGATTCGGGAGGGAAGATGAATGAAGGTACCGTACCAAGTTTTCTTGGGGATTTACAAATTCCGGGCTAGTATATGGAAAGGTTTTGGGAAATCGGCGCTTGCATCGGATCTGAGGCGTGGACGATTTTGCTGCAGGCCGGGCGCGTGTGATGCCCCAAAGCCACCAGGACGACAGCACAGAAATCCCTTCGGTCCATACCCCTTCCCCCTTCCGCTTCTTTCTCCCACCGCATAAAGTGCATTTTAATAACGGCAGGAGGCGAGATAAAAGTTACCCGCCCCCCACCCCCGCGCCGCAGCCCCAAGACGCTGCCTTCGTGCACCCAGCAAAAGCAGACTCTGCATTTCCTGGAGAGCAGCAGCGACGTTTGTGCAGAGAAAGGGGTTTTCAAAAAAAAAAAAAAAACCACGAACGCGCGCGCGCGCACACACAATGGACTGGGAAAGTCGAATCGGCAACAGAGGTGACACCGGAGGAAAAGGACTCCTCCTCCCCCTCGAACTGGATCTTACACACACAAACACCGCAACCCAATGTAGCCGGACCTTCAAGGCAGCCCTCGATTTGCCCAAGCGCCTAAGGATGAGCCGCGTCCCAGCCGCCGCTCCCTTGCGCGCTCCGCCGAGCCTGGGCGCCCCTGCGCTCTCCTGCGAGCGAGGCGTTTCACCTTTATCGGGAGTTCTGTGTAGGAAAGTTGAAACGCAGCAGCCTTTCGGTTTTATTACAACGTATTGAGCACAACTCGGTGAACTTTGACTTCGGCATATTTTCTGCATGAGAAACATACAGATGTATATGTGTACACAGGGAGAGCGGGGCGGGTAGTGGGTGGGGGAGATGCAGGAATACAGAGGATTGGATCCAGGACCTGCCTTCCCTGAGAAGAAGGGGTCTTCCTGGAGACGGTTCGTAGAAGGTCCCTCCGATTTGTGAGGGGGTGGTCCCCGCCTCCCCTCACAGTTCACCCCACTCACCAGGCTCTCCTGACTCTGTGCAGCATTTTCTGGGGTCTGGAGGAGCTACTCTGAAAAGGAGGAGTCGGGGAAGTCCGCTTCCACCAGCTCAGCTGATCCAGTTTAAATCTGGATCCAACCCATAACTTTTTAATAAACAACCACATGCATGTACAGAAGCAGAATGCCTCTGTTACTTATTATCGATCTTTATTGACCTTTCCCTCCTATGTGGTAACGGGAAGGCATCCCGGCGGCAATCAAACTAAGCGCCAGATCCGAACTCTGAGCTCTACTTACTTGGGCATCAAGAATTCTTCTCACTTCAGAGTCAGCGCGTGGGGAGATTGGACGAGGGATGCGATCCTAAAGTACACTTCATCTCCCTTGAAATCAATGGGATTCCCCTCCCCCAAGAAAAAGCGTTAAAGACTGGGCTATGAGTCATGGAAATCCTAGGCATGGGGAAAGGGGGTGTGCGCGTGTGTACCCCCCCTGCCTGATCCACGAGCCAGTGACTCCGAAGTATTTTGATGTGGTCTCTAATACAGGCTTAGATAGAAAATAGTTCTGTTCAGCTGCTGGAAGTCAGAATCAGAAATCTCTCTCTCTCCAGAGAGACCGGCAGACTGACTTCCGATGAAGTACACCGATTTTCTCTTTCTGACAACCGGTGGTTGTGGCGATGGGTTGGAACAAAGGGCAAAGAGCCCAGTACAAATGTATCGGTGTTAGGTCAATAGCCAAGCTAGTCAGAGATTTAGAAAGATCTCCTGTTATTCCAGCATATACTTGCCTCTGCGACAACGGGTGGATTAAAATGCCACCCCAGGAGAGAGTCGTATTATCGGTTAATAAAGCATATGAAGTTATAACACTTGCCGGCGGCGGGGTTATTTACAGATTACGTAAAAAATCACCTCGTCGGACAATGGCAGCCAAAACTTTCCTCCCTTTTAAGAAACCAGCCCTGGACTACAAAGTCTTTCTTCGCAGCAACAAAGAGCGGTGCCAGCAATACAGCTGTTTCTGCTTAAGTTTAAATACTTTCCAACAGTTTGGGTAGTGAAAATAAAGTCGACCTCAAGAGCCTATAATACGGGGCTCTGGTTTCCTAGCTCCAAGTACCTCTGCGCTTAGCTTTTCGCAAGTCTGCTCAAGCGGGAGAGCTAAAAACAGAGGGGTGGGGGCGGGTGAGAAGGGAAGGGGTGGGGCAAGGCACATCCCACCAGGGGCGTCAAATGCCTCGGAGGACACAGCAGGGCGCTCGGTAAATAAAGTGACCGCGTGTGTGCCTGCGTGCGTTGTGCGGGCAAAGCGATCACAGGGTTTCACACTCACACACACCCCTCCTGCATTTGGGGACCCTTGTTACTGAATCATCCTGCAAAAGCTCCTTTAAACCTCCTCCCCCGCCAACCCCCTTTAAATCACTAATGGCTCTTTAAGAGTTCAGTTATTTGCTTTAAGATACTATTTCCCTGTATTTCATCCCTCAGTGACTTTACTGCCTCTTTACTTCAGTTAACTGTGTTTACTTTTTAGACGCTTTGAAACGACTCAAAGATTCAGGCGATGTGGGAAGAGGGGACGGAGATAGATTCCACCCACCCACCCCGTTTCAGGAAAGGAGGGGTATATCCTTTCTTTCTCTCTTCCAAAGAAATCCTTTATTTTAAAAGATGGACTCAAAGTGAATTTTCTACTTTGGTTTAAAATTATTCCCAACTAAGTTGCAGTCCGGGGTTTGCCGCCTCTAGGAGCAGGGAAGAAACCTCCTTTTTAAAAGAAAAAGAAAAAAAGGGCGGGGGGAAGGAAATAGTTTTGTACAGCTCCTAGCACACTGCTTGGATGAAATAAAATACTGATAAGCGATAATGAAGGGGCAGAGCGATCTCTCTATTAGGTTTGCAATAATATAAGGACGAGAAGGGCATCGTTTCTATTCCAGATAAAACCCAATATGAAAACTGTTTTTAACCTTTTCTCTCCACCAGCTTAAATGTTAACATTTATAGCCTCAGTAAGGAAATCTCTCTCCATCAGAGCAGTTCTAATCTAATTGGTAAAATGTGGCAACTGTAGGGACTAACAATATTCAAAGTGCCCCTAAACACTGTGGGGGAGGCGGTGGTCTTATGGTATTCGACCCTTAAGGAAAGGTGTGCGTTAGAGTCAGGAGCAGAACTACAGTACAAAACTTGCCTCTTTAGTATAGAGAAGATTTGCGGAGAGCAGCGGGCGGCGGGGAGAGGGTATTTGCCTCGCAGGAGCATTTCCCAGACCCATATTTTGCAATATCAATGGGATAAGCAGCAGTAGCAGGCCTCCTGTTGGGCGACCCCAAGTCAATTCCATGTACACAGTTAAATCCTCTTCGTCTCCCTCAAAGCACAATATCAGTTAGGATAGTTTGAAATCTCAGATCAAAACGCCTGGTCCAATTCCCAATCCCCTTTGAGCACAACGGTTGCTGGGACAGCTGAGCGTCAATGGGCGTGCGCCTCCGCTTGGATAAATAAGGTAACGCTTTCTCTTCCACCTCCGTTGTCTCCATCTGGCTGCAATTTTGACTGTCTCGGAGTGAGTGTGTGCGCCTGTGTGAAAGTGGAAATAAAACGGTCTAGTATTGCGATTTTATGAAGAAGAAGAAGAAATGCCAGCAGTTCCATTTAGGATCGTTAGCAGCGTGATAAATTAGCTTGCTCCCTGGCTCGCCTTCTCTCTCCCCTCTCCCGCTCTCTTTGTGTGCGTGTGTGTTTATTTAATGAAATACGGGCTGCCAAACACCTGTTTCCTACCAGGACTCGTGGCTTTTGTCTCCCAGGGCTAGGAGCCGAGATCGAGGGCCGGGACGGCGTTGGGAACGGAGGGGGGAGCAAGCGGCCCTGGGCTAGGTTCCCCCCTCCCCCGATCTGAGTTTGCTGGTGGACTGGAGGAGAGAACGGCTGCCTAGGGATGCCTCGGCCAACGGCGAGGAGGAACCAAGGATTGGCTCGCATTCCAAACGAGGGTCCCCTTTGGCTCACTGCCGCTTCCCCCCCATTCCTCCAGCTCCTCTCCGCCCTCCAACTCCCTTCACGCCTGGGGATAGATCGCACTATTGAGGTCGGAAACAGGCAGCCCTGAGGCGGGCAGGGGATATCATCCAATCCCAGGCCTGGCAAGCGGGAGAAGGCCATGGGGGGTGGGGTGGGGGGATCCGTCTTCTCGAAGGTGTTTGCCAGCTAGGTTGCGGCGTTGATTTAGAGACAGTCGCTGGTGCCTGTGGCTATCCGTTCTGTGCGCCTGCGCGCCAGCCCGGCGATTGGAGGGAATGCGCGTCAGGCTCGTGCGTGCGCCTGCCTGCCTGCCTGCCCGCCTGCTCCCATGGAAGTGAGAGCGGTGTGGGTGGCTGGAAGAAGGCAGCGCGCGCGCGCGCGTAATTGCACGACTGTGTAAGACTGCCTGATACGGAGGCCACAAACGTCACTAAAACGGTGCAAGCTTTTGAAATCTCCAGGTCTCTTCATTACCTGATAGTGGTGGGTGGGCATAAGCAGCTGCTTCCACGCGCAGCAAGACCGTATCCGCCACCTTCCTCACGCGCATCTACACCACTACTGAAGAGAGGTTACTTTGCAAACTTTCGGAACCCGGGGTCTTCTTCATCAAACTGAAGAAGAACTCTGTGTAACTCCACAGTTTGCACACACTCGCTCACAGCAACAGGGAGGGAAAGTAAAAGAGATTGCAGGGTGTTGTCGTTGTATTGCGCTTCTGACTGGGCGCAGGGAGATGGAACAATAGGCTAGGCAGGGTGAGCTGCTGCTTGATATGAAATCAGGACCTGGGTGGATTTGAATGCAGACTTCGGACATACAATCTAGTCACTTCATCAGTACAGGCTGCAAGGACATCTGCCTTTTTTCTAGACTAACTGGCAGACCCTCTTTTGATCCCTCGCAATCACTTGAGACCCTTCTTCCTATCTGTCCAGGAAATGCAATCAAGTAGCTTGGATATGCATTGAAACTCCGTGGTGAACGGGAATTGGAATTAACATGTGCAAATAGTAACGTGTGTATTTTATGGCGAATGCATCAAGCGAATCCGTGTGGCATAAAGCTCCCACTGAAGTCAATGTCATCCCCAACCCCATCCTTGCTCAGGCGCCGTAAGGACAGTCTGGGGGGCATAGCACCCACCTCCCTCATTGCATGCTAATGGACCGAGCGAAGTTATACACGTATTCACCGATGTGAATAGCAGCCAAGGGGAGACGTTATTGAGGATTAATTAACCCAGAATGTAAGGTGTGTTAATCGGAGCATGGCAGTGAGTCTTGTCTTGTGGTAAGAAATGACGTCAAGCAAGGGGGAAAGGCCTTAAGCGGGGGACCGCGGGTGAGTGCTTTGGTGTATGGTTTATGGGTGCAAAGGGCGCGACTAACCCAATAAATACGGTGTGTGTGTCTCGGTCTGTCAGCCGCTCTGTCTCTGCGAGTGCGCCAAGCCGAGGGGTGGGGGGGGGGAGAGAAGGGGGTTGCAAGTGACAGGGCAGGCGGCACGTGGACAAGGCAGCCGCGGCTTCCTGCCTGGGGCAAAGGTGCCCCGCGCTGGTGTCACATAAGCATGCGCCGCCCCTCCGCCGGGATCCAAAGGGCTCGGGGGAATTGAAAGGGAGCGAAAGCAAGGTGCTCTCTCTGCAGAGATGCGATGTGGGGCAGCCAAAGCACTTCTGGGTTATTTGCTGGCAGCCAGCACTCCCAGGCACACCCCACCCTCCAGCAGATAGCCTCGGCCTCATGCTCAGAATGTCCCCTGCCTCTGTCCCATCAGAGATCCCTGGGATGTGGTCGAAATAGTCAAAGACGCTTCACTGTGTGTGGCGGGGTGAGGTTTGTTTGTTTGTTTATTTATTGCATTTCTATACCGCCCAATAGCCGGAGCTCTCTGGGCAGTTTACAAAAGGAGGCGGGAGGCGGCCTCATCCAGCTCCTATTGAGGGGCTGTTAATTCAGCAAACTAGGCACTGATCTGTGTGCACGGGGGGGGGGGGGGGTTGGTCGCGAGGAGGCGATCCTTTGGTCGGTGCATTTCTATGAAGCAAACCAGGAATCAGTCCGTGGTAGTGGAGCCAGGCGAGGCGACCGAAAGGCAAGGAGCTCGTCCTTTCAAACGTCTCCCCTTTAAAACAAGGCAAAACCTCATCCAGACACGTTAGGGAAGAAAATGGAAATCTCTGTATGCATTACCAATAGATGGACTCCCGTGCCTTTCCCTTCTTCGCCGTGCTCCGAAACACCTGAAAGACTAGCTTTTGCGAGGTATCAAACACGATGGTTACCCCGGAATAACATCATTGCCTTTCCTTTTGGAGTAATGCAGCCGGCAGAAATGCCGTGA
Organism: Elgaria multicarinata webbii; assembly: GCF_023053635.1. Taxonomy (NCBI): domain Eukaryota; kingdom Metazoa; phylum Chordata; class Lepidosauria; order Squamata; family Anguidae; genus Elgaria; species Elgaria multicarinata. Next base: position 47,264,524 of record NC_086173.1, on the reverse strand, counting down.
AGGCCTATCGACGGGTGAACCCTAAGCTAAATGAGAGTGGAAACGGTTCGCGTATAGCCTGCATCCAAGAAATTCAGAGTAGCCTTCACCTAAAGAGTTCACGCAGGGCAAGAAGCAACAGGGGGATACAAGCAAAGGTAGAGCGCCCCCCCCTCCCCGGCCCCTTGCTGCCTCCCCTGCGTCCACTCTTTAGGGAAAGCGGAGTAGAGACTTCTAATCCCAGGGGCTTGTCCTTCCATGCTCCATTTCCCCGCAGAGGATCTTTTAGGGGAGGTTATGGCTTCTACCCCCGCCCCCTTGAGCATGTCTAGGTTTCTGCGCCCGATCTGGGGTCGGGGTGGAGTGGAGTGGGGCAGGGATTAGAGCCGAGTAACAAACCACGAGGGTGAAACCGCTGCTCAGCCACCAGCACCGCAGGGCCCACAGTATGGCGGTGAGGCACCGCGGGGCTCAGCCAATTCCTCCTTGTTGAAGAAATAAGATCTGCTTGGCCCCCTGTCCCACCCACACCCCAAATAGTATTTTTCTTCAGGTTGTGGATTATTAAAATTTCTAAATCTTTACTGAAATATTCGTTCCATTGGTCATTATATCTCAGCATGGCAATGTTGTTAGCTACTACCATTTTTATGCAAGAAAGTATTTTGATATTTATTTATTTATTTATTAAAGTAAGGCTCCTGGTTGCGATTCCTCTTTAAAATAAACAAGTATGTACATTTTCTGGAGACAATGTTATCTCTTGCTTCCCCTTTCGCGCTATCCTCGGGATCTATTGCAGCAAGTCAGCTTTCAAGTCTTTTCTTGGAGCCCGCTGTGCAATCCAAAACCACCCCGCACACGGTTTTATGCTGAGTATAGGATCGCGCCCTTAGTCCTGTTCACACTACCTTCTTGCTTCCAAATGAGTTGTGTTTGGAATTGGATTAGGAGCGCAAACCCTCTATCCCTCGGCACACCCCGTTTAAGCAACCCGTTTGGTTGAAACTCTGAACTGGCACAGCAAGGCCAGAATACCACCCAAGGCCTCTACGTTGAATGTCTGGTCTTTAAAGAAGGGAGCGGAATGCCATGACCCCATGACCCCCTTGGGGGTGGGCGTGGGGGGGGCACGACGACCCCAATCATCACCCCGGCATTCCCCACCCCACCCGTGAAGCAGGAACTGGCTGATTTCAAAGCGACCTCCTTCTAAGCCATCAGAGCAAAAAGTCTTGTGGCACCTTGCAGACGCTCGCATTCAGTTCTGATATCGGCGTGCCTGGACCGCAGCGGGCTACATCAGACGTCGGGAGGCCTAGGTATTGACAGGAGGCGCCCGGAGCCAAGAGGTTTGGACCGCTGGGCCAAAGCTGCCCTCCCTCCCCGCGTCCATCCCGGATCCTTCCGGCCTCCTCGTCCTCTTCGGGGCATCTGCGCCGCTTCCGCCGGGCAGCAGTCTGGGCGCTTTGGCTAGCAGGTGGCGTCCGCGGCTGGTTTGAAGCGCTGCCCAGGCTCCGGCCCTCCTGAGCCAGGGGGACCCTCCGCCTCGCGGCCGGTCCAGGCAGGAACCAGCGGGGGTCTGTTCAATCCCATCAACGCGCTTGGCTGCGCCGGAGGGGGAAGAATGAAGCGGAAAGGAGAGACCGGGTCGGCGGGGGGAGCTGCGGGGAGAGGTGACCGAGGAGGTCAAAGACGGCTGACCCGGGGGTGGCCGCGGCCAATCAGCGCTCCTGTGGGGCAGTGGTGGCACCCACGCACGCCCAGGCCAGAGACAGAGGGCGATCCAGGGCGCTCGGCCTTTTCAATCCGGGTCCCGTCCGCTTTAGCCAGGCATCTGGCGGGGCGGGGAGGAGCGGGGAGGCAGCGTGTCGACTGTCGAGTTCGGTGGAGACCACACGGACAGAACCGAGGGGGAAACGCTGCAGGTGGCCTGGCGCTGTGACCCGCTTCTGGAAGACAGTTAACACGGATTAGTTAACTGGGCTAGACACAGGGCACATCTACACCAAGCAGGATATTGCACTATGAAAGTGGTATATAAAAGGCAGGAGCCACACTACTGCATTATAGTGGTATTGAAGTGCACTGACAACTGTTGGGGCCCATCGATACATACCATATACCGCTTTCATACCGCTATATCCTACTTGGTGTGGCTCCTGCCTTTTATATACCGCTTTCATACCACTTTCATAGTGTAATATTCTGCTTGGTGTAGATGAGCCCATACTCTCAGGAGGGTTAAAGAGGGGGAGGCGTCTCATGCCATTCAGCGCGGATTTTTTTAATGGGTCCCGTTGGGGTTCTAATCCTCATTTAGGGATGGGGGTGGCTATTCTGGAGGACTCGAGGAGTACCACGATGCCAGCCGGCACCTGTTGCAAGTTCATGCTTCCACCTGAAGCTCTTGACTCCATGTGGCTTCCAGCTTGTGTACACTATTCTGGGAGTTAGAGCCCTGGATTCACTGGGACTTACTTCCGAGTAACGGTGCTCCCCACCCCACCCCAAAGTGAACATTGTCCCCTTGTGCCTTTGTAGTGCAGTCCAAGAACATGAGGGTCCTCCCCACCCCACTCCCTGTCACACTGGCGCACTTGAATATGGTTTTCAATCAAATTAATCAGTAATTAATCTGGCCATAAACTGCCGGGCACTTCAAACGGTGTACTAGCCAAATCACTATACCAACGCCTCACCTGTTAAATAGAAACATTACAGTCTTATTACATCCATGTTAGGCGAGAAAGGTGACAAAGCATTCAGCGCCCTGAACGTGTATCAACAAGCAGAAGATTGGTTATTGGTAAGGGAACCAAACCGCAATATCGGGTTATATCTGAGGGAGAGGCTGATTCATACCTGTATACACGCCATTCTCGGTTTCACCGGATGACTCTCAGGTGTGTGTGTGTGTGCTGCCTCTATTAAAAATAAATAAATAACGCCTTGTGACTGAATTGACGTGAGGCGGCTGAAGTTGCAGTCCTTCAATGCTGAATATGCATAATAATATGAGGTCCCTTTATTAACCTAGGCTTCGCCCCATCCCTAAACGCTTACTAAGCGAATCCTGCTTATTTCAATGGAATTTACTTCCAAGCAAACTGCTCATGACCTCAGCTCTAAAATCAAGGAATGGTATAGGCTATGGCGCTAACAGCACAATCCTAGCCGTGTCTACTCGGAAGTAAGTCCCATTGAATTGAGCAAAACTGAGCTCAGCATACTTTCACAGAGGTTTACATTTAAATCGATCCACTTAAGTCCAAGTGTGTTAAGATGGGGTGTAATAAATATTCAAGGAGAGAAGAGCAGACGCTAACATTTTGGGGTGGTTTCAAAAGAAACCTCCAAAATTTCTTATTATTATTTTATTATATTTTAATCCTACTGTTCCTCCAGGAAGCTCAGGCTTGATGTGTCTTCCCCCATCTGCCCCTGCTGCTGCCCCGGGTAGACCATTTTATCGTCACAACAACCCTATGAAGTAAGTCAGAAACTGAGAGATGGCAACTGCCCCAAGATCACACAGTAAGCTTAGCAGCTGAACAGAGATGTGAAACCGGACCTACTGTGGTGTAGTGGTTAGAGTGTTGGACTGGGGACTCGGGAGACCCGGGTTCTAGTCCCCAACTTCCCATGAAGCTCACTTTGACCAGTCACTGACTCTCAGCTTAACCTATCTCACGAGGCTGTGAGTATAATATGTAGAGGAGGAGGAGGATCATGTAAGGAATAACGCAGAGATATAAATGTAATAATAAATTTTAAAAAATAAAAATCTCCCAATTTAAATTATCTAACCAAGACCTCACTATAACCACCACATTGTCAGCAATTCTACTGACCAGTCGCGGTCTTACGCCATAACCTGTCCAGTGACTTTTAATTTTAAAAGCTTCAGTTCTAAGATACCAACACGTCACTATCCTTCACTTTCTCTTTCCTTTCCCCAAGTCTTTGTGGAAGGAGGGAAGACAAGTTCCAAACGGGTGTCAAACACTCCTTGAAGACGTGCATTTCATTTCTTCTATTACAACTAGGGCCACTCTCCCAAGTCCACAAGTAATGAATGGAGCAAAGTCTTCAGCTCCACTTTCCTCCCTCTAGCCGCCTTTCTCCCAAAGCAGCCCGTGGTTGCGGGTGGCGGAGGCTCAGCGGTGACCAACTTTCCGCTGCTGGATTGCACTCCTCTCAGACCGTGGCTTGCGGGGATAAAGGACAGCCGGGCAAGGAAAATGGGGCCGGAAAGCACTGATTCTGCGCCAGGGAGGTGTTGGGCCAATAGGCGAAGAGCTGGCTGGTCATTGGCTGGCTGAGGACGGGCGGCTGGAGGTAGATACTGCTGTTGCTACTGCGCTCACTCCCGCTCTCTCTCGCTCTCTCGGGAATGCTTCTAACAAGATCATGTTCTTTTATTCTGCATTGGATATCTAGTTATAGCTTCTTGCCTTGGTTTTTATAACCACTAATGGAATATTCTAAAGATGCGGCCTTTCCAGCGTTGGGAGTCTGTTCATCACAGGAGCCTTTGAAACGGGTTTCCTACCTCGAACAGGCCAGAGTCACTCTTTGGTTCATCCCCACCCACACCCACACTCACCCCACCCCTATGATGAGAGCTTTAGCTCTTGTTAAACTGTGCTTTTTGCTCTGGATTGCTTAATTGTAGTGTCCGCCGTTACTAACGTGAATTAGAGTCTCTACTCCCAACCTTTAGTCAAATTGGGGGTGGGGGGTGGGGAGTGTTGAACCATCCTGTAAAAACGACCGTGAGCAGCAGGCAGGGCCCTGAATCAGGGTTAGACCAGATGCTTGGCATGCAAAAGGTCCCAGGTCCAGTTCCTGGCATCTCGAGGTAGAGGTAGGAAGAGCTCCTGCCTTGAAGAGCTCCTAGAACGTAAGCAGAGCCCTGTTGGAGCAGGCCAAGGGTCCATCAAGTCCAGCATTCTGTTCACACAGTGGCAAATCAGCTACCTGCGGGGAACCCATAAGCAACAACACCCTCCATTCCGTGCGTGATCCCCAGCAACTGGTTGTACGTAAGGGGCTACCAGTCAGAGAAGACAATGCTGGCTGGGGTCTGACTCGGTGTCAGGCAGTTTCTCATGAATCTGTAGACAACCCCCCCGCCTCCTGTTTCTTGACTTGGACACTGAATCCAAGACCACGAAGCGAGAAAGACAGGAAAAGGGGGAAAGAACCTCGGTTTAAAAAGGAAAGTTCACAGGTAAGACAGTCTCGTAACCAAGCATCACTCCTCCTCTCTTCGTACACACACCCACACACCCTAGCATTGATACATTGAAGGAGAAAGAGGACCCCAGGCCATGCAGGCTCGATCCTCTTCCAGCTCTTCCTTTCCGAGAAGGACTTTCCCCAGTATTAAATAGATCTGTTCAAGAGGGGAAGTTTCATTGTGTCCCTTGCAGCCTCTGGCACGGGCCGACTCGTGGCCATCCGCTCTCCTTAGGCCCTCGATCGCCATTGTACCTGGCGGCTGTGGAGTGTGTTCGACTTCGGATGGCTTCCTCTTTCGGCTTGTGACAGGCAAAGGGCTTGGAGAGGGGGAGTGAATTCACTTGGTGCTCTTTAAAGGGGCTGATCCAAATAATGGCCCATCAGTTCTCCTTTCCAGGCCAGCCGTAGGTTATTCCTTATGCCCTGCTATTGCCCTTGGGTTGCCAACATTATTTTTAATTCATTTGGAGTGAGTGCATTTTGTTATAGAGATGAATAAGCAATACATTGTGCAAAGTAGGTATATCATATATAGTTTAGTGATATATGTTAAAGCAAGGGGAAATCTCCTGGACAGCTGGGGTGGGGGATCGCAGTCCAAATTAAAATCCAAACAAACAAACAAATGATAGCGTGGAAACAAACGCACATGGAACCTGGTCGGTGAATCCATGCCACCACTCTACTCCATTGATGGCATTGGACTGAAATTCAAATATTAAGAGTGAACTGATTTGTGGATCCCCCCCTTGTCTGAAGTTCACTAACTGCCTTTTGTTTCCTCACATATAATATAATTAATATAATAATATTTATTATTTATAAGTGTTTTACATTATTTGTATCTCTAATAAGCAACCCCAAAGTTCATATGTAGAGAGAAGGATGGTGGGGTGGGGGAGAATTTGGGATTATTATTAAATATTTCTTTCACCCTTCCCTCTGTTCCCCATCCCCTTTTGGTACTCTAGACATGGTGCCCATAACCCGTGGCCAAAGAGACATAAATTGACAGATCTATAGACACAGAAGCAGGGCTACAATTTGCCATCCATGAACGCTTATGCCTGGAATGGGGGAACTGTGACCCTCCAGATGTTGTTGGACTACCACCCCTATCATCCTTTGACCACTGGCCATGCTGACTGGGGCCAGTGGGCGTTATAGTCTACCAACATTTGGAAAGTCACAGTTCCCTACCGCAGGCCATTGCCACAATAAGTGTTTAAACTGCCACCAGATTCAAGTGTGTGTGCGTGTGTGCGTGCGTGTGTGTATGTGTGTGTGTGTTTAGGTAGTTTTTCGATCATTTCGGTCAGCTATGAAATTAACACAGCTGCAGCTGATTTCCTTCACCCCCTTTCCAAGTTTGTGTAAGATGTCCCCACCACCACCACCGCCTTTGAGGAGTGCGCCCTTCCTTAAACCAGTGTTTCTGCTCCCTTTTTTTCTGTTGAAGAGGAAGCCACCAATGGCTGTGTGGTCGGGGGTCTTTTCTCCTTCAAAAGAGGAAGGCGCAAATGCAAGACTTCACAGATGGGGCACTTGGTTGTATCCACTGTTAGTCTAACTGAAGCCCCATTCATTTCAATGGGTCTACTCTAAGTCGGACTAATATCCAGGGTCTTCTGACTCTGAAAAGGCAGAGAGGATTGGTTGCTTTTTAACACCTTTTAAATACCCTGGGTTGATCCAGACTAGTAGATTCAATGAAATCAATGGGACCTAAATTAGCCATGACTGACGGTTAGCTATGACTTGATTTCAATGGGTTTCCTCTAAGCATGGCTAAGTCCGGATCCAACCCCCTACCCAAAACCCAAATCAGGACAGCCAAAGGGAAAGATTGACTGGGCATAATGAAGTGTGTATCGAGGATTCTAACCCAAGTGAGTGACTGTGAGAAGTGGGGGGGGGGGGACTGTCATTATTCCTGATTTATCAAGGGGGGTAGTGGAGGAGCCGTGTAAGTCATGTTAGAATGGTCACGTTGTTCAACGCCTGCAAAAGAAAGGTGCAGTCGATCAACTCAGACCCTCTGCTTTGACTATGGTCGTCATTCATCCCAATGCACCCCCACAACCGGGAAGACTCATGCTTGACTTCTGATCTAACAAGCTAAAATTCAGAAGGTCGGATTTATCCAGTCACTGCATTTGCATGCCTGGAAGCTTCACCTGCTGAATTTCTGCTTGTCAAACAGTTTTTAATGGACATAGGAGCCCTTCCAGGATTGGGAGTGCCTGGGAGTAGGGATTAATACGCCTGACAATAGAATCTCTTCCCAGTTATTCCATATTTATGAGCTCGTTCTGGGTGCTCAATGGCCAAGGAAAGAAACTCTGGACATGCTCATGGACACTCTTTCCTCACGAGTGCTATGGGCACAGGAGAGAAGTTTGAGTCTGATGTGCCCATGCAGTCTCCATCTTCCCAGACTATGTGTGATCAGGCGAGAGGGATTCCTAAGCGTCTGTCCTACTCACTGGTTCTACATAGCGAGCAGAGGCTGGTTCCGTTTTTCTCTGGTACTGCTAAATTCTGGTACCACCGCAGATTCAGGGGCTAAGGAAAGTCTGGAATAAAGGAAGCCCTGTAGTTGTCCTGCCGAAAGCAGAGGGAAGGATCGGAGGATGCTCTGTATTCCCCGCCCAAGCAAGCCTCTCAATTCTCCTACCTTCAGCCCACTTGCTCCACCGGTTCCTGGCTGAGCTGGCTTGAGCCATTGCGTCACCTCCCACAAACAATTTCTCTTTCTGCTGAACAGGTCCAAGGGCTTTTTTTTTTAGGGACCAAGAGCTGTCTGTTGTCACTGTCTTTCAGGGTCAGGCCCTAGAGCAGCCTTCCCCAACCTGGTGCCCCCGAGATGTTTTGTACTACAAATCCCATCAGCCCCAGCCAACATGGCCAGTGGTCAGGAATGCTGGGAATTGTCATCTGTCCTATTGTACCTCGTCTACAAGTTCACCTTCCTTTTCTTTTTTGCGAGGTATAGGGTGCCCCAGATTTTGTTGGACACAGGCCCCAGTTTCTGATGAACTGGAGAGATAAATCCACGCTGTCACGGAGCTCGGCTTGGGGACTATTTTTAGGGGGAGGCGAGGTATAAAATGAATGAATGGATAAATGAATTAGAGTGGCTGCTCGTAGGTGTTCGTTTTGTTTTTTAATATATTGCCTGGGGTGTGGGCGGGGCTCATCCTTGCACCGGGAAGCCCTCAGAGATGTAGGACTGATTTCGGTTAATATAGCTACAGGATCTGCATAGCCTCAGAGGCACACCCACACCGCACTAGTTCTTCCAGAACTGAGTAGTGGCATTGAAAAACTTCCTGGGCACAGCCCTGGTAAGCCCTGGCTCGTATTGAACCCTGCCTGGGTATCCAATATAGATTCCAAGTTGCATGCAAGAGACCTCCAAAGAAGAAAAGCTAATACAACTAGTTGAACCATCCCCCAGCCTGATGCCTTCCTGATGTGTTGGACTACAGCTACCAGCTGGTTGGGGGATGCTGAGAGTGGTGGTCCAACATTTCTGGAGGATGCCAGGTTGGGGAAAGCTGCCATAGGGCTTGGATGATGGGGTGCGCCGAAATGTACAAGACGCTGCTTTGTGTTGACCTGCACCAATACAAGTCAACAGAGCTGGGCGTCATCTTCCCGGCCTGGCAATGGGGGTGACGGCTGCAGTGCGAGGCAGCCTTGTTCGGCAGTAACTCCCCTGGAGCACTGTGCGCACTTACTTCCGAGTAAACCGTCTACGTCTGAGCCACCGCCCCTTCTGGGGGCAAGGGACATTCAGCTCCTCATCCTTCGGCCATGACGCTTTAGCTGACGTCCCAATCCCCCCATCTCACTTCTCCTACCTAGCGTGATCGTTGGTAGGACAGAAAGGGCTCAGGCTTGTAGGATACTTTTTACGCTCAAAATTGCTGCGGGAAGGAACGAGACGCACAAAATAATTCTGCCGCTGAACAATGCCCCTCCTAGGCAACAACCACGATTCTTCAGAAATAGCCCTGGAAACGGAGCGATCTTTCTCTCGCTCTGCCTCTTCCGCAAGGGATTGGTAGATTGATGTTCTGGCTGAACCACAAAGCCAACCCTCCCCAGTACAAATGTGTTGGGGTGCAACTGCCATCACATTTGGAGGGCACCGGGTTGGGGAAGGCTCCAGCAGCCCCAGGCTGTTTCCTACGAAGAACTGAACACCAGAAGAAAAGAAAAGGAAAAAACACAGGAGAAATCTCGCCTAATCCTTTTTCATGGCTGAGAGAACCCAGTATATACCAGTAACAGAACCTAGGGGTAAAACAGCCTGGAAATGAACGGTACCACTTCGGGCAGATGGTGGGGGTGATGTGAATCCACTCCCCACTTCACACACAGCCCAATCTCTGTACTTTAAAACTAGCATGTGAGGAAGGAGGGTTTGAGCTAGTCTGCTCCTTGACATATTCTTTGTTCTGTTTCGTTTGCTTTGTGGGGGAATCCGCAAACATGCAACACGCACTCGCACCCACACCTACACCCACACACCCGGCAGCCTGAAATGGTACAGCCTTACGCTTTGATCCTGATGAATGTATAAACTGGCCCTCGGTTTATTAACTCATTGGATCCGAGGCATTTAGAGTTGGAAGGGACCTCCAAGGTAATCTAATCCAACCCCCTCCTTACTGTAGGATCAAACTGTTGGGAAGTCTTCCATTTCTGCAAGCCCATTAAGTGTAAAATGCAACACATTCACCATATTAGTAGAGACTCCACTAATGTCTTCCTTCCATACCCTTTTGACTCCGAAGCAACATTAATATTGCGGTGCACAAAGGTTTGGAGAATGGAATTTTCTAGGAGGTGCAGGTCTGCGTGTATAGCGAGTTGAACCAAAGCGGATTCCAGCGTATCTTCACACGATCAGCCTTGAGGCTCATCAAGAATTCGCTGCAATGGCGCAAGGAGACACCCAGTAGGATTTAGTAGTGCAGGTGGGAAGGAACCCTAAGATGGGGTTACACCACGGAAGGGCCAGGTTGGCTTTGGGGGAAAGAAGGACGGCAGCAAGACATTTCAGCCATCAAATATTTCGAATTGCAGGGACCCTTTTGCCACCTTTTCAGCCCTCCTGCGCTGATAACGCGAGCACCGGTAGGGGGCTTTTAGGAGTGTCTTTCTCTGCACAGGTTACTAGAGAGGCGGGGAATATGATATCTAATTTCACTTACACATCACACACACACGTACACATATGTCCTGATTTCACCAAAGCAAGGAGGCTGCCTGTCCAGTCCTAAGCTTGTGTGTTCTGAAGCATGTTTTACTAAATTAAATGAGATTTCCTTCCTAGTGACAATGTCCCCTAAAGGAAGCCGTGGTAGGTGTCGCTGATCTTGCTTCCTACATTAGAATTGCAAACCTCTTAACATGAGAGTGACTAGATCCCACTGAACTCTGCGTGGTTTAGAGAGGAGCAGTAGCTCAATGACAGACCACCTGTTTCACATGCAGAAAATCCCAGGTTCGATCTCCGGCATCTCCAGGAAGGAGGAATTCCTGCCTGAACCCTTGAGAGCCACTGCCAGTCAGTGTCCACAATACTGGGCCTGATGGACCAAAGGTCCTCCGATCCTATTTCCTTCTTAGTAAACAGGCATAGGATCCTCTTGTACCACACAAAAGTCAATCTATTGTTCTGATGAAGCCAATGGTCTACTTTGAGCTATCCAATTTAACCCACGGGTGGAGAACCTCTGATCCTCCAAATGTTGCTGGACTACACTTCCCATTGGTCATGCTGGCTGGTGCTGATGGGAGTTGGAGTCCAATAACATCTGGAGGACCGCAGGTTCCCCGCCCCTGGTATAAGGCAGCAATCCTACTCACCAGCCTTTGCTAAATTGGTGTCCTCCAGATTTTTGGGACTTCAATTCCCATCAACTCCAGCCAGCATAGCCAGTGGTCAGAAATACTGGGATGTCCTCCAAACCACGTTGAAGGGGAAGATTCCTATACATACTTCCATGGGAATAAATCCCACTGAACTTAATTAGGGTTATGTCTGAGTAAGCATGCATAGCTTTGTGATGTAGGACTATTATCCTAGGCATCCTTACATCCTTACTAAGAGTCAAATCTCGTTGAACTGTGCACGACTTTTTTTCCAGCTCAGATAAACTAGTTTAGGATTGGAACGCCAGCCATATTAGGGTGACCATATGAAAAGGAGGACAGGGCTCCTGTATCTTTAACAGTTGCATAGAAAAGGGCATTTCAGTAGGCGTCATTTGTTTATAAGGAGAACCTGGTGAAATTCCCTCTTCATCACAACAGTTAAAGGTGCAGGAGCTATACTAGAGTGACCAGATTTAAAAGAGGGCAGGGCACCTGCAGCTTTAACTGGTGTGATGAAGAGGGAATTTCACCAGGTTCTCCATATATACAAATGACATCTGCTGAAATTCCCTTTTCAATACAACTGTTAAAGATACAGGAGCCCCATCCTCCTTTTCATATGGTCATCCTAAGCCATATTGTCCACCCCAGTAACACACACACAGAGTTCTTGGAAGTAAACCCCATCCATTTGAATGGAGCTTACTTTCGGGTCAAAGACTATGACAGAAGCTCTGCCCTGCCACCCTCCAACGACTTACTTTGTGGTAGCAGATTAAAATCAATGGAAATTCTTCCTGATATGCATCTTCAGAAGAACATAAGAAGAGCCCTGCTGGTCCATCTAGTCCTGCATTCTGCTCACACAGTGGCCAAACAGTTGTTGACCAGGGACCCACAAGCAGGAGATGGTGCAGCTGCACCGTCCCACCCATGTTCCCCAGCAAGTGCTGTACATAGGCTTACTGCCTGTAGAACCCTTGTACATTGGTCGGAGCCTCTGCATTTTTACTCTGAAGTAAGTCTCCTTGTGTTCAAATGGTGCTTGCTCCCAGTGTAAGGTGCATAGGAAACGTAAACAGATTTTATTTCTACCAAGTCCCATGTATTCATATGGGATTTACTCCCAATTAAGATAAGCTTAGGATAGCAGCCCTTACCTAGAAATAACCTCCAGAAACATCTGTAGACTTATTTCCACATAATGTGTGGAAGCTCCAATCCCTTTGGCTGCAAGATTTCAAAATCTGCTTAGATCATTGTCCTTTGCTGGTGGTGTAGTGGTTAGAGTGTTGAACTGCAGATGACCCAGTTTCACTCACTCTTGCATCGTTCCTAACTTTTAGAAGCAGCAGCAGCAGCACGGAGTAAGTTTTACATAAGTTTTACTGAAGTCATCGATCCGAGATAGGTAAACATGCTCAGGGGGAGTAGGGATTATCCCCTGAACTCCCATACCTCCATTGGTCATACGGAAAACTGAGTGCCCCTTTCCCGTTCTTTCAAAGACAGCGTGATTTGCCGGATCAAGACCTTTCTTGGGCTGCCTAATATCCAGAGCCTATTCTTTAACGTCCACGCAGCTGATGTTCTCGGCACATCCAATGGGTTGTATCCAATCTTAGGCTGACTTAAGTCCCATTCATTTCAATGCGTCTACTCTAAGTAGGACTAACATTGGATACAACCCAAAGCTGTTAACCAAGGCTTCCCCAGGCAGGTGCTCTCCACATGTGTTGCTGGGTGGGTGATCGGGGGTGAAGTCCAACACATCTGGAGGTTGGGGAGGGTGTTTTATTCTCTGAGAAGCTACCGCCTTTCCGATCTTTCGGCATGTAAGATGTTTAAGGAGTGGGCGTCTGGCGGAGGTGGAAAACCCGAGTGCTAGTTTAACAAGACTTGTAATCGTATCCTTTGGGGGGGGGGGGGTGCAGATGCCTCTCTAAAGCGACCCCTTGCAGCCCCAGCACCCTTTTCGTAGGAATATCAGAAGAAACGTTTGTGTGGTTCGTGAAAGGTAGGCAGCTTTAAGGACAAAACCCTTCTCCCTAACTGCAAAGGACCTCTCCCTCTCCCCAAAGGACCGGATGTTGGTATGTTTGCAGAGAGCCTTTCGAGGGAGGGGACCTTTTCCTTGTATAAAGTTATGGAATGTACATTGAAATTCTTATACATATGTACTCAGAAGTAAACCCCATTGAGTTCAATGGGCTTTACTTCTGAGTAGACTCGTATAGGAGGATCGCGCTGCTAAGGCGTGAGGTCCAGGGGTGCAGACTGGCGGAAGACCGGCGTCTTTTCCAGCCCAGTCCTGTTACGCCTCTGTACTGAGGAAGCCCTTTGGAGTTCAGTGGGGCTTATCTGGTGGAAGTGTGCGTAGGATTGCGGGGCGATCGCCTGCGCAGCGGGGGATAGAGCGGCTCGACAGGCCGGGGCTTCTTTCAGAGGTCGATCCAAGAGGGCGTCTCCTGGCCCCTCTTCGAACTTCCGCGGCTGTTCTGGACTTTGATCTCCGGCAGGCTTTTGCTTGTGACTCTCCTTCGGAAATTGCCCGCGCCACAACAAAGCCAAGCTTGAAAAGTTGCGTCTTGAATTGTGCTTCGGCGGGCGGGGGAGAAAATAAACAAAACAGACCGTCTTATTGTGCTTTCATATCCCTAAAGCCCTCCGAAAATCCTGACTAGGACAGAAGGAAAATATTGAGTTTGCCTGGCGACTGAGTGAGCGAATGTGTCAATGCCTACCTCTGGGGGGTGGCAGGAAAGGGCCACATTTTCAACGAATGTCTAAAAGCGGTTTCCGGAGAAGTGACTAAGAAATCAAACACTTTCCCGTAGTCATTAAACATCCTCTGAGCGATGTTTTGGGACTAATACACACACACACCTTGAATTCACGGGGACTTCCTTCCCAGTAAACAAACCTAAGATCGAACTATAAGCTAAATGGGGCGGGAGGGTGGATCGCTGAAATGGGGCAAGATTTCTCCCAATACACTTCAGCATTTACTAGAGGAACCGCCCTTCAGACAGGGGGAGGAATCCGGGCATCCCTTTCAGTCATCTCTGTCGCTTCCCTCTGATAAGCCAATCCTTCCTGGTGGGGTGCAGAATCCAATGCTAGTCCTACATAAAGTAGACCCATTGAAATGAATGGGAATTAGGTTTGTCATGACTAACTGAAGTCCCATTCATTGCGGTGGGTCTACTTAACGCAAGACTCTCATTGGCTTCTACCCAGGGTTTCCTCGAATAAGCTGCCCTTCTTGGTCGAAAACCGGAGTTGTGGTTAGCAGCTTTTTGCCTCCCCAGCTAGTCCAGTCCCTAATTTGCTTTAAATCTCACTTTCCTTTATTGGGATGAATATTCCGAATAGTTCCAATTCCCATGCCTCTTTCTCTCTCCCCTCAGAAAGAAGTCCCACTGGGTTCAATGAGAGTAGTGACTCAATGTATATAGGATTGCACCCTTACCCAGTTAGGTGTGTTCCGGACTCCCCGCTTGTTTCAGAAGTAATTCTTCCAGTTTGGGTATCGCGCGTCTCCACCTCCTAAAAGGGGTTGCCCCCGAGGAAGGGGAGAAGTATGCTTTTGGGAACGGAGTACAGATGTAAACCATGGGGAAAAGAGGGCTGGCAGATCTCCACTGTCACCACAGTTAACATCTACAAAAGTCCTGCGATACCTCAGTGGAGAAAGAAAAGTCCTCTGTACATGCTCAAAGGCACATTTTCTCTCCATTGCACACATCCTGTAATTCCAGCTTAATTTCAGAACCAGCCTTGGTACTGGAAGCAGATTCTTGAGCAACATTATTGAAATGACTTTATCTTCTTCAGGGGCTAGGACCTCCGAGTTTGAGAATGTCCTATTTGAAGTCAAATGCTTGTCTCAACAGCCAAGGCGTTATTATTAACGGGATAGCTTTATATCACAGGCTGCATTTTTGTAAGAACCTCCGATTTCCCAAAGACATCTTCTCGGGGTTACTGTATGTCCGAAGTGGGGCAGAGAATCATCTCTGTGCTGTATGTGCGGTGTGGTGAGGAATAATTCCAGGTACATTCCATAGGTGGCACCGTGCTACTAGAAATGGTATCTGGTAGCCAGGCGAGAGCTTTCAAGCAGAAACTTCTCCCCGTATCTTGAACAGTGAGTGGCACCTACTCAAAATCCACCTATTTGTGTGTCAACGTGGGCTGTCTCCTAGGCCTGGTGTGCCTACACAAATGGCATGCATACATAGCCTATCATCCAATTAAACAGATCCACGTTTTCATTGCCTTTACACCGGATCCTGAATCTACAAGGTATAGCTCTGATGGCCTTATCCTATACACGTTTATTCAGATTTAATGCAATCAAAGAGATTTAGGCAGGAATTGCATCCATTTACCTGGGAGTAAACCCCATTCAACCCAATGGGGATTACTTCTGAATAGACATGCATATGATTGTGCACAACCTTGGAAATAAATCCTACTTTTTCTGCCTGGCCAGAATGGGATTATTCTCTTCCATGTTGGAGTTACAATTGCCAGTGGGCTGCCCAAGAAAGTAGTTTAGAGACTGCAACATGACAGTGCAACCCCGCTACTGGGGCTTATTCCGAGGTAAGAATGCGTCTTGGTCCACCTTTACACCAAGCACGTCTTCTGGACATCTTTGGGTAAAATAGATTTCTGTTGGACTTTTCTCAATGGTAGAGGCATTAGGAACATACCCTTGTGTCCAGTTGCTTTGGTTAAATTTGTGGGCTGTGCTCTGCTTGCCATTTTTAGCCTGGATCTTCCCTTCTCTTAGAATTAAAATTAGCAAAATAATTGGGTGTTTTTATTCTGTATTTTGTATATGCTGAGTCTGTGCAATGCTGAAGGCTGGAGAGAGCTATCTCCCTATCTATCCATATATCTATCTATTTTACACACGAAGTCTCGACCTACTACAGTTTCGCGAGGGTAGGGATGGGGTGGGTGGGTTTCGAAGTCAGGAGGTGGTCAAAGAGCCGCCTCGGCCGATGAACCTAAGGAATCTGGAGGTAGAAAGATCAGGGTCAGTCATCGATTTTGCCCGCGGTCCAAAGTCTTATTCTCCTGCAAACCTGGAATCAATCATCCCATCCTGGCCAGGCAGAAGACCGTGTCCAGGAGGACTCCGAATTCTCTTCCATTTCTTACGCCAGAGAAAAACAGGACAAGGGAGTTTTGGCAGAACAGGTTGGGTTGCTCCATGTTCCAGGAGGTTTGTGCTTGACTCAGCCACTCCCTGGACAGAAATACGATGGGGATTAAGGAGGGAAACTGGTCGGGAGAGGTTTGGGTGTGTCTCGAGGTGTGTTTGGGGGGCGGGAGAGAAGCATGGGGATGAAAGGACGTGTCTGTGCACTGCCGCTGTGGTCAGGAACCGAAGCGGATGCAGAGCAGACCGAATGGCCATGGGAACAGAGCTACTCCTCCGTCTGATGCTGGGGAATTCCGCACTGTAGGGGGAACAAACGTCCCTCAGCCCAAATCAGGCACCTCTCTGCAACCCAGAAGGCCTTTAGTGACCCGATTCCCCCACCCAAGTATACTACTGGCGTCACATGCGTGTCAGGCGCTGTACTGCGCACGGAATTCGAACGCAGGAGTCTGGAGTGACCATGGGTTGGATCCAGATTTAAGCTGGATCAACTGCGCTGGCGGAAGTGGATTTGCCGCCCCCTGCTTCCCAGAAAATGCTCCACTGTGTCAGGAGACATTGATAAACGGGGTGAGCTGTGGGGAAGAGGGTCCCCAAGAATCCGGTGGAGAAGCCTTCCGTGAGAGGAGCTAGATGGGAGATCCAACCCCATGGCTGCAGAAACGCTGAAATCACTTCACTCGGGAGCATCTACGAATCCAAAATAGACCTGCTCCCCCGAAGTAAATGGAGGGCCGATGGCCAAGCCTCCGAAGCCGTCTGTGACGGGCAGCTAGAGCAATACTTGCGCCTCTTCCATCAGCTCATCAAATTATTTCCGTGTGTGTGTGTGTAGTTACGCTAATTCCCGACTCTCCCAGTCCTCACGGGCAAGGAAGGGGACGCTGCTCTTTGAGCCGTGGGACCCGCAAACTCGCACAGGAAAATCCTTGTGATATAAAATTGCTCCATTCGGAGGAGGCGATGAGGGAGGGAGGGAGAGTGGAGGAGGAGGAGGAAGGGGGGGCGAAGCAGCTTTATCTGACACTCTCAGCATTGCAAGGACGTTTCGCACAAAACGCCTTTTGTTCCTAGTGACGGCGGCAACCCCCACCCAATTTGCTGATTATGCCTAGAAATGCAAACATGCGTGTACTTGGCAAACCCGGGTGGGCTCCCCAATCCCCGCCGCAACCAATGAAAGGTTGCCTTCGCAGCACGATCGCCCTCCACCCCACCTCCCCCCCCCCGTCTCTGGATCCATTTTGTCTGAGTTATTGAGCCATATTCGTTGGGGGATTGTTTATCTTCCCCGCTGGGTTCTGGAAAGAGCCAGCAAAATCCAGTTGTGCATAAGTAGGCGGTGGCAGTGGCGGGGAGAGGAGCTCCCGAAATGGACCAGAATGGCTCCATGCGCGCGCGCACACGCCAGCGCGCACACACGGCAGCCTCTTTAGTCCCTCTGCTAGGGCGAAGCATCCTTGCTCTGAAGCGGGAGGGGGCGCCGTGCATTTGAATGAAAGCCCTCCCCCGATCTGTGGCACATCAGCTCACTGACGTCAACTCATGGGGTGGGAGGGGGGAGGTATAAATTGAAATCTGACAGCTGGGCTATGAGACGACAAACCTACACAGTCCTCTTTTCAAGACGTACTATAATCTAGATTCTCGCCTTGACTGCTACGCCCGCCCTCCTTTCCTTTCTGGCTTCATTTGAACCAGGCAGGAGACCTTCCTCCTTAAGACGTTTCCAACACCAAATCTGGAACATGAAACAAAAACCAAACCAACAGAAAAATAAAACACAAAGCCCAGAGTGCCCCGGAGCATGTGCAGAGTGTCTTTCTCTCGAAGCTGCTGAGCAATCACTACAGCTAGCATCTGCCATTGTGGCGAAAGGGCTTCCAGGGAGGTTAGGGCCTTGGGACTTTTGCTTTTAGAACCGCCCCCTCCCTCTCCTGCACCCCTTAGCCTCGGCAGGTACGCTGCCCGCCTTCCTCGCTCAACGCCATACTGCGGCCAAAGCTGACGTTGCCAAGCCCGTGGGAGGAAACGCTCGGTTTTTTTGTTTTTTGTTTTTGGGGTGTGTGTGTTTCTTTTGGCAAATGACTTCCCAAGTGCCTGACTGCAGCGGGGCGGGAGGGGGGCTATCAGCACCTCCCATCCTTTAAAAGATGGGGATTCCCTCCTCCTCCCCAGGCTCCAAGGGACGCCCAGGTGACTGCGGCAGGAAGGAAGCCGCAGCTGCAGCCTCACCCTCCCTCCGTCTTTCCCGTTTTGGCAGAAGAGCCCAGAACTGCGCTTTAACAAAAGCCATTACTGCATGCAAGAGAATCTCCCGTTCATTTGCAACTCGCCTAATAAGCAAGCCGAGAATCTGCAGCAGCCTGCGCTAAACACACACACACACACACACACACACACACACACACACACACACACACACGCTGGAAAATGGGGGGGCAACATCTGTGTCTGGCTGTGTCTTCTCGGCTTTATAGAGGCAGCCGCAACTGCAGCCCTGCCCCTCCCTTCCCCCCTCCCTCCCTCCCTCTGCCCGGGCACGGTGCTGCACCCGGCCTCTGGCGGCTGCTGTTCCTCGCTCTGGCATCGATCGCCTTTAACTCGTCTTGGGTTGGGGAAGGGAGAGAGGGAGGGAGCGCGGGGAGGGGGAGAGGAAGGCAAAAGCGCAGAGAGAACAAGGTAGATACTGTATTTAGGTTCATGCCCTTATATGGCGATGAACGCGGCGCCCTGCGGACTAGCTGCACCATATAAGGAAGCGGCGCGAGAGCCTTGGGTGAGCTGTTGAGTGCTGATTGGTGCGCGCGTATCTCGGCAACCAGACTTCAGTGGTGGAAACGGGCCTGCCAGCCCCCCCCCCCTCCCGGCTTCTCCCTCGCTCTCTTTTCTCCCTTTCCCTTCCCCCCTCCCGCTCACCCCCAAAGTCAGCAAAGGCAAACATGGTGGCGCCCCGTGGAAAAAAAAAAGGGGGGGGTCGAGGGAAGCTCTGGTTAGACCTCCGCGCCCGCCTAGCCTCGCTCGAGCCTCCCCCGACACTTCGCCCGCTGCAGCTGGAAGTGGCGAGCCAGGGGCCAATTTGGCCCCGAGTGGATAATGGTTTCCTCTCCCCACCAGCACCAATTTTATCTCTCCTCTCTCTCGTTAGCTCGCTCGCGCGCGCTCATTACCCCCTCCCTCCCTCCTCCTCTTTCCCTCCCTCGCAGCTCTCTGGCCTGGAAGTCAGAAAGAGCGTAATAATAATTACAATTAGCTGCTAAAAGAGATGGTTCCGCTGGAGCGGATGGGCTAGAAGCAAACACAGACCCGGGAAGCTCTGTGTGTGTGTGTGTGTGTGTGTGTGTGTGTGTGTGTGTGTGTGTGTGAGAGAGAGAGAGAGAGAGAGAGAGAGAGAGAGAGAGAGAGAGAGAGAGAGAGATGGATAGATGGATATAGGTGTGCATGATTGATGGACATGTATGTCAGAGTGATGGATGGCTCTATGGATAGAATGGACTGATCGATGGGTTGAATAGAAAAGGGGAGGGGGAGATATAGGGATGTACAGGATGGTTAGAGAGAGATCGGGAGTGGATAGAGAGAGTGAACGGAGGAAGTGGGATAGACAGGCCCAAAGAGAGCCAGAACGTGGAAGAAGAAGACTTGCGCATTTCTCTCCCTTTCACAATACGCACATGAAGGACCCTGTCACATAAGCGGGTTCCTCATCAAATCTGCCCTCTGCAGAGACTACAGGATCCCGGGCACACAATGCAGGTGTTTTTGAACACCTGTTTGTCTCGTTCACAGTTATTTTAGGTGTACACTTGTATAGTCTAAGCTGTGTTCACCTACAAATATAAAGCGCAATCCCAATCCATACTTACTGGGAAGTAAATTCCACTGGGTTCAGAGGTTGAGGGGGGTGGTCGTCTCGGGTAAGAACTGCAGCCATAGATGTAGCAAAGATCTTGCCTGGGCCCCTCTGGTTTTAAAAGGAGCCACGATCAGGCGCAAAATAACCCGTCTCCCCAATACGACTGACTATACTACTAACCACTTGAGGCCCTGCTGATTTATGGAAAGCGATGTATGAGGCGAGGGTTGTTTCTGGAAGACCTGGGAATTCATAGGAGTCAGAAAGTCTGTTGCATGGAACGTTATGAGTTCGGGATGCCAGTTCTGTGGAATGTTATGAAATAAGATCATTTAACACTGTTCCCTGGAAATGACCAGAGAGCTTGAGGAATATGAGGTCGTTTTCCTTGTTCACTTGGCAGGCACCGCAGCAATCTTTAGCAGCCCTGAGTCCAACTGGCAGGCGATTCGATCCGGTAGCACATGGAAGCCAAGACTGCAAGATCAAGGCCGGCTGAGAGAAAGCGGAGGGCCCTGAACACTTCGGCCACCTTCTCTCTGGAGGGAAAAAAGCGCTAGATCTACACTACTGCTTTAGAGCGGTTTTGAGGTGCACTCTTGGGGCACAATTCACATTCCATATACCTCTTTCATAGTGTTATAGCCTGCTTTTTATGCCATATTCGTAATGATTTGATGCAAGGTGTAGATCAGGCCCTTAAAGGTAGAAAACCCTAAATAACTGCAGGATAGATAGGTAAGCAAAGGGCTACCTGGGCAAATAGGTACGCTATTACACGTTAACCTGAGAGTAAGTCCCATTAAACTCAGTGGGGGTTACTTCCGAGTAGACATGCATAGGATTGCACTGTAAGGTGAGGAATAAAGAGGGAGAAAGGACCAGGCTAGGGAAAGCGTGAAGAAATGCAGTTAAAGCCCTAGCACTTAAAGACTAGCAGTGCAATCCTATCTATGCATGTCTTCTCAGAGGTGTCCTATGGAGCTCGGTAGCATTTACTCCCAGTTAGAGAATGTATACAAAATTGCAGCCTATTTTTTTCTGGCATGAGCTCCTACTTTGTCAGCTGCTTGTTTGGATGGAGAAGGAGCTGATAGGTATAAATAATGTGGGCGGAGATGGCGTGGAGGGAAAACCAGTTTTGCAAGGTGAAACAGAAAGGCAACAGGATACATCCTGATACAATTAAAAACAACAGTATTTGATTTAAGGGGCTAAGAGGCTCTTTTGTCTTTTCGGCCTCATAGGGAAATCTCTCCTGGAGTCCCAGCCTCGGTGAAGAAGAGAGCCTGAAATGGCTGCGGCAGCAACAGAGGCCTGCGCAGCAGCGTGTTGGTGCCCCGAGCGCAGGGCGAGCCATGCCGGATCACCTCTGGCGTTCCCTTGGGCCGGGAAGGGGACACCCACAGCCCACGCGATCCCCCTTTTATTGGGCTCAAGCACGTTTAGATCCATAGGTTGCAATGGCTCCAAAACCCGTCGTAAACGTCGTATCTATCCGAGGATATCCGCTCCACTGGCCGCTGGCACGGGTTCGGCCGGGGCTCGCCACTTGCTGCCCCACCCCAAATCATATTTGGGCTAAGAAAGGCAGGGAAGCCCGAAATGCCCCCAAGCGGCAGGTTCCCTCCCTTTGGCTTGCGGAGCGATGAGCCCCTGCCCGGCCTTCTCCTCGCTCCGCCAAGCCAGCTTCCTTTTTCGCAGCTCCCAATGTAGGTCACTCTGCATCCGATTTGCAGGCTGGCATGTGGAGCGCCTGGCAATCCGGTCTGCTCCTGCTTTCTGGCCCGCTGCTGCTCGAGGCTGCTCCGGGAACTTCGAGCCCCAGGAGGCTGCCCGCGGGAGCTCCCACACCCGCGGCCCGCCTTCAGCCGTGCTAGCCGCTCAGCGCTTCACTCACACTCAGGCCCACCTAGGTAGCCGGCCGCAGCTGAGCCCGTGCCCTGGTAGCAGCCGGTGCAGCCGACAGAGTCTACTTGAAGGCCAGGGACTAAGGGAGAACCAGGTTTGGTGGCCCAGATGGGAGAGGCAAGGACCACCAGTGATGGCCTGCCGGGTGGGAAATAGCAGCAATGTGGGACCAAAGGAGATGGTCTCTTACCGCCGGGAAATTACGTAGGACAGCTTCCCCAAGCCTAGCGCCCTCCAAGTATTTTGGACTTCGTAGAATCATAGAACAGTAGAGTTGGAAGGGGCCTATAAGGCCATCGAGTCCAACCCCCCCTGCTTCAGCTCCCATCAGCCCCAGCCAGCATGGCTAATGGCCAGGAACGGGGAGAGTGACAATCCAAAAGACTGTACCAAGTAGGAGGGAAATGATGTAGGTTTATCTTCCAATCAAACTTTCCCCTTTAGGCAAGAAAGGAAAACTTCGGTTCTGTTTGTCTAAATTCGAAGCTGACACCGGAGCCAGCATTTTCAAGTGCTCACCACGATGTCATCACAGCTTTATAGCCAGTCCCTCTATTTGCCATGCCGACATCTCTGGTTTCCACTCTGTGCGCATCTTTCAGGAGTTGCGGGCGACCATGTCGACTGCCTGCCATAGATCATTGCCGACTAAAGAAGAAAACCCCAGACGCCTCCAGCTATCCTAATCCTTTCTTGGAAGGGCAGGATCCGGAGGAAACTCGCCTCCTTCCAGAACATTCCTCTTTCAGGCAAGAAACATTCGAAATTCCGCGATTGTCTCTGTGGCTCCTATTCGCAGCACTCAAGTTCTTCTCGCTAAAGGGAATCCCATCCCCCGCCCCCGAAGATCCACACCTTCCTAAACGCTTGTGAAATAAGACAGACAGCTCTCCCTACTGATCCTGACTTTCATATTGACATTCAGCAATATCTGAACTCCAATTACTGCTGGTGTCAATGTGAAGGTCAAGATGAAGGTCAGGTTCAATATGAAGGCTTCGCTTACAAAAGCATCCCAAACTAAAACACGAAGCAAACACGGAGCCAAAATATACACTGGTTCCGGCTGCCACGTTCTGACGATCTCTCCTCTCCTGTCGGTGCACCTATCTATCAACACGTCCTTAATAACCTTTCTGCCTGCCATGAAACTTCCCTACTGGGTCATTCAGAACCTAAGAAACTTTATTTGGAGGTTTCATCGATTTCAGGATGTCGAATCCGAGGCAAAGCGGGTTCTAGAATTCAGTCGTCTACTCCGCTTCCATCTTCACGTGACGGCTAGAGATGCAAATGCTGCACTTCCAGTGTAAAATTTCAGGAAGGCGTCAGCAAAACTATTCGAGGTGCTTCGCAGATGGCAGCTTGAACCATGCAACGCATTAAGCCTGCAACCCTAGACTTAGGAGGCAGCAAGTCCTCCCGAACTCTGGCACGGTTCCTTGGGGTGGGGGGTGTATGCCTTTAGGATGGGGCTGCACGCCATCAATCCATCAATGAACCGATCAAATGAATAAAAAGCTTAATCACGTTTAGGCGCCCCGTTGGCACGCAGGTGGATTTGGATGTGTGTGTGGGGGGGGGGGGGGGAGAAAGAGATTCTACAGCTGTCTATCAAACGACGGGCATGAATGAATGCCTGCCTCTGCCTTTGCCGTTGCACATCGACGCCCACGCGGCTGCACGGTGCGTGCTTCTACACGTTCCTTCGGCCCTCCACCCGCAGCGTGCTCCAGCCAGGCGGCAAGAGGCGTGTACCCAGCACCGCCAGTCTGGCAGCGTCTAAGGCTCTTCTTCCATTTCGGCTCGCACCCGCCATTGCGGCAGCGTTCGCCGGCCTCCGGGCGCTTCCTTATACGGCTGGCGATCCAGCGCTCGCCTCTTTTTATACCCTTGACATCAGCAGCGCTTATAGCCTCAGCTCGAGGCGCCTCCCGAGAAGTCACACACACACACACAACACACAACACACAACACACACACGCACGCCCCGCCGGTGTCGGTCTCCTCCTCTTGACCTGTTTAATCCCGGGTGAAATACCAGTCCCTAAAATGGCTTTCGAGGGTTTATTTGGTTTCTGTCTGAGAGACGATGATGTACACCGACTCCTGGAAGGAAGAAGGCGAAGCCCAGCGCTCTTCATACTGGCCACGCGGCATGCCAGCCCAGTCCTTGCCATGCCTACCCAGAAGACTCCTATTTGTTTCAATAGATCTACTCCCAAATCCCAGGATTGCAGCCTCGGTGTTTTCGGTATTTTATAGGGTCCCTGGTTCAAACTAGAGACTTCCCTCCAAGTAAATATGGCTAGGATCGAGGTGTCACGTCCATTCTTGACCCCAGTGCCCCCGTGGAGTGGACCACTCTCACTCCCTTTCTACACCTGAGAGCGAACCGATGACGAGAGACAATGATTTCCCCAAAGGGATTTGGATTTGTTTCAGCCCAGGTCCTAATCCCCAAACCATAGTCCCAAAGCCACACTAGCTCTCGCTGGGTTTTACGGTTTGATTGTGAATTCGGATTCGGATCCCGATAATCGACGAGTTACACACGGTGGTTGAGAATTCAGGAACCAGTTCCTTTACTCCTACCTCCTTTACTCCGGATGTAGTTAATCCGGAATAGATCACCATTAATTCTACCTACACTATTGCTAATGGGTTTGAACCCATACCCCAAATGCACTTCCCCTTAAATGCGCATTTCAAAGCCCGCGGGCAGGATCAGCGGCCCCAATTGAGGCTGGCCAGCCAACAACGTATGCAGCTAAGCCTGCGATGCTAACTAAACACATATTCACCACAATGGGATTTACTCCCGAGGAAACATGACTAGGATGCCTCTGTAAAGCTCCCTTGGGTGACCTTGAGCAAAGCATAGGAAGCAATGGACTGATGGAGGAGGACCCGCCACCGGCTCCTTCCTGGTCTATGGTAGCTCGAGGCAGAATTAAGACTGTGCCAGCAGGTTAAGGCAACCTTCCCCCAGCCTAGTGCCCTCCAGATGTGCAGGACTACAGCCCTCAGCATCCCCGATGCTGGCAGTTGTAGTCCAACACATCTGGAGGGCACTAGGAGGTTGGGGGTCAAGGACTGTGCCCCTTCCATGCCACCCAAGGCGCCTCACTTGGGTTGGCCACTTGGGCTGGGCGGCTGAGAGCCGTCGCCACACGGCGTGCTTGCCGGGATGGCCCAGGCGCTGCCCCGGGTCGAGGCACCCCGGGAGTGGCGGGCTGGACCGGTGAATCCCTCAGCCTCGCATGGCAAGCAGCGCGGATGCTGTTGCAGCGCAGCCTTGCGCCCCTGCCGCCCAGCCCGGAGGGACAGATCCAGAGCGGTCTGCGGAGGGAGAGGCGCTGGCGGTCTT
Source organism: Elgaria multicarinata webbii (assembly GCF_023053635.1). Lineage (NCBI taxonomy): Eukaryota > Metazoa > Chordata > Lepidosauria > Squamata > Anguidae > Elgaria > Elgaria multicarinata. The sequence goes on along the minus strand of NC_086173.1, from coordinate 47,239,090 downwards.
CGCTCGGGGAGCTGAAGGAGCCAGAGCGCTGCCCTGCGATGAGCATCGCTCCTCTGCGAGCTCCCAGCCACGCTGGAGCTGCGAGGCAGCCATTTTCTCTGGCTTCTCTGCCTTTAGGATGGGATCGCCTTAGAGACCGGGGCAGAGGGGGCGAGGGCGGGGCGGCGAGGGCGGGGCAGGCGGGCGGGCGGGCGGGCGGCTACTGCTGCCACCAGGACCCCGGGGTCCGCGTGGGCTGGGGCGGCGCAGAAAGAAGGGCTTCTCCTGCCTCGCTCCGAGCCTCTCCTGGCCCCGCCATTTTGTACTTCGCCCGCTTTCCCCTGGCGAAGTCGAGGAAGAAGGCTCGCTGGCGGCGGGGAAAGGGGGAGATCCCCCTCCCTCCTTCACGAGCACCCGGGGGCGCGGGGGGGGGGCGAGGGGAGACAGAGAGAGAAGAAGCAACAGACTCGGACCTCCCCAGGCTTTCCCCGAAGCTCAATCGGTCTGCCGGGATTAGGATTCCGAAGGAAATCAGGAGGCTTCCGAAGAAGCCCACTTTCCAAAGAATCCGGAGGAATCCGAAGAACCCCACTTCGGACTGCGGTTCTGCTGCCTTACAATAAGAGGGGGGCCGGGATGACGCAGCGTCTGTGTTTGGCGGGTGTGTCCCTCCTGTGTTACATCGGATGCGCCCAAATTCCCTGCCCATATATTCACACACCTTTATTGCGGATTAGTCAAACTGGAATCTTTGCGGACCCTGCCTCTGGACTCACAGCCACTAAGGCCAGCAGGATTAATCGGGCCACCCTGAGGTGTGGGTGGAGACGGGACCCCTCTGGGAGAATCCAGGAGGCTAGGGCAAGGGATAGGGCGAGTTCAGGGGCAGCTGACCTTGAGAATTCGCCCTAGGATGGCCTCCATAGATCTGGGTCATCACCATGATGCAGGTGCGGTCCTAGTGGTTAGAACGTTGGACTGGAACTCGGGAGACCTGGGTTCTAATCCCCACACAGAAGCCAACTGGGTGACTTTGGGCCAGTCAATTGACGCTCAGTCTAACCTGCTTCACTGCGTTGTTGAGAGCATAAAATAGAGAGGAGAAATATCAGGTTCCTGGTACGCTTTGGGTTCCTCCTTTTCTGGGGGAAAGATGGGATATAAATGCAATAATACATGAATTTAAGAATGAAGCGTTTCCAGGGTGCAAATTCTCTTCTACTTCCGGCCAATGTCCGTTCTTTTCCCCCCAACAAGTTATTGATATTACCCACCTCAAGTTTGGGGATCAGGGGTTGCCTCCAATGGATCCCATCCAATGTAGGTCTAACGTAAATCCCATTCATTTCAATGGGTCCACTCCAAGTAGGACTCACATTGGGTACAACTCCCTATACCAGCACGCTTCTGAAAGTGAGATGGCCTCAAGCAAGGCACCATCAACCCCGCACAAAAACGGCGGGGTTTAGCGTGGCTTGCAGTGGCGTCCGCACCAGGTGGATGCAGCCCTGTCCCGCTTTGCAAACGCAATCGCAGCAGTGGGACAGTCCCACCCTGGTGAATGCATCCCGTCTTGTCCTTTCAGCTGAAGTCCTGCTCGGTAACCATCAATGCGGGTTTTGCTATTGACTTCAATGGGAGCAGGGACGTGTATCCCTAAGGACACAATCTTCTACGCTCTACTGAGCCAAATACGAAGCTCAGCCTTAGCGGTGGCAGCCTATTTTGTTTCCAACCGCGTGGGTGGGTGGGGGATACTGGTTCCAACCTCTCTTCCATCATTCTCAGTAAAGTCTCCCATTGCACACACACACACTCCCATCATAGCCATTGCGGAAAACGGGGGGCATGAGGTGAATCGAGGGGGAAAGGACAAGGTCGGGGAAGATCGTTTGGAGACCTTCACAACTGAGACACAAACACGCCTTGCTTCGATGTCGAACTCCTGCGGCTAAGGCTGGAATGTGGAGACTGGGGCCGTTTCTACACCTGCCTTTCCCCCCAGGATCGTCCCGGGATCATCCCTGTGCATGCAAATGACACACAGGGGATCCCGGGAGCAGGCAGGGACGATCCCTCCATTTTCCTGGCATAATCCTTAGGTGTGGAAAGGGCCTGGGTCAGGAAAGATTGGGGGATTTCTAACATAGGAAACATGAGAAGCTGACTGAGTCAGACGCTCGGTCCATCCAGCCGAGGCTTGTCCACACTGACTGGCAGCCGCTCTCCGGGCTTCAGGCAGGAGATTTTCTAGCCCTGCCTGGAGAGGTGGGGATCGGACTCGGCGCCTTCTGTATGCCAAGCAGGTGCTTTTCCGAATGAACCACGACGGCCCCTCCATGGAACCTGGAGCTCCCAAAGAGGGCCACGTCTTGCAACTGAATTCCGTCCAATGTTTGTTTTGTTCTTGCGCCACCAAACCAGTCCAACTACTTCCCTTGTGCGGCCACAGAAGTGCCCGGTGTGTGTGTGTGTGTGTTGGGCCTTAGCACGATTGTGCTATATTACTTGCCAACACAGCCTCCACTTAAATCCCGAGATCCCGGTTCACTCAACACGTGGTCGCCAGTTTGGAAAGAAATGCAGGCGCTAAACACGCGCGGCGTCGCCTCGTTCTCTCGCCGGCAGCCCTCTGGATTTGAAGTGGCCCGTTTGATTAGTTCGACGGAGGGGGACGTTTTGTCTCCAGGGAGAGGGGGTGCGCAACAGATGCAAGAATTCCTCTGCAGAAGGCAGAAATCACGGCGGAGGAGGGGGAGTGCCGGGGCCGGGGACTGGCGAAATTAAATCAAAAGCCCGGATCTCGGATTGACTTGTCCTTGCGCGCCTTAGTTATTTAGAGGGAAACGGATCAGCACGAGAGCGGGGCGTTTGCAATGCTGCATTGCAGGTTGTTGCCAGCGTAGAGGGAAACCGGGAAGGGAGGTCCGCAGTGTTGCAATGCAGGTGTGCGTTGGCGTCTTTGTATGGCGGCGAGGCAGGGCTGCCGGCGGAACGGGACCAGACAGCCTCTACCGGGCTTCGGCTTTCCGCCCTCCTCCCGCCAAGTGCTCCAGCGTCCAGCCGATGCACCAAGCGACTGCGTCGGACGCTGTAGGGCAGAAGGGGGAGTTTTCCACCCCGATTCCTAAACGTTTCACTTGGAAATATGTAGCCCCGCGTGACTTTGGGAACGGAATCGGGATGAAAATCCGCTTCAGTCTCAGAGCCTCAAGGAGGACCCCTGAGGGCCTGGCTGTGAGCCTGGAAATGGAACCCACAAACCCCATTTTAGACACACGCAGGCACACGGCTTGTCGACATTGCAGGAGCGGCGGCAGCTAGGATCACTTCTCTTGAAGACGCCCCTCTTCACTGCCTTAATTACAAAGCCCATTATCTCCTCTCAAGAGATAGTTCTTGTGGGGTGGCGGGGATTGATTCTTTTTTGTGGGAACACGCACACACACACACGGTCATTTAAGGAACAAACGCAACCTCCCATCCCTACAGTTATGGGCCGCAACCAACTGCGATCCACAAGCTACTGGAGCCGGGTGAACTGAACCTAAAATGGTTCCCCCCCCCCCCCAAGAACGCTGTTGCCGGGAGGATCTCGGCTGCCCACGGTAACTCCAGTCCTTTGTTTCCAAGGCTCGGATTCTTCCATTTTATAAGCTAATCGAGAGAATGTTGCGTTCAAAGGCTCCGACCATTCCGTTCTTCCCCTTTAGGAAAGACAGAGAGAGCCATTCATTCAGCAGCAGGGGGGCAGAGACGATCGGCCCCCATCCATGTTTCCTGGGAGGTCGATCCCATTGATTTCAGCGGGCCTTGGAAACAACCGTGCTGAGGTTCACCGTAACACAGCCCGGTCCCAACTACATCTTCTCATCAGTTCCATTGGTTTCAGTGATCGCCTCAGTTTGTTTGTTTGTTATGGTCAGATAAGCAGGCTAAGCATGGCGTGGGGGTGCTTCATGGGTGTTGGGTAAGGATTTGAACCCGAGTTTCCTCGATCCTAGTCATAAGAACCTAAGAGCCCTTCTGGATCCATCTAGTCCAGCATTCTGTTCACACAGTGGCCAACCAGCTGTTGACCACAGACCGACAAAGCAGGACATAGTGCAACAGCATTCTCCCACCCATGTTCCCCAGCAACTAGGGTGTATAGGCATGTTGCCTCTGATACTAGCACATAGCCACTTGGGCTAGTAGCCATTGATAGCCTTCTCCTCCGGAGATTTGTCTAATCCCTTTTAAAGCCATCCAAATTGGTGGCCATTAGTCCACCTTGTGGTAGTGAATTCTGCGTGGAGAAGTCCCACCCTCTAGCCCCTTCACCAGCGGACTAGACTCATTGAACTCCCGGAGAGTTCTTTCCCGTTGAGCGTGGATTGCAGGACAAGGGCTGCGATCCCATGCACGTATCCTTAGGAGGAAATCCCAGCCACTGAGCACAGTGGGCTTGCTTCCGAATTATGGGTTGCCTCCAGTGAGTTGTATCCAATGGTAGTCTAATTTCAGTCCCATTCATGTCAATGGGCCTACTCTAAGCAAGACTAGCGTTCGATACAATCTAAACCCTCAATGGACTAAGTGTTCTTCTGGGTATGTAAGAATACAACTGATCAGCAGCTTTTCCTTCGAAAACACCCTCTCTATTCAGGAAGGCGGTGAACTGCGGATTTGAGGTATGTGGTTTGTTTGTTGTTTCCCACAGAGCAGCTTCCTCGGAGTAAGGGATCCGAGCAACTCCTTTGGCAGTAGCTTAGACGGGAGCACGCCCTGCTTTTATTTTTATTTCATTTATATCTCCTTTTTTCACTCTTTAAGGAACCGAAGGCAGCGTACATAATCCTTCTCCTCTCCATTTTATCCTAACAACAACAACAACCCTGTGAAGTAGGTTGGGCTGACAGTCTGGTGACTGTCCTCAAGTGGTGACTAGAACCCTGATCTCCCAAATCCCAGTCCAACACTCTAACCACTACACCACACTGGCTCCCTAGAAGGAGGAGGAGGGAACCCGAGGAGGCCTTGGAAAGATCTCCCTGGCTGTTCGTCCAGGTATCCTTTCCTAGTTATAGCCGCCCTGGGATCACAGTGTTCATGACTGAGGCGCCTGGATTTAGCTTATTGGCCCTTCCGCTTCCACTGCAGAGAAAAGCCGAGGAGCCTCGGATCACCCACCGAGCTAACAAGGCACCCACGGCCACGAGTAAGAACTAGCGCCAGCCCAACAGATACACACGTGACCTAATACACGCGATTCGTCTTGAGCTCATCAAGAACAACAAGTACTCAAGACAAAGCCCGGTCTCTTTTGCGCAGGCTCAAGGGTCACGTGCTGCCGAAGTACCCACTTGTGGAGCTCTGCACTGTCGGAGTTTACTGATCTTCAATCCTGCCTAGCACGGAGCGATTAAAAACAAACAAAACAAATCTCTTTCTCTCTGGCTTCGGCTTCATCTGAGCAACGGCACCGCCCTAAAGAGTGGTGGCGAAACTCGGGGTTAAGCCCTGGAACACGTGAAGCTAAACGAGAGTACCTCTAAACACGCGCAGAGTGCATGTTCCCCTCCCCCACAGTCATCCGGATTGCATATCTTGGGAGATTTGGAAAAAGGACTTCCCCTCTCAGTAGTCGATATTGCACGCATCTCGAACCCCACGACAGAACCGACCGCGATATTAAGATCTCTGTTCGTGTGCACTTTCTGGCTTATTGTGGCATCCTAGCAGGCTTTCTGACGCTACCACGATCCTAATCATGATATTTAGATATTTAGAAACCCGCCTTCGATTTCAAAGGGACGCCCAATGGAGTGAGTTGAGTAGCTTTGGACTCTGTAACGAGGTTGCGATCAAGTCCGCTTCAACTACGCCTTTACTCTCCTCTTCACGCCTCGAAGGAAGTGGCCCATTGCCCGCCAAAGCCCGAGATGCCACGTTCACCCCTTGGTTTCTAAAGACGCCACACGCACTCTTTCCCCGCTTGAACTGCGCAGAAGAAAAACCCAGCAGAGCCTCAGGCACCACGGCACGTGCCTAATCGATAGCTCCCAGCTCAGTTAGTGTCCGCTGGTTCATTTGGATAGCAGTCTATTTAGGGTGTGCAATCTTGTACACATCTGGGAATAAGTCCCATTGAACGAAACGAGGCTTACTTCTGAGTAGACATGCAGCCAATCGCTCAGTTAGTCGCTGGTTTAAACGTTCTTCAATGAGTGGGGATTGGATAAAATCACTATTATATAATCGTGAGGGTTTTGAAATTATTATTTTTTAAAGGGAGCTGTCCCTTCTGGGGAATGTAATGCTAATCGCACTGCACTACAGAGTTTACAGCTGAAGGATTTCTACTTCTTGATTCAGATGCATATAAGAGAACTTGCCCAACAATAAAGGAGTCGGTTGTCTTTTATTAAAGTTCTCTAGAACAGCTGAAGAATGTTTATTTGTGGTTGAAATTGTGAATTACATGGATCACTGCTTTGAGTTTCGGGTGGATCTGTTTGTTTATACTCTAACACACACACACGCCCAAAACCTTTCCTGGAAGTAAAGACATCTGATATTTGTGAAATATTGATGGGTCTTGGAACAATGGCATGCTAGTATTGCCCTTTGAGTTGAAAAGGCGGGGTGGGGAGCAGAAATTTAGCAATAAATATAAATCAAATATGAATTAAGATGCCTGCTGCATGCAGTTTTGTGGAAATAATAACTGAGTGTCTTTTCATGGGACTATAGATTTGAGACTGCCAAGAGATCTGAGAAGAATCTTAAAAATTAACTAATGAAAGCATCTTATAAACCAGTGGTAGGCAACCTGCTGGCCGCCAGATGTTTTGTACTATAACTCCCATTAGCCCCAGCCAGCACAATCAATGCTTAGGGATGATTGGAGTTGTCACACAAATCATCTGGAAGGCACTAGGTTCAGATTAGTTTGTGAGAGCAGAGTCCGATTTGGGTTCCCTGTGGGGAAGTGGGTGGAGGTACCCTATTGTTCCATGAAGGGTCTCTTGTGATTCTCAGATACTGAGAGACTTGTGACACCTTTAAAATGAGGTAATAAATGTGTTCATCTTCAAGGTGCCACAAGACTCTTGATTGTTGTTTTTTGCATCAAACTAACACAGCTACCCCTCTGAAAATTGCTTGAATACTGAGTCTGTGTTCTCTTCTCTGCTTCCCCTTTCAGCCTTCTGCAATCTGTGGACCAACAGGCTAACTAAGCAAAGAGAACATCTGGACAGTGACCGCTTCATTGCTATTTTGGTTCTTCTGTGTGCAACTAGCCATGGAGGAGAAGCCTATCAATGGCTACTAGTCCTGCTGGTTATATGCTACCTCCAGTATTAGAGGCAGTATGACTATGTACATCAGTTGCTAGGGAACATGGGCAGGAGGGTGCTGTTGCACTCATGTCCTGCTTGTGAATTCCTCATGGGCAGCTGGTTGGCCACTGTGTGAACAGAATGCTGGACCAGATGGGTCCGTGGTCTGATAATCCTGCAGCTGCAGGCAAAGATAGCAGACTTACCAGATGCCCCTTTGAGAAGGCAGCAAAAAACTTACTCCATACCCTTATACTAGTCTTTGGACCAGCCTTCCCCAATTGGGTGCTTCCATATGTGTTGGACTACAAGTTCCATCATCCCCAGTCCACTAACCTTGTTAGTTGGGGAGATGGGAACGGTACTTCAAGCCATCTGGAAGACACTAGGCTGGGGAAGGCTGGTTTGAACCATCAATTCTTATGGGAAGAAAACACCATAGCTATTTCAATTGTTCAAGCCATACTCTAACATTTAGGGACAATGTTGATTAAAAATAATGTCGACCAAGATTGGGTAACCTCCAGATGTTGTACCACAATGCCCATCATCCCTGACCATTGGCCATACTGGCTGGGGCTCATGGGAGTTGAAACACAACAACATCTGGAGGGCCCTGATACTGATCATCTAAACCCTTCTGCTCTAAACCCTTCCACCAAGCTATCCCTGTTTTAGACAAAAACTTTTAAATATTACAGTTTTAAACCTTGAGGGGAAGTAAAATGTTCAAAGGAAACAGTTAGAATTAAAATTAAGGTTTAGATTCTAGAGAAAGGAATTGAGGCAAATCATTGTTTCAACCAACAAGTGCTTAATGTGCTGGAAGCAAGCATTTGAGTCACACAGATCTCATCCTTAGGCTGGATTTTCAATAAAATGAAATACATTATATTTTGCTAGCTTGGTGCTGAGCCAGCCTTTCTGCCTCTGATTACTGAAAGACTGTAAACAAGGCTGAGAAAACACCTACCCAGTGAAGCACTCTAAATTTTCTCCCTGAATATCCAGCTTGAGGAAGATCTCTGTTTAGTTTGAAAACATGTGTTTAGCATTTGCAACACATTGGCCTTAATAAAGCCACATCTTGGCTGAAATAATAATTACACTGGCTTCCCAATGCTGATTCACATGTTAGGTTAAGAATATATACCACAATGCCTAAAAGTGTTGTATGCATCTGTTCTACTGTGTCTGCCCACAACCAAGTATCTAGATAACGTGAGAATTCAGAATGAAATAGACATACAGCAGCTTCAGTGCACATTCTTAAGATGTAATGTATGAAGTGCCTGTCATTTCTTCTGTTACTTGTATTGTGGAAGCAATTTAGTTAATAAGACTGAACCAAGACCAGACATTCCTGAAGTGGTCCTGGATCTCTTCCCTATATAACACTATTTAAATATAATATTAAAATATCATCAGGATAAGTAAGAATTGTACATTATTGAAATCCTCATGGCCTTGGTATACTTCTTGAGAATACATCCCAGAGTTTGAAACAGAGGCTTATTCAAGGCAGGACTTGGTTCAGTAGTCTAGGGCCCTCCTCAGCAGAATGAACAGGAAGACCAATCACTACCTAAAGACATCCCTGCCCCCCATTCCTGTGTAAGACCCTTAGCTCCTGAGACTACAATTATTTAAGTGCAACACTGGTTTGAGAGCATCTCTTCCGTCCTCCAGTTGGATTTAGTTATGTACAGTGTCTTTAAAAGATGTAATCTTCCTTAGGATTGTGCTGACACCGGTTTTATATTTATAGAATTTTTTTGCCAAAGATTTAAGGCCAGTAATTATCCAAAGTGCATTATCAGTTATACTAAAGTAACAATCTCATGTATGATCAAAGATACATTTTCATCATACCTAAAGATCACATGATGGAACATGATGATAATCTTATATATGTAATGTATGGGTGTTTTTTCTCTCTCGTTTTCATGATGTATTTTCTGTTCTGTTTTGTTGATACTCACAATAGAAAAACACACACATCATACCTAAAGATGTTTTGGAAATCAATGGCTATTTTTGATATATAGTATGGTCAGACATTTTAAAGTCACTTTCAAAAAACAAACAAACAGCCATTCATGATAAGCAATCCTTTAATGGTATAGCTATAAGAATTCATTAGAACAAGATTCTGGATGTGAAGAAAATGACTACAAGAGGAATTAGTGTTATATGACATGCTACTGGTGTGAGAGCCAATGCGCCAGGGCTAGATAATTGGACCAGTCTTAGTCAGCTATGAAGTCACCAAACAGCTATGATAGGTAAGTGGCTTAGTCTTGGTCCAACTGTAAAATATAGGATATAAAAACCAATCTTGCAGGGTTGTAAAATATTGTTCTAATAATAATGATGATGACGATAATAATAATAATAATAATAATAATAATAATAATAATAATAATAATAATAATAATGTGACTACATAAGCCCTGGGGAGATTGCTGTCTAGCTGTCTCAATTGTATCCCATCTTTTCTCCGAATAGACATGTGTGTGTGTGTTACCGTTAGGCAAAGTGAAGGAGTGGCCTCAGGCGGCACATGGTGGGAGGCATCAACAAGGCATCAGAGGAGAGAACTGGATGCCATGAAGCTTGCCCTGTGCCCCCTAAGGTGCAGTGAAGGATGTTGCCCCATAATCAGCATTGAAGTCAGATTCACCTGCCAGTCCAGTCAGCTTTTGTACATAGAATGGGAGCGGCACCATCCTGTTCTTTGCCTCAGGCAGCAAAATATATTAAGCCCCCCCTCTCATTGGGCCTATTCAGACAACACTATAAGACATGGTTAGGCTGTTAACACTTTTGCAGCAAATGGTTAATGAGTGTGTTTAAACCATGGTTATGTAGCCACCATGGTTAGGAATGGTTTACATGACACACTAAATAATGGTTCACTAAGCCATAATATTTAGCTCAAAATTCTTCACCACCACAGTATTGCATGTCATCTGAACTGGCTCTCTGTGTGTGTGTCTGTGTCCATTTTACATATTCAACAGGACAGTGGGAAAAGTTATACTGAGAGATAATGCTTAGGTCACTGTGACCCAGGCAGCTTCATTCATGGCTGAATGCCAGATCTGAACTCAGCTCTGTCTCCACCAATCTTCCATTATAGCATACTGGTTTCTAGTCTCTCTTTTATACTCTGTGCTGCTGATCTCACTTCTGGTAACCACATAAAATCTGGTAGAAACTGTTCCTCCACATACAGAAATTGCCCGCACCCACCCGCACCAATATGAATGCAGAAGTGGAGCCAGCTGGAAGGAGGCCAAACCTATGTTTTCCTTAGAACAATGAGTCACTTCTGGCTACACATGCCCAACCTAGCTGTAAATTTGCTTCGAAGAACGACAAGATATAGGCATGACCTATAAAAATAAATCCTTCTGCATCATTCACATTCATTTGTTGTGTATAGTTAGTCATATTCATAAAGGTGCATGACAGTTCTGGCTTGCGTGTACGTGTGTTTAATGCAGCATTTTTATTTAGTTTTCTCATAGATAAATGTTTTAATTGGAGATGCCTGATAAAGGTTTCAAGCTATCTATAAAAGGGTCATTAAAAATAAATGTGTATGGATAACTTGGGGGATACTGTGCCCAACACTTGGGGAGGGCAGAAAGTAGATCTCCAGATGTTTTGGACATCAATTCCCAGCATTCCTGATCACTGGCCATGCTGGCAGGGTCTTCTGGGAGTTGAAGTCCAAAACATCTGTCAATGTACTTTCTGCCCACCCCTGCCCTAGAATAGCCAGAAATGATGTGGATTAATTGCTATTTTAAATTGTGAATGTCAAACACATGCAGCCTGATCCTATGCATGTAAGAACATAAGCAAAGCCCTGCTGGATCAGACCAAGGGTCCATCTGCTCCAGCATTCTGTATATGCAGTGGCCAACCAGCTGCCTGTGGGAAACCCACAAGCAGGACATGAGTGCAACAGCACCCTCCTACCCATGTTCCCCAGCATCTGGTGTACATAATAGTGACTCTGAAAGATCCTTCAAAGGGACTTACACCTAAGTAAGTGTTCAGAGGATTGTAGCATTAAACTGTTTCAATCAATGGGTCTAAATCAGCTTATGTTTCATAGATTTAGATCAATGGGTCTAAATCAGCTTAGTCAATGATTTGTGGGTCACGTTGTCAGCCTCTGTCCTCACGTAACTTAGTACTAAAGCAGCTGCATCTCAGACTAAGAGCAGGAAACTAAAATCTTAGCTAGCAATATTATGCTTACAGTGCAATCCTACACATGTCTACTCAGAAGTACATCCCATTGGTTTTAGTAGGGCTCAATCCCAAGAAAATATGTATAGGATAGCAGCCTTACAGCACAAACCTGTACACCTCCACTTAGAATTAAGAATGAATTGTTCTTGCTCCCAGCTAAGAGGATAGAGATTGTAGCCTTGGAGCGCTTCCAGCTGAGGCTTCCATGACACCATTGCCCTGCCTCATTCATGGAATTTTTCAGGGTTGTGTCCAGATCTTGTCATCTTCAACATAACCCCAGTGATCCAGCTAGGACTCAGTGGTTCTCAACCTTCCTAATGCCGCGACCCTTTAATACAGTTCCTCATGTTGTGGTGACCCCCAACCATAAAATTATTTTCATTCTTCTCTACACGATCCATTGTCATGGGATGGTTTGCTAATGAAAATAATACATAACAATAGCTTTAATAATACAAAAGATGATGCATGACATAGTTCAGTCAATACAGTTTCCTAAGACCATCGGAAATATGTGTTTTCCGATGGTCTTAGGCGACCCCTGTGAAAGAGTCATTCGACCCCCAAAGGGGTCCCGACCCAGAGGTTGAGAACCGCTGAGCTAGGTAATGTCGGCGTCTGAGCATAATGGTCTTACAAGGACCCCTTTTAGATGGCCATGTGCTTTATTTATTTATTTATTTATTTATTTATTTATTTATTAAATTTATATACCCCCCATAGCCGAAGCTCTCTGGGCAGTTTACAAAAGTTAAAAACAGTGGACTTTAAAAAGTATACAAAAGTTCAAACCATCAAAAACGTAAAAAGCAACAGTATAAAAACAATAGTTTTTTTATTTCAGTTGTGAAGAACACAGCTAAAACTTCCCTTCTCCATCCCATCCCCACCTCAGCTAGTCCATCTTTACAACTGCTTCCATGTTCCTGATATGTTAGAACAACAACCTGTTCAGCCTGTTTCCTAACTTGTGGTGCTTGTCTGTTTAAAGAAAAGAAAAGAAGTATCCTGAGTATGTGCAGCTTCCCATTTCAAACTTACTTATACTATAGCACCATGATGACTAAAGGAACAAGATAGAGTTTGCTTCTGCTGCCCTGATGCTGAACACATTTAATAGGGAATAAACATTATTTTGTTGTCATTTTTATATTGCATATTCTGTGTTATTACACTGGATTGTATCAAGGTCAGCCTATTACTGTGACAGTGACATGCCAGATTCCCCAGGAAAGTTTACAGGCAGGCCAAAAGGGTCTCAGTAGCCAGCCCCTGTTGATTGTCTCCAACATATAGTAATTACTAGAGATACAATTCCGTTTAACAGTAAACTTGGGAAGTTGAGTGCTTATCAGTTTGGAAGTGAAATGGTGCCTCACAAAACTGGGGAAATCCACAGGTATGCAAAAGTACACAAGTATCTAAATAAAAAGAATACGTTTTAAAAAACGAACCTCAAAACAGTTGGTCAAGGACCTGTAAGTTTCCAGGATGTATTCAATGTTGAGATATCTGTTGGGGGGGGGAGAGAAAACTGGAGGGTGGGTGGGAAGAAAAAGTGTGTGTCAACTCTAATTAGGATTAACATGGGATACAACCCTCAGTTTTGGTCATTTTTGTACTTGAAGGGTAAAGTTAAAATGACACTCTCCTCACTCATTATTATTATTGTTTCTTTTCTCGCTCATGGCGGCTTTGCCAGGTCATGTTATCTTTTACTGATTCAGGAATTTCCTGACAGTTGAACATGTTGTTTTAAGTATGACTGCTTTCGGGATGTTGGTGTGGATGTATTTTGGGAGACCCAGTTTCTGAAGTTTTTCTGAATAGTTTTTTTGATGTGATACTGGTGACTGATATGACTAATGGGATGATTGTGACCTTTTCCTGTTGCCATAGTTCTTTAACTTCCACGTCCAATGGTTTATATTTTTCTCTCTTTTCCTCTTCCTTTTCTACAACATTTTTGTCATTAGGTATTGCTAGATCAATGAGGTATGTGCGTTTTTCTTTTTTGTCTATAACTGTTATGTCTGGTCTTTTGCAAGGTATTATTATTATTATTATTATTATTATTATTATTAATTATTATCCAAAGATAGAGGTAAGAAATGATATTCCCTTTGGACCTGCTGCTGGAAGGGACTGCTTTGCTTCACTTCCCATCATGATAAAGCTGACCCAGAATTCTTAACTAATCTGTATCATAGGGTGACTAGCACAAAGGAGTAAAAGTGAAGCAAGTGTTTGTGAGTGCTAGACATGAAACATTGTAAGACAATACCAAACCTGCCCCCTTCTGCTGTTTCCACCTGCTCAAGGACAGCTCCTCTCAAGACCAGCACCAGACTGCACATATCAGCTCATCAGATCAGCCTCCTTAGATAAGCACATGGATGGAGGAGGAAGAGGTGCCAGTTCAAGGCCATTGCTGACATTGTAAGAAAACAAGGTAAACATACTCTGCACAGACTAGTTGCTAAGCAAATTGGTAAGCAGAAACGCCAGACCTAAAGGAGCATGAAACCTCAAGCATGGAAAGTGCAGGGAGAGGAGTGAGAATATTTTTTTAAAGCGGAGGATGACTGGATCAGATGCAGTGGTGCAGCTAGGTAATTTTAGACCCTGAACTTAATGATCTCATTCTCACAAACACACAGTGCCTGCCTTTAAATGTATATTACTTCAGATGGGAAGTACACAACTAACACTTCTCTTCCTTTTTCCCTATCCCCTACCCCCTGCCACACTTTAAAGCAATCCATGCTTTAAAACTGCTTCTACATTCCCAAAATGTTAGAACAACAAAATTGTTTGCTAACCCTGATTTAAAACAAAAACAAACAAACAAAAAACGAAAACCACCCTCTGAGCATGTGCAGTTTTGCCGTTTAAACTCACAAAAATCATGGCACAATCATGTCTACAGGAATGCTGCTCTCTAGGTGGTCATTTGGAGGGGATGCTGGGTTGTGGCCCCAAAGTCCAGCACAACTGATCAGACAGATGGTAACTGGGGGCCCTCCAACTTTGCTGTGTGTCCTGATAGCTAATTGTTATCTGCTTGCCTTATTTAAGATTTTTAAAATTAACATTGACACCCTATTTTTCTTCCAAGTGCTTCTCCCCAGTACAACTGTTCACAAAAGTGTGGGGAAGTGTTTTTAAAGCCATATTAAACTAAGACTTTTAAATGGCTGAAATTGGTGCTGGTTTAGAAGTGCCCCTTTACAGTTTGGGAAACGACAATTATTTCACAAGGCTCCTAATGTCTTCAGGGGAGCCCTCACAGATCCAGTCAGACACTTGTGACATCCCTACTGTTTGCTGATAGTGGATCAATGGCTTTAACAGCTGTATGACAGGCAGAAACTCAACAGGTGCAGGTATCCTTTGCGTGGAGAGATTGTAGTAGCTGTTCCTTCTCAACTGTTGCCTGTTGTGCCCCCTTTTAAAGCCATAGAGGCTCTACCAGGGGAAATAGGTAGCAAACTCAGGACCAGTTTCCCTTTATGTTCTTGCATCTGCCTGGCTCTCCATGTGGTCCCAGTTAACATGCATTAAGCATTTGCAACACACTAGGAGCAATTCATATTAAAGCACTTTGGAGCACCATGGGAAGTAGCCAAGTGCTTCTGAATTCCTTTAAAAATGCTTCGGAAACTGTTATTAGGTGGCAACATTTACTTGTATTAAAAGTTTTTAAAGTGCCTGAGCATGCCCTTGCCAAACTTTTGATATGTCAGGAAAGAAAGAGCTGGGGATGTTTTTCAGCCTCATGCACATTGGGGGAGAGGAGGCTTTCTCAATCTTCTTATGCCACTTGAGCTTTAACCTTAGATATGCATGACTTCCCACCTTATGAGTGGAGAGTTTGTTCAGCTGAGGGCTGGCCCTACCACTAGGCAAAGTGAAATAACTCCCTCAGGCAACAGATGCCGGAGGAGGTGGGGGGGCAGCAGCAGCACCCACCCCTGGCAGTTCTTCCTGAGCTCTGGCTATTACTCCCTATCACAGCCTTCCTCAACCTGGGGTGCTCCAGATGTAGTCCAACACATCTGGAGCGCCCCAGGTTGAGGAAGGCTGCCCTATTGGAAGGCAGAGAGATGAATGCCTCACAGCCTGTCCTGAGCCCCCTAAACCAGCTTGCTGGCTCAGGTCCTGTGGAAGACACAATCCCATCACCAGTGTTAAGGTAAGGCTGAACTGCCAACCCAGTTGGGTTCTGTACGCAGACTGGAGAGGAAGTTCCATCTTGTCCTTCACCAGAGGTAGCAAGATGTCTCCGGCTGGCCCTGCTTCACAGCAATATGTGTTACAAGAAGGGCTCTGTGCACCTGGCAAGGGTTGCAGACAGTGAGCCAAGGTTATCCAGGATCAGTAACTTCCCCAAAACATCATAGCCCTTGGGCTTGACAGGGAAACCTGAAAAGCCCCCCTGAAGCCCCTCATTCCAATGTGAATAAAAACGCAAAAGCACACACACTCCTTCACTGGCCCCCACCTTCGTGCCTCTATGTGGAGAGACACAAATGTGCCTAGGCCTCAGTTGAAGCTGCCACCCGGACCGCAACAGATGCAGGTAAGCCCCCCTCCCCCCCTGCCCTTTACCTGGCTCTGCTGCTGGCACCGCATGGACTGCGGCGCCGGCGCCAGGTAACCCCCTCCCCCCCACTTACCTGCGTCCGGAGCTTCGGAACGGTCCAAATCGCTTCAGACCATTCCGAACCGCTCTGCACCGATCCGGACCTCCCCGATCTGCTTTGGAACCAGACTTCAGAAGTCCAGATCGGCCTGCTCCGCTTTGGATCCAGGGATCCGAAACAGAGCGGAGCATAGCCCTATTACGTTCACAGGACACAGTTGTCACAATATGGGGCATTGTTTTAAGTAGAATAGTTTCGTTTATGGAAAATGTAGAAAATGTGTAAACAATAGAAGATGGGAGGAGGGACTCTTGTATAACGTGTGAAGGGGCTTGGAAAGTTATAAATGTATGCTGATGTGGATGATGGTTAGAGAGTCTTCCCCATCAGTTTGTACAAGGTGAGACCTTTCTCCTATGTGCATAGTAAGTAAAGAGTCTCTGTGGCTGGACTGGTTGTGAAGTCGTTCCTTCCCTATCAGGTTGGGGGAATTTCCCTAACAGGCTTCAAGGACAGTGAGGGCCTGCTGGGAGTTGTAGTCCAACAAGGCGCTGGACTGGAGAAGGTTGTTTTAGGCACCTCCAGGGTTGAGCTAGCTGCCAGCAGCTCACCAATCAGTCACATGGCCCCAAAGTGAACCTCAGTGTTTTATCTACCACAGACAACCTTGGGAGGAGGAAGCCTCACATATCCAGCAGCAGCAGCAGCAGCACAAAAATGTGTGGCATTATTTCCTGCAGGAGCCAAAACGCAATGCGACACATGCTGCTTGCTTTCCATTGGGGCAGATGCACAAGCCTATCCTAGGGTAGACATTTGTGCTCTCCACAGCCTTGGGGAAACAGTTTGACCCATGTGATAAATTGCCCTCATTTTGCACCTTTGTCTGCCTCCTCATCTGTCTCCAGCTTCCCAACTACTAAGCAGCTTCCTAATGGCCGCCATTAGGTTTTAATTAAAAGAACCTGCCCCCTGGGTATTGCAGCTTCTCTTTCCATGTCAACACAAGGCACATACACTTACAATATGACAGCCACACTCTCGGCCTTCTGAATGTTTCTAAGTAATGTAATGGGACAGGGGGACGTCATTGAGATGCAAAAAAATATATTGATCTAACGTATTTTATTTATCCAAAGTTTTCTGGTGAAATCACATCTAGGCATGGGAGCTTCACATGCCTCCTCTTTGTTTCTGCCGAAAGAAGAGCCAATCCCTTTCATTTCTATGTCTCCTATTCTCTGGGCCCAACATGGTGGCAACAACTCTGTGCAAATTGCATTTAGAAATATGGAGCTGAGGATGCTCATGCATAATTGACCACTGTCTGGTTCATGAGAGCCATGTTGAGTTGTAGGGTATACAACAAAAGGGGGGATTGATGGCTTCTTCTTCTTCTTCTTCTTCTTCTTCTTCTTCTTCTTCTTCTTCTTCTTCTTCTTCTTCTTCTTCTTCCAACAATAACAACAACAACAACAAACAGCTTTCATACACTGTGAAACCACACAAAAGGGCCATCTCATAAAGAAGATGTATACCCTGCTTTCCAGCTCACAGGGCTCATATAACACATTAAAGTCATACAATGAAACCAGCAAAAAAAAATACAAAATAGGCACCCTAACTGGGAGTAGGATACAAAGCTACATGGACCACTGCTCCATTCCAGTACTGGAAAACCCCGTGTGCATATCTCTCTAAGATGTGCACACGGGGCAAGTTCAAAGGTATCTAACATTTAGGCATGTGGTCAAAAGCAGGAAAAGCTGTGTGTGGATTGCAGGTCATACCAGAGCCAGCGCTACCATTAGGCGAACTAGGCAGCTGCCTAGGGCGCAGACCTCAGAAGGGCGCAGTACTGCCTTTTAAGGGTCACAGTGTTATACAAATTAGCTGTTTTAAGAAAAAAACATAATAAAAGAAAAATATAATAGTTCAGAAACTCTTCTTGAACAGCTGAATCAAAGTTGGCAGTGTGTGTGTGTGTGTGTGTGTGCGTGTGCAAGTAGCTTGCCTTGCCTAGGGCACAAAATAGTCTGGCACTGGCCCTGGGTCATACTAGACATACTAGCCAGCCAAAAGATACAAAAATTATTTACATCAGCCTTCCCTAACCTGATGCCCTTCAGGCGGACTTCAATAATCATCCGCCTTGACTAGCATGGCCAATGCCCAGGAATGCTATAGTGGAGTTATAGTCCAAAATATCTGGAGAGCACCAGGCTGGGGAAAACCTTAACTATAACCCATTTATTTTTGGCAGGAGAGAGCTGTTATATAACAATATATTGATTTTACTCATCGTCTGCTAGCTCATCTTGACAAACATTTTTTTTTTTTAAAAAAAACACCATTCCAGTTGAAATAAAACAATCTGGATACAGATTTTAACAAAAATCACCCTGCTAATTCATTGATCATTTCAACTCCTAATAACAACCCATTTGCACTTCACACAGTGTTGTGTATGGTGACATAGGATAAGCAATTATTTTATCCTGAGAATCAAAGATAGAAATAAGTTTAGCAATTCCTTTTATTCACTAATATTTATTGGTATAAATTGCAGGGTTTTGAGTTGCACAGAATTCTTCATCAGACATAATGGAGAAGTAGTTGAAAGCCCTCTGAATGAGCCACTTTCTATCTGAAAAACATAAAGAATACAGTGATTTTCACCAGTAATTATACATAGTTCCCACACAAGGAAAAGCAAAGTCCCCCCTGTCAGATACAGTTGGCTGTATAATCAGAGTATGCTTTGTGTTCTGTTATGTGTGATTCAATTTTGTCCACCTTGATTTATTCTTTAGCTTGCCTTACTGTTAACTAACTGCCTGTGCTATAAAGAAGTAAGGTATTGGCTGCAAAAGCTTATGCCGCAACGAACAAGTCTGGTTTTTAAAAGGTGACACCACAGCACTTCCTGTCTTTTTGAAGCAGCAGACAAAGAAGTCTGTTGTTCTGGAACTTGCCCAAAAGTGTCATTTAATTATTTAATGTGTGCTTTAAAGAGTCAGATTGCTTTCTACAAATCAGGGGTGGAGAATGCCTGGCCTTCCAGATTTTATTTATTTTTGACCTCCAGGTCCCATCAGCATGGCCAATGATTAGAGATTATAGGAGTTGTAGTCCAACAACATCTGTAGGGCTACAAGTTTCCCACCCTGCTATAGATCATTGAGAAATAGCTTGGTCACATTCCACTTGACAAAAAGCTCTGTATATCTCAAAAGCTGAAATATTCCCAGAAGACCAGAAATTGGTAAGGAAATGAGAGACATCAGTGCACCTGTACCAATACACACCTGTCAGTACTACCAACTACATAGAAGTATGACAGCCCTTTATCCCTTACTGCATTCTCCACTGCATTGTAGGCATTTCTGGAAGCTTGGGGGGAGGGACATAATGAAGGGCTACTGTGACCCACTGAGGGGTCCTCAACTAGCAAGTAGGGAACACTGCTGCAAATGCTAACTCCTGGGCTATTTCTATTTGATATTGAGGATGCAATCCAATGCCTGTTTTGACAGAAAAGTGTCCTACAACTCTCAGCAAGCTGGCTGAGAACTGTAGGACTGTCAGACATAAGATTGCGCCCTAAAATGGTCAGAAAAAAAATCTATTGGATAGGATGCCCCTGAAAGCAACGGAAGAACAAACACAGGTCCCTTCCCACTCAAGATAAGCCAGAGAAACTCTTCTTCTTCTTCCACTTTTCAACCCCAGCGGTTACCAAACATTCCACACCTTCAGGTGGAATTCTGCCAAGGAATTCTTGAATGCTGCAGGGGATTCTGGAAGCTCACTCAGTTCCCACTGGGAACTGGCCAGGCCTCTCAGGCCCCTGTTATCTCATGGGAAATTCGGGTGCACCATTAAATGCACCCCACACTCACTTGGGGGACAAGCCACAGCTTTGGGGGGGAGAGCAATGACTGAATCTCCGGATATTTCTGTTTCTACTTTAATGAAGCACCTTTCCTTAGAGTTTGCGGAAAGGATGTTTAGCCCTTTCCCTGTGCCATTTTCCCCAGTCCAGCATTCCCCAACCAGGTGCCCTCCCAATATTTGAGACCACAATTCCCGTCATCCCTGCTTATCGGCTCTGCTCTCTGGGGCAGATGGGAATTGTAATCCAAACAACTGGAGGGAACCAGGTTGGGGAAAATTATCCTAGGGAGGGGTAAGTTAGATGAGGGAAATGGCATGGGTGGGGGGAGTTAAATAGAATAGAATTGACTGGATTTTGACAAGAGAGAAACACAATCGGTGGATGGTTTCCAGATCTGGGAACTGGGTTGTTTGCCAGTTCTGAACAGGGTTGTGCTCCCTCTGAACGAAAAGGCACATCATTTGGGGGTGGTCCTAGATCCATCATTGTCATTATAGGCCCAACTATTGTTTTGCAAGGATATATCTATCTATCTATCTATCTATCTATCTATCTATCTATCTATCGATATATATTATACGCCTAGCTGGCCTCAGTGGCTCAGATCACCCATTGCTAGCTTTGGCTGATGCATCATCTACTCCTGTTCCTGAATAGGGATAGCTTAGCTACTGTGATCCATGCCCTGGTGACCTCATGATTAGACTACTGGAATGTGCTCTATGTGGGGCTGCCCTTTCATCTGGTTTGGAAGCTGCAGCTAGTGCAGAATGCAGCAGCTAGGAATGCTCGAGCACATAGATATACACATATTACCCATATGAAAGAATTGCACTGGGTGCCTATTAGCTATGAAACCATATTCAAGGTTTTGCTGTTGTCATACAAAGCCCTAATCTACTTGGGTCCAGGATACCTAGCCAACTGTCTTCCCTTATATAAACCCAGCCCACCCTTGAGATCTTCCGAGCAGACCTTACTCATTGTTCCATGGCCAACAGAATGTTGCCAAGTAGTCGTGCATAAACAGGCCTTCCCAGTGGTGGCACCCACCCTTTAGAACACTCTCCCTTCTGTGGTTTGAGAGCCAGAGGCAGTAGTAAGGTTTAAACACCTCTTGAAAACAGACCTATTCACACAGGGGTTTTTCCTGACCTGTGAGGATCTCTGTTACCACCCTGTTGTTATTGCTATAGTATTGTAAAGTTTTCAAATCTTTTTTAAATGATTTATTTATTTATTTATTTATTTATTATTTTGGCTGGGCTGTAATATTGTCATGTTGTGTTTTAATGTGACCCACTTATGGATTGTAATATATTAAGCAATATAGAAACCTTTTAATCAATCAATCAATCAATCAATCAATCCAAAGACCATATCAGAGTTGAATGGTAACCCTTGCCCAGCTCACCTGTTCTGATCAGATTCAGCGGCAGCTTCATTAAAGTTCAAACAAATGAGATGCAGTCCTGAACCTCCTGCATAACATGTTGATTAGGCCTGATGCTGTACACTGCAAGATCAACAGTAGTGAACAAGCTGAAGCGGATCTTCTGGTCCAAGAATCCCTGATAAGTTTCCAAGGAACAAAGTATGAAAGCTGCTGTCCCCTGAAGTACCTTCCTTGTTCCTCTGCAAATGAAACTGACAGGCCTTGTCACAGACTGGCAACAATGGCAGCGAAAACCTTGAAGTGGAACTCCTCTGCTTGCTACAAACTATGCATATTAAACATGGAAAGACATCTTCCTTGGCATGAAGAAGTAAGACAATGGTGAAGTATAGAGGAGGACATCCTGAAGCAAAACTTATCACTGGACTTTTTTTTTAAGCTCTTCCCTTAAAGGCAGCCCCAAAATCATGTTAAATAAATAAAATAAAACCAATTCAAGATGGTTTAATAAGGAATGCAGAAAACAAAAGCTCCTCTGAGGGAACAAAATGCACCCTGCTTTTTAAAGGCTAATAGCGAGGCAGCCTTGAGCGGCTGCGTTACTATGCCTCTACAAGGCGCTGCTACATAGGGTCAAGCCAGTGATCCAGCTACTTCAAGGTACTTCAGAAGTAACACATGGAGAAGCAGAGCAATTAGGCAGCAATGCCTTCCAACATGCCTTCCTAGATTCCAGGAGCCAAGGACACCTTGAAACCTGGACCTTGCATCTAAACAGTGACGGAAGTGGCCTTGTCACCTTTATCCTGATTATGTTAGCTTTCATATTTCAGATCTGGTACCTCTTTAATTCACTAAATCCCCTCTTCTTTTGGCTATTATAGAGAGAACGTTTATTTATTCAGGAAGTACCCTAGCACGAGGGAGAACATCATGTGGCAAATTTAGCTCATCTCTCCAAGCACCCGAGGTAGGTTATTTTTATTCCTGTGTTGATTGATGGGGCACAATAACTTACTCAAGGGCATGATCCACCCAATAAATCCTAGGAACCACAAGTCAGCTCTTCCAGTTCCAATGTAGCATGATTGTCTGGACCACACTATCAATGTGTAAGGATCAATACCTTTTAAAAAGAAGATCTTCGACGGATTCATTCCTCAATGTTGTCAGCACAGCCATTCTGCATACTTTTTTGTGGGTGCTGCAATTTCATTTTGTCCCCCTCCCTTTACAATAACTTTGCCATTCTACAGGGTAGACAGACAGTCAGGTCAGGAACAGAATAATGTTGATAAAAATACATTAGGCCATATCCACCAGGGATGAAAAATCTACATTACTCTGACAAGCATCGAACCTAACACATCTGAGATATCAGTATACTGCTGGAAACAAACGCCAAAGACTGCTTGGAAAGCTATGTTTGTAACAGGTTGCCCCTATTCAAAATAGGACTGCAGTGTTCAGTTAACTCTGTTTACGTAACTGGGGAAAGCATAGTTTTAGCTTTATAACCTCTTTCTACAGGCCAGGGCTGCCACTCATGGGAGCCAGTGTGGTGGAGTAATTAAGAGTGTCAGACTAGGCCCAGAGAGTCTTAGCTTCAAAACCCCACTCAGCAACAAAACTCACTCAGTGTCCATGGGCAAGGCACCTAATCTATCTCAGGAAATTGTTGTGATGGTATAAAATGAGTCAGGGAGAACCGTGTATACTGTTTTGAGCTTCTTGGAGGAAAGGCAGGATTTTTTTTTTAAATCCCTTTCAAAAAAGATAAAAAATAATGATTTTAAAATAATTTTACAATTGAAGAAGGCATGATGGGAAACTAACATCACGAGGCCGTAAGTACAACCTCATCTCTGTACCTCAAATAGGTAGTTAGGAGGGCAAGCATCTCTGTTGCCTGGAGATTATACTATCTGATTGTACATGGTAACATAACCTAGGTTATGGTCCTCCAGATGTTTTAGTATACAGCCCCCATCATTCCTCACCATTGGCTATGCTGGCTAGGGCTGATGAGAATTGTAGGCCAAAACATCTGGAGAGCCACTTGTTCCCCACACCTCTATAAGCAGTGAAGCTACCAGAAGAAAGGTCATCCTCTTTATACTTTATTGGCTTTTTTAATTACTAACATACTTGAGCCACCAGAGTTGTTTGTAGCAGATACTTCCTCTCATTGCCTAGTTCAATACTGAATTGACCCACAATTTGTCTGTCCCTCTTTATTGCTCCTGGGCTACTTCGTCTGTATTTCAGTTCTCCTCTTCTCAAGATTTTGGTTCTGGAAAGGGCAGACACAGTTTTCTCTATCACCCACCTCTAGAGTGAAGGCTCTCTTGGGGAGTGGGCTTCTTTGGGATGTGAATGACTGCTCCAACATTTAAAGACAGCTTGATTCAGGATTTCATCTTGAACAATGTTTGAAGGCCTTCTTCATCAAGTCCCATTGTAGGGGTGGGGAACCTCAGTCCAAGGGCCAGATTTGGTCTTCCCCAGAGAGCCATGCCCCCTTCCCCATCTACTTTCTCCCAACCACCAATCATTTGAAAGTTTTCCAGCTTTTGTGCATCACCACCACCACCACCACCATTCTAAAAGGTAGAAATTTATCTCCTAAGGCTTAGTTACCGGCAGTAAGAGCTTTAAGCTACACTATCCTGCTATTTTTTGCCCCACCCCCTTTGTCTTCGGTCCTGGAGAGCACTGTAATGCAACACCCAAGAACTTCTCCAAAACTGAATTAATGCTGGAAAAGTTCCTGTGTTTCCAGTGTATTGGATCCTGAACTCTGGTTGGTAGCACCAAACTGCAGGAGTCCTTACATGTCTGCTGGTACCATTCACTTTGTGCTCTGAGGCCTTCAGTATATAATGCTGTCACTAAAACACTGCCATAGCAGTAGAAGTTGATCTTACCAGTATGTGAACCATCCAGAGAACTTTGGCTATGGGGTGGTCTACAAATGCAATAAATAAATAAATAATCATGTCCAACAGAAATGCAGTAGAGGTTGATCTTTCCAGTATGTCCAATAGAAATGCAATCAATCAATCAAATGCCCAAACCCTGAAATATTCAATTAAATGCATTAAAAAAAAGAAAAATGTAAACTGCAAACCTGAATACAAATGTTAGGAATTAAGACCCATTGAACAGAGTGGGACTTATTTCTAAATGCTATAGGAACAAACCAATAAATATTATGGGAGCAGAAGACAATTGAGATACACTGGTCCTGATCTGTAAAATACAGAGCATAGTCACACAGGGGAAAATCATGTTTGCTTACCATCACTTCTTTGCCCCTGCATTTGTTGGACTTACTGGGGTGTTTTTTGTGGTGCAAAGAAGGCCAGAGCGGGCAAGAGGCAAGGGGGGGGGGGCAGACCACGTTGTGAGAGGGACCCACAGAAATCAGTGAGTGCCCTGTAACGAACGTGCAATAAAACGCTTGTGTGATGGAGCTCATAGAATCATTGACTATGGAATGACAATAATGGAATTAGAATAGACTGATGTTCCAAATTCTGCTGAATTCAGATGCATCTGCAGAGATCTTATCAAAGTTGAAGATGGTGTGGCAATTTCTTGGGCACGGCATGGTGTTAGTCTGCCAATGGAGAGCAAGGAATTGAAAACATCAAACTGTCATCAAACGATATGATGCTGCAATCAACTCAAAGGAGGCAGTTCAACCAACTTTAGCTTTGAGGTACTTGGACTTCTCCCAAGCCACACCAGCGTCACCTACTTACAGTTACACGCAAGAGCCACAATTTTTAAAAGAACAGTGCAATTGGTTCCATGAGCCATAAAGGGCTTTAAACTTTTTCCACAAACAGCAGACCTTATGTCATATAGCACATTGCGGTTGAAATGGTGGGTTTCAAAAGCAGTTTGCAATATTTCACATATGTGCATGGGGGAGATGTGTTCAAAAGAATTGCACCAAGCTAATGCCCTTCCATGAACTTGAGTAGCTCTTAGCAGATTGTGGCCTTCATGGCTGTAAAATTAGGAGCATCAAATCCGGCTCTCCTGGGGTCCCAATCCGGCCCTCTGGAGCTGCCCAGAGAGCCATACCCCCTTCCCTTGGCCACCTCCCACGCCCCAGCCACTGAGAGTTAATTACTGGCAGTAAGAACTTTAGCTAATATATACAGGTATTTGGGGTATATTTTGGTCCCACCCATTTTCTCTTTGGCCTCATCCATCAATGCAATGGCCTGGTTCAGACAACACGCTAAACCATGCTGCTTAACCACAAAATGGTTAATGGAATGCATTAAGGTCAATTTTGTGGTTAAGCAGCATGGTTTAGCGTGTTGTCTGAACCAGCCCAATGGAGCCTCCGAAGGCTTCTCCAAAATTGAATGTGGCCCTCAGCAGTGCCTCTGCTGTAAATATTGCTCCTAGTTTTGGAGTAGAAGGCAGTACTTTAAGGCTTCCATGTCTACCATTGGGCTCCAAGCGCTGAAACTCAAAAAGGGTCTTGACTGGAGCATGAATCCAAATGAAAAGGGGATGTGACCCAATGCCCCACTTTCAGTCTTGGTGAACACCCTAAAGAGAAGCCCTGATGCACCAGGCCAAAAAGCCATCTCCTGCAGCATCTTGCTTTTCATATTGGCCACCAGATGCCTCTGGGAAGCCCACAAGCTTGGGCTGAAGGTGGCAGCAGCGGCGGCGGCAGCTGCTGCTCTCCTTTGCTGATGCTCCCAACCCCTGGTATTCTTTCAGTGCCTCTGATCCTGGGGGTTGCATGTAACCTTTATGACTAGTTCCCATTCAGAAGAGTTGTCCTCCATGAACGTTTCTGATCCTCTTTAAAGAGAGTTATGGTCCTGGCCATCCCTACTTGTGACTGTGAGCTCTATCAGATGAGTATTTTATTGGGCACTTCTTACTGGGCACTCATGGATTTTCACAGGTCTCTCTCACATCTGCCTCCCGCCCCTTCTAGCCTTCTTTGCACGATGAAAAAAACACAGCAGTAAGTCTGACTTATTTTAAAAGATGGAAGTTGCTGCTATCCCCTGCTGTGTGCAGGAGAAGCAGTGTGATCAAAATGGCCCACTCAGTGGGCCATGTGTAGGTTGTTTACTTCCTCTTTCAAAAGAGGAAGTAAAGAAGGACAAATGCGTGGGCGGAGGAGCGACGGTAAGCAAATGTGATTTTCCCATGTGTCGTAACGCTCTCAGAATTGCAGAAATCAATTGTGCATTAATTGTGAAGGACTTTCCTTTGCCCATCCTGAAACTACTTCCAATCAATTTAAATGGATGACGCCCAAGTTCTAGTATCATGGGGGAGAAAAAAAATCCCCTCTATCCGCGCCATGCACAGGCATCATTTTATAAACTTGTCATCATATTCATCGTTTTTTAGTTTTGGAAAAAAAAGACAAATGGAGCACCTCCCTTTTCTCATAAGAGAGGTGCTCCAATACCCTGATAATTTGATCACATTTTTCTCCAACTTCTCCCACTCTACAATATCCTCTTTGACATGTGAAACTGTACAACGTGGTCACATCACTGTTGTTCATGTTTTCATTGTGCTGTCCATCATGTCCATTGTACTGTCCATCAGTGTATTTGTGAAGTTAGGATTTGTTTGTCCACATATGTATCATTTTACCCTTAACTTAGTTTGAACTGCATTTGCCATTCTGTTCCCATTCAGGAGTTCTTCACAGTTTGCTTAGGAAGAAATGTCAGAGTAAATATTAGTATTGGTGTGACACGTAGAAAACCCTTATAAAAACAATAATCACATCTCTCCTATATTTCTATAAGAATCTTGTAGATCCTGTTTTACGTCTCAACTTTTACTCCTCTTCACAGGATAGTATGTCCACTATTTTAAAGAGACTAATCTTTTTTTTTTACTTCTAGATGCAGTGTTTAGAGAAACTAGGTTGGAATGACTTACTTTAAAGGAAAATTTGCAAAAAAGAAAGAAAGAAAGAAATTGGGTATTCTCTGTCTGCATTGGTGCCACACTTTCTCAGAATGTCTATCCCATTGAATTTTTCAGATGATACTATTGGAGAACCAAGAGTTTGGCTAAAACTCCATTTCACCCTAAAACCAACCCTATGAAATAGATCACATAATTCTCATGCCACATGTGCAGAAGTGTCACCTAAATTCAAGAGGGCTGGTTATTTCTAGACAAGTATAAGCACTTAGAGACTTATTGTGAAGTAGTGTAGCTATGATTTGCCCAAGTATCCAAGGACAGCCATTTCCCAGGGCCTCTGGAGGGCCCACTAACACCATCCCTAATCCAGGGTTGGGAGCCTGTGGATCTCCAGATGTTGTTGAGCCCCAACTCCCAACAGCATCATGGTCAATGGTCAGGGCTGATGGGACTTGCACTCCAACAGCTGGAGGGCCACAGCTCCCCCACTCCTATCCTCATCCATCCATCCAGACACATGCCCTGCTGATGTACTCAAGAAGTTAAAGATTGCAAAAATCATTGATTGATTTACTCTTGTTGAAAGAGGAGAAGGTGTCTTGCTAACAGAGAAGGTTGGGAAGTTTATGTAGAGGTTTTAAAAAATAACTCCTTAAAATCCTGAGCCAACTTTGTTCATAACCATGAATCTTCCCAAAGTATGCTCATGGGATGCAATCCAGAAAAAAAATAGGCATGTCTGATTTCCAGTGAAATCAATGGACTGAACCAGAAGTGGAAAAGTGTTGTTCTGTCAAGGTTCACATTATCTTGGGCAAAATCTGTCAGTATCCATATTCTTGCATTGGATATGACCAGAGCAAAAAGTAGGCAGGGTTACAGATGTGGCATTGCCTTTGTTCAGTATAAAATTGGGAGGTGGTTGTCGGAAGTCATTTTCATCCACTCTCTCTGTCTTATGCAAGGTTCCCTCCATCAGTTTTGTAGTTGGCAGACAGCGTAGAGATGTAAATAATATCAATAACCTGGAATTGAGCTGGCAAGGGGCCATGGCCTGGGGAAAGAATATGGATTGAAAGGCCTGGATGTTTGCATTTGGCTCACGGGCTGGAGATTCCTTATCCCTGCCCTGGGCTAAAATAGATTTATATATTTCCTATATCACTTCTGCCAAGGGCACTTTGAAATTATCGTTTCTTCTTTCAAAGAGAAAACATAGGGTACTTCCAGAGGACTCCTAACACTACCAATGAGAAGGCATTGTGCAGCTATTCCCTCTTTTCTTTCTGAATGGGTCATATGGAGTAAAAGAAGAGACAGAAGACGCAGTGGGAAAATGTGGAAGGATTATGAGTTGGATGCACCGTTTGGTCCCCCTGTAAAATTCCATGATGAGGCAGCCATAAAAGCCTCATTTAGAAGCACCCATAGTAGAAAAAACAGCATTCCCCATTTGCAACAACTCACGTTGAGTTACCTGTGCAAAGTAACAAAAGGCCACACGCAAAACCATTCCTCCATGCCAGTTCTGTTCATCCTCTTTGGTGTATGGATGGATGTGCAATTGCGTGTTGGCACTTACGTGTGACCACCACTGTACTGCAGTAGGAAGTCGCTCTGTTGTAATCAGAGACTAGAAATCTGAAGCAGACACCTACCCTTTACTTCTTTTCCACCCGCCTCCTCCCACTTAACATAACCCTAAAGGTTGTTTGTTTGGAATTGAAGAAGTTTTCTGCTTCAGCGAAGTTGTAATTGTTGCTTTGAAAGACGATAGTACAAATTTGTTCATTTACCCCCAGGTTTGTGAACAGAACCTTCTTCTTTTTAACAAGTTCCTTTTGTGATTTTGAGAAGCATGGAACATAAAAGGAAAGCATTCAGGTCCTGTCTCTAGTACCAAAAAATGTTTTGGGAACAGCAGGATGTACTAGGTAGGATATGAAGATAGGATGTCGCTTACTTTGGCTGGTTCACACAACATTAACCCACCACGGGTTATCACGTTGTCAGAATGCAGCACATTTTCCGCAGGATAGGTTATCATGTTGTCTGAACACAGCACTTTTAACCATGCAGTGTTATTTTTCTCAAACAAGCCACCTTGAGAACCCATGGCTTATTGTTGGGTTGTTCAGGGTGGTTAACAAGCCACACTGCATGGTTAACTAGCAACCCCACAGAAAACGCACTGCAAGTGCTGCATTCAAACACGATAACCCACCCTCTGGAAAAAGTGAAGCATTCAGACAACACGATAACCCACAGTTCAACAGCTACCCACACTGGGTGGATTAGCATGTTATGTGAACCCAAGTCTTTGTTATTTTGCACACACACTGAAAGACCGCCTGCTGGGGTTACGTTTCAGGGCTCCATCTTAATCAAATTAACTGCTAAGCTTCCCAGCAGTGAGATGAAGGATGCAGATGAGGAAAGGGTTCCTGCACCTTTTAATAGATGCACAGATGAGTGGACAGGTGCAATTGATCATGGATGCGTGAGAAAAGTTGTATCTACCAAAAAATGCAGTAAGCACATCTCCCTCACACTGTAGGGTTTTTTTCTTTTAGAGAAAGAAACCATGGCTAAATGAAGACCCCATGTGGGCTATAATGTAAACCTAAAGATTTGAAAAACAAAACATGGATATTTTGGCTATGCTGACATGTCAGGTCTGTTCCAGATGCATCATAATGAATGCTGTAAGTATGATGTTTTTTGGCTGACAGACTTGGCTAAATGTGACTCTCTGCTTCATGTTGCCAGTAGTTATCTTAATTGAGTAAGATTTCACTTAACTAACTGTTCCTTTCATTCTTGTCACTTTTTCCTCTGAAAGGGAGACATGGACTATATGAAACGCATGAAGAGCCAAATGGAACCAGAGTCTACTGGAGACCAATTTTATGGAAACATATGCAAAGTCATAGGCCAAGTCCTAGTCTCACAACCCAGCAAGCTGGCCATGTAGGGCAAATGAGTACAAAATGCCGCATTTAGTAGATTTGCATTTTAAACATTGAATTACTTTATGTAATTCCAACAGAAATGAAGCTTCACAGTCATTTGGGCAAATCAGATTGGAAGGGCTGGTTGCAGTGCTTCACTTTTACTTTTCTTTTTTTTTTACTTTGGGCAGTTTATGCTATGCAAACCCACATTCATGTGTTTTTCGTGGCCACTGCAAAATCATGATGACACTGAATTAATTGCCACGTTTAAGAGCAGTTACCAAACCTGCTAATACTGGAAAGCATATGTTAAATGGGCACACACAGAATTGTAGTAATGAGAATACAATTGCCCACCTATTTTATTGCCCTTGATCCTGTGCCTTCAATAGCAAGTTGACACGCAGAAATGTAGCTTTTCCTGGCATTGAAATAAAAAGGTGGGGAAATGTGCTTTGCTAGATTTCTGCATTCACAGGAACACTGACTTTTTTCTTTTTTTAGTTGGCAATTCTAAATGATAGCTGACAATTTGACAAACACATAACCAGGGTCAGGGCTGGGCAATGGGGCCAGTTGGCATGGGCCTACGATTTTGAGGGGGCCTACTCAGAGAGGACCTTCAGTGTCCTAAATTGAATCAAGTCATACTTTCGGTCTGCAATGGTGCAAGAAAGTTTGAATGGATTCGCAGTTTTGAACATTAACATTGACAAGGCAAAGTTGCTTGATTTTTCTGTTGTTGATGATGAATTTGCCCAAAGAAAAGCACATAAAGCATTTCTGAATGTGAAGAAGTGATGTCTTATACACATCTTGAATAAAAGTGCTTGCCATTACCCTTTTTTATAAATCATTTTAGTTCATATGTATTTAGAACTGATTAAAAAAATACTTAACGAGCAGTTTGAAATGGGGCCTACATTTCCCATCTGACCTGGGCCTATTACCAGCTTTGCCCGGCCCTGACCAGGGTTAATAAACACATTTGTGACAAAAAAAAAAGTCCAAACATTAGTTTTTGGATGCTAAAACGCTGATGCTGAAATTGGAATTCCAACATTCTGTCAACTGTGTTGCACAAATATTTGTAAGAGTAAATATGTTTGGACAGTTAATCCACTATTTTCACTTGGAAAGGAGCGAGGAAGTGCCAGGAATGAGAGCCAGAGACCAAGGAGGAATGCCCTTGGCATCTACTTCTGTTTACATCACACAGCTGGGAAAGGGGAGAAGATGCCCCACCCATCTAAAGCAGTTCCATACGCTACACAAGTAGCTGCTCAACAGGACCATTGCTGATTTTTCTCCTTCTTGTATTGCACAGGCTGCCCCATCAAATGTGTGGCAATCTAGTAACTGGGTGAAGCCATGGTTAAGTAATTGAGGGGCTACAAATATGTATACCATTACTTTTTTGTGGTTCTTTCACATCAGCTAGCCAAGGGTGGCCAGAAGCAACATTATGCAGAAGACAGAATTTCAGCAAGTGAAGCTTGGATGACATGACAAGCTACCTATCCCTGCATAAATTCTTTCTTTTATGCAATTCTGAATAGCGCAGGAGTCCTGTCCTCTCATGTTATCTGGCTACCCTACATATAACCTTCTTAGATAAAACAGAGTAAAAATAGTAAATCAAACGAATCTGTTTGCATAGAAGCAGCTAACTTACCCACCTCCACCTGTTACAGAGCTTTTCAAAATCACAGGCCAATGCAGAGGACTGAACCTCACATTCTTCATGGGGGGCAGTTGAAACTTCTACCCCATAGGTTCTGGGGACGTCTTGCACAGGTCTTTTGACTTGTGTCAGCTGCTGGTAGAGGGGCAGCATTTCACTGGGGCCTTCCATCAACCCTTTGCACTGTGTACAACACAACTACTGGGTGCACGCAAACACACACACACCTCAATACTTCTGTTTCGACATCAAAGCGACCCTTACCTAGGTGGAAAGTTGTATAAGCCCTTCTTGAGCAGAGTAAGCATACATGCCTCCACACACACAATGGGATTGTGTTACGATTCACTCACAGTTTATCTCTCTTCAACACCACAAGTATGCTTGCAAAACCTCTGTGCATTCAGGCCCAGAGCATGCTTAAACCAAGTGTCTCAGTCTAGTCAATGCTTGCACGAGGGACCAAGAGTCCTGTTTTAAGCTGCTCTAAGAATTCTAATGAAAGGCCAGGTATGACTGAAATAAAGAGCATGCCAGTGGAGGGCGCTTTTATGACCTCCAAAAGAGCAGGCTAAAATCAATGGGTTGGATCCAAATTTAGTCATGCTTAGAGTAGGCCCACTGAAATCAATGGGACAAGTTAAGCAAGACTAACGTAAGTCCCAAAGATTTCAATGGGCCTACTCTAAGCATGACTTCAATCTGGATGCAATCTATTGTCAAGCTTTCTAATCCAGCCCAAGCCCCCGTTGAGACCCAACAGGGCCTACCATCCACCCTACCTCCCCAACCGGCTACACACATTTCACAAATTACACAAGACACACGCACAACGGCTTCTGCACAGTCACTAAACTCCAGCTGCTGCCGAGCGAAGCTCAATAGCAAACCTCACACACTAAAAATACAACGCTCTTTCCTCGCTATTTGAAGAGCGGATGGGCCCATCCGTTTTGCTTACTTGCTAAATCAGCTGCACCTGAAGCTGCCAATCAGTTACTTGTGTACTTCTAATGCAAGAATGGCAAGCAGGAAGTGGCGTTCCTCAAAACACCCACAGAGGCTCTGCCAAAAAGATCTGTGCTTTGGGTGCTTCGCTACCCAGGGCACTGGGTAGATATGTGCAGGAAAGTTGTGGCGGGGGTGGGGGAGGGGGGGTGAGATCTGCAAGAAGCATGGGCTTGGCAAGAGCTAGAAACAAGTTACAATTAAGTTGTTTTCAGTATACTAGTGATAATGCGTTTTGCACAAACTGCTAACCACCAATGATTAAAGTTATTAAATATAATTAAGTTACTAGAGAAACAGGAAGATTCATCTCATAACCACTGGCATGTTTGTGATACAGGAAGTGTGGCTCAGAGCCTGAGCTATGAAGGCCAAACTGCATTATATTATTCCTTGGTAAATTTTTCTACTTTGAAAAAACTGTTGTTTCAGGCAAAAGAGGACAACACAACTGGGTTTGAACCACCCTAGGCTTGTATTTCAACCCCACAGTGTGTGCCCCCTTTTTCCTTACTGTGTTAGGGGAGGGTCAGGAGACAAGGATCACTTTTCCCTCTGTCTTTCAATGACAAAACTGAACAAAACACTCAGCCTGATAGTTAGAAGTCCAAGCAAAGTTAACTCTTTAGGAATAACTATATAGATTCATGACGAATCGGTGGAGTCAGAGGGGGAGACACAGCATTTTCCTCTTTTAAAGGAAAACGTTTCCTGCAAGATTTTCCTTCCAAAGTGTTTACCATTTTTCATTGGGAAAGAACAGCTCTGTTCTCAATGTTGAGATGTCTAGGCTGTAATCCTACATACCCTTGCTTGGGGTAAGTCCCATTTAACTCAGTGGGGTTTATATCTAAAGGTATGCATAGGACTGCACTGTTACTGCAGCAGCCTAAATGCATTTCCTACAATGCAACTAATTTATATTTAGCAAAACATCGGATGAAGGAAGAAAGCAGGTTTTCTTAAAAGCACATTAAATGTGCAATCCTATCCACACATAGACCTTAGCTAGACCTAATGTTTATTCCGGGATCGTCTCGGGGTCGCCCCTGCCTGCTCCCGGGATATCCTGTGTGTCATTTACATGAACATGGATGACCCCGGGACGATCCCGGGATAAACCTTACATCTAGCTAAGGCCTTAGACAGCAAACAGCCCTATAACTTCTAGCATTCCTACAGCCAACCATGCCAGTTGGGCATGTTGAGAATTGTAGGTCTTTTTTCTGTCTAAACATGCATAGGATTGCGCCCCAAACATGTCTCCTTCAAGGGAATAAAACTTTTAGGATTAGTTTCCCTTTTAGCATTTCCATGAATCAAATGATCACATAGGCTCTGCCCCACTGTAGATTTTAAATCTGCCCTTCCAATATATATACATATACTTACAAAAGAGAGAGAGAAAGAGACTGAGATTTGTTCAATTGCCATGAACTGTTCAGTGTTGTGACATGATTGAAGTCCTCAGTTCTTTCTCAGAAAAGTGCTGGCGAAAGTAAAACATATGCATACCCATGGGATGAATGCTTCTTGTGAAGCAGGTACCACTTTCATCTGGGCTTGCTCCCATGAAAGGATTGGGCTATTCCGTAGTCTTCTGAATTTTTGCTTACCCAAAGAGGAACTAGTATTACTGCATAAAGTAATGCATGTACTCTCACTCACACAGCAGTGATGGAAGACCATCTTAAAACATGCATTATCTATAAGTGGTTCTCTATGTATTTTAAGACAGGGGTGAAAATAGAAACCCAGGCATAACCTCACCAGCCTCCTTCTCCTCCTCTATCATCATCATCATCACCACCACCACCATCACTGAAATATATAGCCTACAGTTGTATTCCAAACATCGTTTGACTCTTGGCACCTATATCTCATATGACTATCTCCTTTTCTCTTATGGGAACAGAATAAGTCTTGTACACCACCCTGAGATCCTTGTGATATTAAATAAATAAATAAATAATAAAATAAAAAATAGTCCGGCAAGCAAAATCAAAACTTGCTTACAATTCAGATCTTTATTTTACTTATACCCTGAACTTCCTTGAGATCAGAGCAGCTTACATGGAGTTCCCAAATCCTAGCTTAGTGGCAGAGCATACATGCTTTGCAAAGGCTCCACGTTCAATCCTGACATCTCTAGGTAGGGATAGGAAAGGTGTCTTCTTGAAATCTTGGAGAGCCAGCCAGTCAGCAGAAATGATACTAAGCTAGACAGACCATTGTTTTGACTCAGTATAAGCCATATATCATTTCCAGGAAAACCATGTTTCTCAGGGACATCCTTTATTTCTCGAAATCATGACTTATTCCTGAAGCCATGGCTTCACAAAACAACATGGCCAGCATTGTCAACATCATTTACTGCAGCTTGGCTACATTCTTTTGATAATGCCAGTCTGGCAATCTACCTTCTGGGTAACCTTCACAGAAAGCAAAAATGCCCCACTGAGTGTTCCATGCTCTTTATCACCACATGACAGGCTAAGGTAAGGAAGAAATGCTTGTTTAATAGGAAGCACTAAAGTGACTGTTGTTGGATAACTGGTAAGATATATGGTCAATGCTCATCTATGTGAAGTTAACATCCAGTGCAAGCCCCAACTGAAGGTGGTGAGTACCATGCCCAATTGCCCATTACAGACCTCTAAAGCTGGCTATCCTGTCTCTTAAAGGTTAAATTCCATATATTAAGACCAGGGGACATGGACATATACCTTATATTGCTGTCATTTTATGGAATGATTCATTATATTCAGAATTCAACTTAAAAATAAATCAACAATGTTCTAATACTCATGTGGCAACTAGTGGTTGGGTATTGAGTCAGTAGCCTCTGTCAAATTTATTTCCCCATCCAATTAAGCGCAAACAAGTTTGACGATCATGTGTACTGTCAGGCATGAAAGTATTTAGTACCTCCCTCTGTTCTGCCCCATTCAAGAAAACATCATAAAATTAAAGCTTGCCCACCATATACAAGCGTTTCCTCTGAAGGATCCCAGGTAGTGACTGGGAGAGAACTTCAGAGGTCATCTAATCCAACCTGTGGCACCAGTGGAGAATCTGCCACATCCAAATTACTCCTTATATAGTGAGACAAGAGATCCAGAATGACACGGCGTATGTTTACGTCATGTGCTCAAGAGCAGGACCCAAAGAGCACCAGAGTTGTAATAAACGCACTCAGAACCTCCTGTTGTTTTTGGAAAGGTTTATAGTCCTTCGCAATGACTGCATGACACACAGTTTTCCTTCCTCCACCATCCAGCGCCCAAGGGCAAGCAAGTGCCCATCAGGTGCCAAGGCCCCACCATTTTTGCAGCTAGCCTTTGCAACCCAGACCCAGGCTAGCTGCAGAACATCAAATGCACTTTCAACATCTCCATTTAATATTTACATTCAAGCAATTCATAATAATTGGAAGCTTATAGTTTAGACATCTCTAGTAGCAGCAGTTTCTATAATAGCTTGTTTAGCTTTAGATAATGATTATTATTAATTTTTTTTTTTGCACATCGAAAACAACATGTGTTAACAGTATCAAAAAATATATACGAGAGGAAGGGATGGTCCTGCAGTTTTATGAAAAGAAAGGGCAAGGAAAACAAAACCAAAAGTAGCTTTCAAAAAGGGAAGAAAAGAAAATATTCTGATATAGCTTTATACTTATATATATATAATATATGTATTTAATATAATTATATATATATATATTGGGGCAATCTAGGGAACTCCATAAATCTAGGCTTTTTATATTTCATTATATAAATACCTACAAATAAATATAATTGCATGGTCCACCTGGGGAGGCCTGCCTTCAGCTCAAACAATACATTTTCAGCAACACCACATACAAACGGGAGCAAGAACCACTCAACAAGTTAGCACTGTTAAAATATAATACTATGTAACTCTCCCGTGAGTTAATTGAACACCTCACCACATCCTGATGCCCAAGTCCCCTAGAGGGCAGAGATGGAACTGCACGAACCAACCTCGAGCAAAGCAGAACCTCTGGGCCTGCAGCTGGCTGCTGCTTCCCCCCACCCCACCCCGCTCCCCCAGCATCTTCTTCCAGGGCAGGGAGGTGTCCGATCTCAGTAGGACCTGCCCTGCACACAGTGCCATTGAGTTATTCTGGGTAGACCAATACCTTAGAGGAGGGAGCCAGGCTGCCAAGGGAGAGTACCAGGAGCCTGCCTTAGAGCCTCCTCACACTGTGACATATTCCTTAAAGGTCACAGTCAGGCAGTTCGCTGTCACATCTGTAATTATTATATTCCCAAAGAAAGGTTTGAATTCCTGCAGGGGTTCCTCCTCTTCTTCCTCGGCCTCCACCTCAAAGCGTTCCACCTGCTTCAGAGGCTCAGACGCCGGTTTGTCCGCTGGTGCCGGCACAGTCTCCGACTTAACTTGCACCAGGCCAGGCTCGCCATCTCCCCGAGCCCTGACGCACCGCAAGTCTATGGGCTCATCCAAGTCCGAGTCTAGGAGGATGACCTCAGGCTGGGAGACGGGGAGGGTAGCGGGGGGTTCAGGCCTCTCTGGGGTGGGAGGGCTCAGGCAGGTGGGGGCACTGATGCTCCTGGAAGTGAGGCGCTTCTTCACACTCTCCTTGTCCCCATGGGGCTCGGAGAGGCAGCGCTTCCGGAGGCCCCCACAGCTGGGCGAGAGGCTCAGTCCCATGGCGGCAGGACCGTGCTCCTGCTGGTTGGAATCCAGGGACCACGGGCCTCGGTCGGGCCTGGTGGTGAGCTGCAGAGGCTGATGCTCGGGAATGGGCAAGACTTTGCCTGGGACAGACGTCTTTGCGGGGCTGCTTCCAAGCTCGGTCGGAACCTGACTTGCCTCAGCCCCAGATTTTCCTTTGGGGTCACTGCCCAGCCATCTCTCCTCCCCAGGCTTTTTCCACGACTCCTGCCTATCCTCAGACCCTTTCTTAGTCCTGTCCTCAGCCACCCGCTTCTTGGGTGGCTCTCCAGACTTGATCTTCACGGCCTGCATGCCGTTCTCCATGTATTTGCTCATGACAATCACAATGCGGCCGTTCTTGTTTTTGTTCTTAACTATCTTCATTTTGCCACCAATACCATTGCTGGCCACACCGTCCCGGGTAGGTGGCGGCGGTGGCCCTGTGCCGCTGGAGAGGTTCTTCTCTGACCCATTCTTTCCTTCTATGCCACCCAGATTCTTAACTGGGTTCAGCAACCTTTTCGCTGAGTCGTGGGACCATTTGTCTGACTGGGACATCAACGGGCTTTTGCTGTGGTCCATGCAGGCCTGTCCCTGCTGTGGCTCCTTGCTGCCTGGCTGGTAGTGGGCCTCGTACATCTTGGGATCAGGCTGATAGTGATGGTGCTTCTTGCTGTTCAGCTGGTAGTAGTACTTCCCTTTGCTGTGAGACTGGTGTTTGATGTTGCTCTCCTTGCTGTTCGGCTGGTACTGGTGGTGCTTCTTGCTGTTGAGTTCGTACTGATGCTGCTGGCTTTTGCCAGAGCTGCCAAGGTCCAGCTTGGGCCTGTTCTCCATGGCAGGGTCCTGGAGGCCAGTGAGGATGTTAGAGCGGCGTGCAAAAGACGGCAACTGGAAAGAGCAGGAGGGGGGTGGGGGAAAGGTCCATTAAGTACTTCAAAGGAAGAAAGGTCAGCAAATCTTACTGAACCTATTAAAGCAGATCTAAGCAAGTTCCTATAGCACACAGAGAACTTTTACAGCAACCATTATTAAGGGATGCTCTCAATGCCTGTCCTTAATACAACCTTGTTCTATCCTTCCTCTTACATGAAACCAGAGGTGATAAGCCATCCTTTCAATCAATCGTCCTTTTGAGCACAAGGGCAAAGAATGCCTAAGAAATGTGTGCAAAGAATCAAGGAAAGGAGCAACTGGGAGTGCAGACAGAAAACATGGCTGTGAGCTACACCTTGTCTCCAGTTACCTATTTCTTGCCAAGGCACAGGCATTGTGCATTTCTGACCTCCACCACTGAAGTAGGAACTGTGTTTCATAGCTGGAGGAGCTATGCAAGAGGGAATACAAGCTGGTGAATAATAGCCAACAATCTTCCTTCTGCTGTTTTACAGCATCTGCCAAGGAAACTCTTTTGGGTACAGAAGTCTCATCCAAGACACAGCCCTACATTTGCTGTGCCATGTTAGTATAGAGAGAGTGGGCACGACAGGGCTTCCTCTCCAGCATTTACAATTAAGAAGTGTGTGTGTGTGTATGCACGAACCAGTATTCTCACACACACAGACACAGTCTCCAAGAACATGATGACACCAAGATGAAATTCTCCTCCCCAGGGAAAGGCACTAGACAAGGAAGTGGATGTTTATTAATTAAACAAAAACACACCAGTCAATAATACAGCCTTCTGTAAAAACCTGTTCAGCAAGATTTCAAGACTCATCAGTGTTACTGTTTGTCTCATCTCATTTGGAGAAAAGGACGGACAGAAGGATTGACTGAATTTACCTGAACTACCAGTGGCTTTGGTTTTGGTCCTCGTTTGCGGTATCCCATAAGTTGCTCCTGCCTCTCCCTGAAGGAACATAAAAATCAATAGAGATGCAATTAGGAAACCTCCGCTTCTACAGTGCACTGAAGAGGAGCTGGGGGAGGGCTGCTTTTATCCTTCTGATTAAGCATGAACACAAGATGAAGGCTGCAATCCCATGCATGTTTACTTGGGAGCAAACCCCATTGAACACAGTGGGACTTCTAAGTAAAGATGCACAGGCTTGGGCTGCCCATTTAGTACACAAAAGCAAGAGAAGGAACCTACAGCATGAAAAGCAAAAGATGAAATACTAGAAGGTCACAGGGATTAACACAAGGTAGTAGGCACTGCTTCCTCCAGCCCCTGTATTGTATGCTATTCCAGTGTGGAAGAATGAAATCTACAGAATGGCTGGCAAGGAAAGGAATTATACAAACATCTTCACAAAACACTAAAAAGCACCCCTGAACCTTCCCTTCACATATGTAAAAGGGCCAGACAGAAAGTGGAAGAGCATAATTTTAAAACTGTATTTACATACAAGCCAATATGGACTTTATATTGAACATGAAGAGATAGGAAATGCAAAAAGAAGAAGCCTTTGTGCATAAAGATGGCCTACATATATAATCACTAAAATATTATCAAGATCTAGGAATTTATAGGCAAATCCAGGGATTCTTTCCCCCAGGGTCCCTTGGAGCCCAACATTTTTCCAGCTCTTCTCAGATATAAAAAAGCAGTAACACTTGAGATCAGCTAATCTCATCTTTCACAACAGTACAATCCATTGAATTACTCTGGCCAAATCCCTCAAGTCTACAACTTTAAACAGGGTTGAAAGTATCTCTCTTCTGAAGCCAGTTTTACCTCGGTTTTCAAATAACTATGCAATGTTTCTTATGAGTTGTAATCTTAAAATATCAAAACAAATGCACTGTAGGTATGCTTAGATTGCAGCTTCTGCAATGCTATCCAAGCCTATTCAGAAATAGTTCTCACTGTGTTCAATGGTATTTACCAGTAAATTATGCACAGTATGTCTTACTAGGAAGTAAGCCCCCTTAAACTCAGTTGGTTTAATTTCCAAGTGAGCAAGTTTAGTATTTGGCTATAAAGTTTCAGTCCTAGGAAACCATTGGAATCAAAGGGAGCATACATCCACAGGAAAACAGGGAGGAGAATCAGGAAGCAAACATGATGGCTAACTTTTAACCTATCACTTCTGCTTACTGTCTTCCCTGCCACAGAGAAGGCATTCCACTTTATTAGGGTCCTGGTTCACTTCTCTTGAAATGGAGCACTAAGAATAGTGGGACCTTACAGCTGCATGCAAAACAGCCACACCAGCACTAGCAGATGCACTAGCAGATGTGTGGGGTAATCTTGTGCACTAGCACATCCGATAAGCAAATCACAGGTAAACGACAGGGGCTAGGGGGGTGGGAGTCAGAAGATGCCCTTATCAGGGCTATAGTGTTTGGGTAACCAGCAGCAGACTTTCAACTTTCCTCCCAGGCACCGCCAGGGAGGTGGGAGCCGCAAACTCTGCAGGAAAGCTGGAGCTGCTCTGGATGCTAATCACCTCATTAGGATTCAGATAAAGACCCCCCTCCCCGCCGCCCCTTACTGCTGCCTCACAGGCCAGCTCACTGGCTGCATGGAGAGAGGAGAGACCTTTCTCAGCTTAGCTTAACTGCAAAGTAACCCAATTATCGATTGAGCCCGGGAAAGGGAGGGGGCGGTGCCCAGCCAGGTGCAGCCCCCACGCTCAAGGGATTGCCGGAGCTGCACGGCAAGGGACAGGCAGTATAATAAAGCACAGAGCGCAGTCTTTCCCATTCTCGTGGCTCAGGCTGCGGCAGATTCCGCCTCTTTCCCCCGCCAGCCCCCGCTTTGGAGACTTTGCAAGGCCGGGAGTCCCAAGGTCAGTCTCCTGTCCCAGTCGGAGAGCACATGCAGCGAGTTCAGAAGGGGCCGCACCAGCAGGCGTCAGGCGTGGCCACTCTGGGGGGCGGAGGAAGGGAAACCCCGCGCGTCTCCCTGGCTGCCGCCTCACGCGTAGACTCCAGTTTGCGCCAAAATCCTGCAGGAAGTCAGGCGCAAGCAAATAGGAGGGGAGCCCCTGACAACCACCCACCAAATGCACTCCAGCGATCGATGAAATTCCCCGCTAGGCCAGGCCCAGGCTCTAACCGGAGTGCATTTGTTTGCAAGTGCAAGCAGATGCAATGTCTGCAACCGCCAAACACCGCTTGCCACTTGCGAGAGTTTGCAAGTAGCAAGCAAACGCTCGACGCCTCGGAGATGGGGGAGGGAGGGCGATTTGCAGCAGCCCGATTCCTCCCGGGGAGACTTGCAGAAATTGTCAAGTGCAGCAGAGGCAGCCGCAGCAGCGAGGCAGCGAACAGTACCCACACACACAACACGCCGCCGCTCCCTTCCGTCACGTGCAAGCACCACCTTGCAACGAGCCAGCCAGGCAACTCTGGGCTGGAAAGGAAGTCCCTGCGACGCTGTGGCGAGGGGTTTAAAGTGAAGTTCCATAAGGCGCAGCGCCCCTTGCACAAGGCTGCCACGTTCCCTCCGAACTGCTGCGGGAGAAAGGTGCTCTGAAAACTCGGCATGCGAGGATAATGAGCCAAATTCTCACCCGCCTCCGTGCGAGGGCTTCACCCCAGCACTGCGGCTGTTTCGAGGTCCCCCTACCCTGGTTCGCACCTCTAAAGGCTACAGTTTTGTGCAGACCACCACGCCACCGCTTTGCAATGTAAAGTCTCACCTGTTTTGAAAGGCGATTAGTAGCCTTGGATCCAGGATGTTTTCCTCTGGCTCCCACGTGTTGTATCTTGCAAAGGAAAGGAAGGGAGATTTTGAAACAGCAACAACGCTTAGCTATATGGAGCAATAACTATCATTTGCCGCCTCCGAACTATCTACACTTACAGAATCCCCCACACACACATACACACTGGCAGCGAGCTGCGTGTAGGGGCCATTTTAGAGACTGGCTGCGTTAGCTGCCGCCACTTGCCGTCCTCCCCCCCCCCCCCCCAGCCGCCGTCGTTTTTCAGGACCCATTTCAAAGTGCGCATTCTGGACTGCCGCTACTCAGCGAAGGGGGATGGGCACAGGAGGAAGGAGCGGGAGGGCAGCGGACGGAGAAGATTATATTTATTTAGCGCTGTTATTATTCCGGAGGAATTCCATGCGTGCCGTGGTGAAGGGTTCTCAAAGCCCCACCGATTCCTCTCGCGGAGCTAGCAACCCACCCCAATTGCACCCCCCACCCCACTTCGTCCGCCATCTCGGCATCCAACCAGCCCAGTTCCTTCGCCCTCCTCGCTCGGTTCTGTCATCCAGACCCCCGCAAAGACCACCCCTCACGAACATCTCCTTCGATCCAGTAGTAGCAGCAGTATGGAGGGTCGGTCAAGTTAAATCCGCAGCCTCGCCTCCCTGCCAGCAGGGCAGCGGGCTGCCTGCCGGTGGTGACAGTGCTTGCCTTTCCCTACGCTCTCCATCCCGGATCAGATTCGGAGGATTTAAGGCGGGCTGTTTTTTAAAAATTATTACTATTTTAATTATGGGTTTTTTCCCTTCTTCCCCCCCTCACCCCCCCCTCCGGCTGATCCCTGGGCTGCTCGGTTCTGCAATATGGAGCCTGCTTTCCAAGGGAAAGAAGCCATTTTCTGCAACTGCTGATCATCAGTCGCCGCCTTGCCTTCCTTCTCCCAAGCTTGTTGGCTGTGCACCCCACGACCTTGTCTCTCTGTCTAACTCCCCCCCAATCATACTCCCCCTCCCCCGCTTTTTTGTGTGCATGCATTAAAAATCAAGGCATTTTCCGGATTTGCACGGGAGAGCGTTAGCGGGGACGCGGTCAGGCTCTGCAGCCCGCGTTAAAGACAGGGCAGCCGCAGCTCGGTTCCTTGTGGCCCCGTTCCCTTCCCGGGACTTACTTGGAGGACCATCCTCTCCATTTGACGAGGTACTCCACTCGGCCCTGCAAAGACAGTGCGGGGGAGAGAAGAGAAGGCGTCAGGCTCCGGCAAGAGCCGCCACAGCCTGCCCCAGACCAAGAGCCCTCCCTTCTCCGTCCTCCACCCAGAAGCTTCATGAAGCGCTGCTCGCTCACCTTCCGAATGCGTTTCTTTTCGATGCTTTCCACGGCGAAGACATGCTCTCCCACCGCCGGCAGCTCCATGTTTATTTTTTTCTGGAGGGACGGGGGGCGGGCGGGGAAAGCTCGGGGCTCGCGTCTGGATGG
Source organism: Elgaria multicarinata webbii (assembly GCF_023053635.1). Taxonomy (NCBI): domain Eukaryota; kingdom Metazoa; phylum Chordata; class Lepidosauria; order Squamata; family Anguidae; genus Elgaria; species Elgaria multicarinata. The sequence goes on along the minus strand of NC_086173.1, from coordinate 47,195,207 downwards.
ATGGATGGCAAAAGCAACTCTCGCTCTCCGCTCGGTTCGCCTTTCCAGACAACTGAACTCCAGCCTCTCGCAGCGGCGCAACTCATGCAAATCCTGCCAGAGACGTCAGAAGGGGCGGGGACCTCACGGCCTGTCAAAGAGAAACGGGGCCACAGGATTGGCTCAGCGCGGCCGAGGGGGTTGGAAAGGGAGGAGGGGGGAAGGAGAGGACGTTCGGGAGGCGGGGGTGATGGAGCTGGATTTACACCCCTCCCCCATTGCAGGCGTGTGTGTGTGTGTGTGTGTGTGTGTGTGTGTGTGTGTGTGTGTGTGTGTGTGTGTGTGTGTGTGTGTGTGTGTGTGTGTGTGTGTGTGTAGATTTGGCTTCTCCATTGCTCAGCAAACTACTCTCCCCCACACTAATATTTAGAAGTCCAGCCGTGCAAACGGCTCTAGGATAAAATACAGTTCCTTTGGATAGCAGCTGCATCGGTACCCTCCAGTCGTCACTGCCTCAGTCAGGCTGTACCCCCGTGACACAGCTTTATGCAGCTAAGGACCCCGGGTTTGGGTTTTCAGCATCGGGGCCCAATCAGGAGAAGTTACCAAAGCGACATCAGGAAAATCAGGGGGCGCTTTCGCTTTGGAGTTGTGGTGGCATCAGAAACGAGGGCCATGGGCAACATTCCATGGAAGCGTAAAGGGGCGTTTTTATTTTATTCTGCAGAATTGTTCTGCAGTGGGGAAAGAGCCTTTTAAATTACAGCCGAGTCCTTTAGATTAAAGGAGACCCGCGACTCTTGCTGGTACAGACGGGCAACGTGGGCAAGGTTCAAATCCGCCGTTGGGTTGGGAGAAATGTAGAAAGGTCCCGTCGTTCATCCACTTGGACAGCCTAGGTTCGCAACAGAAAATTCCCTGTCTTTGGAGAATTGAAGGGGTTCTTCGAGTTCTTGGGTCTTGAATCCCGACCCTCTTAAAAATGGCCATCAAATGCTTTCAGTTTCAATGAGGCCATGGCTGTAATAATTCGCCTGGTTAGGAGCCTTTTAATTACTCCAGATGAAAAAGAAGTGGAAATATAGAGGCGAGGGGTGAGGAAAGTAGAATTTAAGGTGACCGGGAGAAGCTGAGAAAGGGCACGGGGCCAACGAAAGGTGCTGTGTCTGTGTCCTGACGAGGAGGCTGCGTTAAAGTCCTCTTGTCTTGACCCCGCCATGGAAGATTTGAGTAACGTCGTGGGCGAAATTTAATCCTCGTCACCAGTGGCAGAGAAGTCGAGTGAGATAAATGCCTGTGTTGGCAACGGGCAGACAATGGAAACCAGCCAGCTGTTGATCGACTGTGGAATCGCGATGAAGGGCAACCTCAGAAGATCTGGAAGGCAGGAGTCTGGACCAGAGAGGCAGAGGAATTACTGCGGTGGGGGTGGGGGTGGGGGGACTTCCTATATCTCTCCCAGCTTGCTGGGGTAGTCTAAGGAACGAACAAGGTGATATTCTCTGAGGTGAAGAAAGTGTGTGGGAAAGCGGCGAATTCTCCTTGTCAGTCGTCACACAAGGCGGGCGGGAAATAGGGGGAGGGAGGGAGAGCTAGAGCCGATCCAGATTGCCTCCGGACTCGGAGCAATCATACTCGAATCGGAGCCGAGAGAGGTGCACAAAATTGTACGGCTCTAGGTTTCTATTGCGGAAACCTCCAGCAGGAGATATCTGCCCAGGGGTGCCTCGCACCTTACGGAGTAACCTTGGGGTTTGTTGTGGCCTCATGGGGGGGGGTGTTGGACGGGGGGGGGGACTTAAGGCAAGGGTCTATTCTGATGAGATATGGGGTCACTGGCTCATTTTATTAGCCCTGCGGCCAGTGCCAGAAGGAATATTTTGCAGCTCATTACACACACACACACACACACACACACACACACACACAGAGAGTCGTTTTCCGAATCGGGTCTGGAGTGTGCTAAGTGAGGTTGCAGGAAAGCGGGGCTGGGGTAGTGTCCACTGTCTACATCGCGTAGTTCTGGGAGCTCAAGTCTGAGAGGACGTGCATTAATTTAAGTAAAAGGGAGTTTTCCACAGGGAAGGAATCGTCCTTCCCTCGAAGCCAAGGGGATGTGTGAGATGTTGCTGAAAACCCAAGCAGTGTACTTGTGGGCCCCAAACTACTGGGGCGTGCGCATGTATGTGCGTCTGACTGTGCAGGCGATCCGGAATCTGCACTGGCAAAAGGAATTCCCAGGAAAGGGAGCGTCCCTTGCTTCTCCGGCAGCCATCTATTCAGCACCGTGGAAAGATGGCTGAACCGCATCGTTCTTCATTAGCTCTCAACACCCTTTCGCTTCAAAATCATAGAAAGGCGAACCGTTTGAAGGATGCTCACAGCCCTCATTTTTCTTTTCCCCTTTCCATACCCCCCCCCCACGTGCCGCTAGTTGGATTTTTAAGCAGCAGCCTCGTCATCTTCGCTCAGTTGCCCATCAGTGCGCCCCCTACTGACGTCTGGGGGAATTTAGCGCCACTCTGTGAAAACTAAACACACACACACACACATACCGCGCAGCCGCCCGGATTCCCCTGGAGACTGGTGGCTCAGGAACTAGATGAGGAGGGCGGACTGTATGGCGGCATTCGTGCGCCCTCGCAAAAAGTTATACATTCTCCGGGATCTAGATAAGTGAAGGTACAATCGTGCGTCCTCAATCTACTCAAATCAGTGCGGACACTTAATTACACGGGAGCAGTGCGTACAGAGCGTGTGTCAGCGATGCTCCATTCACGTGGACCTGCTACTCAGGTTGCACGTTACAAGACCCTTTCCTTCTATCCTGCATTAATCCAGAATAACTAGCATTCCTTGCGTCTGTATTCATAAACACAGAGGATTAGACTTTCCACGTACAAGCATACGTTAAAAGTCTGTGGGGAGCCAACCCTCTTGCAAAGCTTTAAGCCTCTCGACTGTGGGCATTACATAGTGGTTAGGTCGGTTTAGTCGGTAACTAATCCGGATGAAGTGTTCTTCGGGATGCATTCTTGGGTTATTAATATTGTACACTGTTATCAAAATTGGTTGTGTGTGAGTGAGTGTGTTTTAAGAAGAACACCACAATTCGGGGCTTTTTCTAGGGGCGTCTAGCTGGATCCTTTTAGAGTCTTCTTCTCAAGCGACCCTGCCCTGTTCTGCGTGGTAGTGGTGGTGGTCATTCAGTTGCCAGTGGAAAAAGGAAAGAGTGTACCTGGCCATATGAAACCTCCCCCCCCCCCCGGAGCTTGAATCAAAGACACAGCGTTTTCGCACAGAGAAAGGAAGAACACAGTACACTCGCGGTAATGACTGAAGGTGGGAGAAAGAACGCGCAAAACACCCATTTTCAAATCCCAAATTTTCAAATCGCCCGGGCAAAATCAAATGGGGGTACAGACCCTCTAACGACGAGATTGTCCAGTTTCCACGACCTTTACCGCGTTATAGCCCTCGATTTTCCCGTTGCTCCTTTCCCCAAATCTCTATTCCAAGGGCGTTATCCTAACCGGGGTGGGTTTTAATCGGACATACAATCGAAGTACTTCGGATATCATTCGATTTCCTCTTCTTCTCCCACTAGAAGACCCAACTGGCATTTTACAATTGCCATTGCGTCATGAACATGCGAGGTGACGTAATAAAATAGAACTCCACTGAAGTTGGGCGAGGCAGCCGGACTTGCTCTAGCCTGCGATGGTCAGAAGGGGCAAGTTGATGATACTAAACAGAAGGGGGTGGGATTAAATAAAAATGTATTCTAGCAAGGAAGAACGGGGTGGGGGGGTGCATTTTTAAATAAGAACAAAAGCCCACGGAAGAGTAAGTGATTGTCTGGAATGAGGTTGCAAGGAGCAGGCGCCTCGAGGGCTACTTTATCTTTTAAGAGTTGGCTAGAAGGGAGACTTTCAGCAAGCGCGACTTCTCCCGCTACAGCACCGCAATGATGGGGAAAGTTGCACCTACTCCAATTCTTCATCCTCTGCCGTGCTTAAAAATACAGGTGTAATTCCAGGTCAGGATCACTTGGTAACAAGAGCTTTCGAGAGGGACTTATCTATATCTTCGTGAGCAATCTCTCGCGCGCGAGTTCAGTTCTTAACTGTCAATATGTCTTACCAAAGCACCTTTGTGGTTTATGCTGCAGGATAAACTGCAGCAAGGCGGGCAATTTCTCGCGATTGTTCCAGCGTTCTTTTGCCAGCCCGCTGGAGAACTTGGGCGTTAAGATCCAAAACATTCTCCGCTGGTCCAGACACACGCTTCTCGGCCCCAAGTCACTGGAAAGTCGGCTTCCCAAGGGAGTGTCCCACTGACACACTGCTGGGACTTCAAAGTCATTCCACGAACCAAATTCTGTCTATCCTCTCCTCCATTTGAAAATAAGTACTTAGGGAAACTGAGGATCCAAACATCAAAGAAGGAAAGAGAGATGCCCAGCCATGTAGCAAGACCAAGTAATTACAGGCATCTCTACGTGAAAATGGGGGAGGAGTTACAGTTATCTACAGTTCTCACCCAGTCTCAGTCTCAGTCTCTCTCTCACACACACACACACTGACTTCCAATCAGCAAATAGTCGCCTGGTCCTTACAGTGCAATACTATTCATGTCTACTCAGGTTTAAGCCCCATTGACATCAAGGCGACTTGCTTCCAGATAAGTGTGCATAGGATTGCAGCCATAAAGGGTTATGATTCCAAAGGGAACATACACCCCTCCCGACTCGTCTCTAAAGTAAAAACTCAGTTTATTTAGTTTGGATTATTCTTGGATAACTGAATCCTAGGCTGGAATCCGGGAACACCGAGTGTAATGTTTTTAAGAAAGGGGCTCTTAACACCAGGATCTGAACTGCATTTCCTTGAGAGTAAGCTCCATGGGTGCTACTGCACTGAACTTTGCATCAAGTAAGCTTTATTTATTCGTTCGTTCGTTCCACCGGGAAATCAGAACAGGGTAGATTTGGTGCCCGCCCTTGGGTAATAGGTGGTTGGTCTACATGAGCAGGTTCTCTTGGAGCGGGGCGGGGGAAGCCGGCAAGCGGATCTCAGCCCTCAGGGGTAAGACTGCGGGCTTCTGCCACTCACTCCACGCGTAGTCCCAATGAACTCTTCGGAACCTCCTTGGAATAACCTCCTGGTTGCTTGAAGGTCCGTCTTTCTAGAAGGTGCCTTGAATTGGTGAAAGATTAATTATATTTTAAAAATCATAATTAATAGCAGTAGCGATTCGTTATAATCCGCAGAAGATTCGCCATTAAACAGGGCTCCCCTGCACCTGGTGTGTGTGTGTGTGTGTGTGTGTGTGTGAGAGAGAGAGAGAGAGAGAATTTTGAAATAAATCCCCCAAACTCAGGGGTGGAATTCGGAAAACGATCCTGATCCAGCCGTCTCGAAGATTTCCAGGCATTGCCTTGAGATTCTGGAATTCCTCACCAACATTTCTTAAAGAGGCAAAGAAGAGGGGGAGGATTGGCCCCGCCCCGCCCCGCCCGCGGCTCGAAACGGCGCTCTCTCTCTCTTCCCGTTGTGTCCCAGCCCTTCGGGAGCGGAAAGGGTTAAGCGTTTCCGTATGCAAATTAGGCCGGAGTTGGCAGCCACGTGCGTCGCTCGCGAGGGGGAGGAAAGCGAGTGCTGATCGCTCGCTGCACTCTCCGCCTCTGTCTGCAGCAGTCTGCCGGGACAATAAGCGGCCAAGCAGCTGACTGGCTGAGTGGCAGGGAAGCGCCGCGAATCCCTTACCTATCCTTACCAGAGTGGAAGGCAGGGTTTATTTATTTATTAATCCGGGCGGCTCCTGAGCCCACAGGGGACATTCTGCCGGGCCGGGCCTTGCCCGGCAAGGAGGCCTCTTTTTCATAACTGGCTCGGTTCCTTTTGTTATCAAAGACACCCAATCCTAAAGATAGCAGGCATTTCCCATCCAAATCATGGAGCCGCATTAGAATAAAATACACGTGACCTAAGCGGTGACGTTCACATGAGCAGGATTTTTACTGCGTGACTGCAACATCCTGTGATGACGCGTTTTTTGTATGTGTGAATCAGCCACAGTAGATCAAACACCATACACGTAGCTTAAGTGTCAGCGTTTCAAACACAATGGACGTCGTTCACACCTTCAGTTAGGAATCATCTCATGATAGACCTACGAGAATGTAGGGGCGAACCAGCCCTTAGAATCTATAGCAGAGACATCATGGAGGCCGGTTCATGAATTCACCGCCTCGGGTTTCTTATTCATTTCCACGAAGCACAATGGGTTTTCTTTCCTCATTCCAAATTGTTAGCTCACAAACACTCCATTGTTCGTGTAAGCTATAACAAAGACTTCTTCTTCTGTATTTGGGTTCATTTGCTTCAACTGTTTCGTAGCCTTGCATCTGGTAAGAACAGCCCTCCCGGTTCAGACCAAAGGCCTAGCTAGTCCAGCATTTTGTTCTCACCATGGCTAGTTAGATGCCCCAACAGGAAGCTCAAAAGAAGGACATGGGGATTATTGTCCTCTCCTGCTGTTGTTCTCCAGCAACTAAAGAAACATTGCCTCTGATACTGGAGGTAATAGATAGCCATCAGAACTAGTAGCCATTGATAGCCATATCCTCTAATTTCCTTTTAAAGCATCCAGGTTGGTGGCTAAATCTTGTGGCAGCAAATTCCACAATCTTGCAGCAGTGGTATGTATAGTTCAGGTGCTATAGAACTAGACTGAATAAGCACTTTCTTGCCTAAACATGGAAACTGCTCTGGGCTAATGGTTACTTGATAAAGTTTGAAAGCATTAGTCAATACAGAGAGCAGCTACTACATTGGCCTTGGGCAGCGTTTCATGCCACACACACAAATCAGAACTATCCAGAGCAAATCCAGTAGTCTAGTTTTACTATCCTTCCAAAGGTACTCATTACTACCAACAATGTAGGAAAGCCAAACTTCTTTTTAAAAAAATGTAGCTGTTACCTACATTAATTCAGTTTTTTCACATCATCGTCATCATCATCATCATCTAATATTTGGGCCTTCCTGCCCTACTGGTTGCACTCATTACCTCAATATGTATGATAATTAATTGGTACCCTTTAAATATCTTCCTCCTTCAGGAACGGCAACCATGGAAGTGACAGAACTAAAATTACCATGGGAAGTATATAGGGAATAAGCGAGGCATTGCTACTGACAATGTGTGAACAGATTGCAGCAGGTACTTGGGGAAACAGATAAATAGTGTAAAGACAACAAAGGCTGCAGAGTTGTGCTTCTACCATGTCCTTCTTGGAGTCAATTAGCAGACATATCATTGCACAAAACAATGGGTTCTCCAAATGGCAGACTATTATCACATATTTTAAAAGAAACCCCCAATTACTTTGATCATTTCTAAACTTGAGATACCTGGCTGAGGGGCTACAGAAAATGACAGCTGATTTGGAGACATTTTGGAAGGTAGGAAAAGTAAAAGCGATGTGTGCATCTAGGAAAAGTAAAAGCGATGTGTGCCTATTATTATTATTATTATTATTATTATTATTATTATTATTATTGAAGTAGATAGGAATTGAAAGAAAGAAAATCCAGGCACAAATGAAAATTTAATTGAAGCAAGATTTTTAAAAAGTAACCATTAAAATAAGATGGTTAAAATAAGAAAACAATACTCTTCAATACAACACAAAGGCATAAAACTGGTTTCCAACAATTTGGCTGGAATAGCACAATTATAATATGATATTGTTTTAAAGATAACAAAAATTAGTTGGGTTATCTAATGAAAAAGAAAGGGCCTTGCAAAATTGTCCAGCTGAACATTCAAAACATGGACTCTAGATGAAAGCTAGTGTAGCATACAGAGCTATGTTGGTTTAGACCTTCCCTGTGCCATGAACTCCAGCTACTATCTCTAAGCCCCTGTCTGACCCTCATCATCCTCTTTGTGCAATATAAGAATAATTCTGTCAGGGTTGTGGTAAGGATTGTCAAGGTAATGTATGTCAAGCTTCCCGAACACCAAAAAAGCACTATATACAGTTAAAAATATGATCATTGCGTCATTGCGCATGTTTTACATTTCATTATTATTTATTATTATTTATTTTTTATTATTTATTTATATAGCACCATCAATGTACATGGTGCTGTACAGAGTAAAACAATAAATAGCAAGACCCTGCCGCATAGGCTTACATTCTAATAAAATCATAATAAAACAATAAGGAGGGGAAGAGAATGCACCAAACAGGCAGTATAAAAGTCAGAGCAAAATCAAGTTTTAAAAGCTTTAGGAAAAAGAAAAGTTTTTAGGTGAGCTTTAAAAGCTATGAGGCTCCTTTAGTGATCCTGAAAGAGATTCTTAAACTGCACTCCTAAATTGTACACTTTTGGCTGCAGTCCTACCTGGGTAATTGAATAATTGCACTATTATGGCCTGGTTCAGACAACATGCTAAACCATGCTGCTTAACCACAAAATGGTTAATGGAATGCATTGACCTTAATGCATTCCATTAACCATTTCATGGTTAAGCAGCATGGTTTAGGTTGTTGCCTGAACTAGGCCATCAACTGCTTCAATTACTCAGCTGTCTATGCTGGCTGGGGGGTTGTGGAAGTTGTAGTTCAGCACACCTGGAGGGCGCCAGGTTGGGAAAGGCAGTACTAGGACTCAATTGGGAGTTACTTTCAAATAAGCATGCTTAGTATTGCACTGTTTGGATCTCTTGCAAATATCTTTATCATTTCAAAGAACAGAGTCCACTTCTCTGTGTGGTCTTGGAGGAGTTAGTATCATCCTGTGTTGGGTACAATCCCTCAATGATGGAACTTTATTTACAACGTTTAAATATGCTGCTTTTCCAGCAATAATGGTTCCCAAAGCAATTCAATATAAATATTTTTAAACACAATTAAAATAATATCAGTTAAAATAATAATTAATTTAAGGCTACAGTCTAGCAGTTGCAAAAGCAAACAGCAGATAAAACATTGGCACAGAACTAAAGCTCCAAAATTGTCAGGTAAAACTTAAACAGAAAGGACACAGCAAAACCAACAGGTCCTTACTCACCTCTAAAAAGACCAATCCACCTCCTCAAGAGAATCCCACAGCTTAGAGGCCACAAAAAAGGTAGGCTCCGTGTCAACTACAGTCTAAACTCTCCAACTGATGGAACAGAATCTTCATGGTCCAAAGCACTCATATGGAAGCAGAATCTCCCTGAAATATTCTGCACCCAGGCCATTTAGGGCTATAAAGGCCAATAGCAGCAGCTTGAATTGAGTCTAGAAAGTGGCTAGTAGTTCTTTTAGAACAAACAGGACTTGTGGAAGTTAACTCCTGTTAACATGCAAACAGCCACATTTTGTGCCAGCTGAAGTTTCTAGGCCATCTTCAAGGGCAACCTCATGTAAAGAGCATACGGTAAACAACCACAACATGAAAAATAACACTATGATCCTTGTCTTCCAATCATGGATGCAGTTGATTTATCAAGCTGGCAAAAACCATTTGAGCAGTCTGTATATAGTCAGATGGCAAAAAACACTCAGGCCATAGCTAGACCTAAGGTTTATCCCTGGATCGTCCAGGGGTCAAACCTGTTCATCTAGGTGACACACAGGGGATCCAGTGCTCAAGCAGGGGCGAACCCTGGATGATCCCAGGATAAACCTTAGGTCTAGCTGTGGCCTCAATGTGTGCTTCCAGAGAGAAGACTTCTAGAATTAACGATCAGAAGGCATTGATAAGTTACTCAATTCCCCCCCCCTTAATAGATTTTTCTGAAGTAAGAAAAAAAGACAGAAGAAGTGGTAGAGAAACACAGAAGGGTTATGAGTGGAACACCATGTTGTCTAGACCCCCTGGAAATTCTGTGAATAAGGCACAGCAATTGGATCTGGAATGACACCAGGTTACAGCCATTACCTGGGCAATATTGAGTCAAGGGAAACTCACAGGCTGTGGACCTGACCATGAAGAGGGAGTGCAACCCCATCTAAAAGAGGCATATCCCCAGCCATCCAGAAAACATAGCTACCCACCATCACTGTCTCTGTTTTGACATGATTGAGCTTCAGTTTATTAACCTTTAGCACTGATTACAAGTATGCATTCAGGGAGGTTGCATGCACAGCTAGATCCGATGAAAAGAAGAGAAAAAAAGTTCGGTGTCATTTGTACATTGATGACACCTCAATCCAAGTACTCAGGTATCATCGCTGAACAGTATCATCAACATATTATAAGTCAATGGAGATACTATCGATTCCTCCCTGTTGAACCCCAAAGAGTACAGTAAGGCATCATTGAAGGGTGGCAAATTACCCAGCAGTTAATAAATATAATGTTTTTAACAGCAAAATCTCCTGCACATTTATGTAGGAATAAGTCACTTTGAGCAGAGTTTCCAAGGCCTTAGCTAGACCTAAGGTTTATCCCAGGATCATCGCGGGGTCATCCCTATTCATGTAAATGACACACAGGGGATCCCGGGAGCAGGCAGGGACGACCCTGGGACGATCACGGGATAAACCTTAGGTCTAGCTAAAGCCCAAGTTAACATATAAAGGATTGTGCTGTGATAGAACGTGGTATTGTGTCTGTGTGCCCTTCAAGCTCTGTTCTTCAAAATGTAATGATTTTATGTCATAGACATATTTTGGGTGTGTTAAGGAGAGGGGAAAGAATGCAACATATATTAATTTTTCATGGTTTGCTTTGCCACAGCAAGAGCAAAATATGGATTTGTGTGCACTACTGGTTTTGTGGGGAACCAGATTGGCACTGCTGGGTGAGAAGCACCATTTGGATTTATTTATTTATTTAATTAATTTATTTATATATCGCCCCATAGTCAAAGCTCTATGGGCGGTTTACAAAAGTTAAAACAGCAAACATTTTCTCCTTAGGCACCAACATTTCTTGGACTGGCCCAAATAGATTCCACTCCAGGGTTTCTACAATGCAGGGCATTTATTAGGTGCGGTGATGCTGTGGTGTGTTGTAAAATAAGTGAGAATCCTTAAAGTTGAGGGAAAGGCCCCTCCAAACGCCCACCTTCACCCCATGGTGTAGATGTAGTCCAATAGAGAAATCATGCTTCTGATTTAGACTAAAGAGGAAGTGTGTGTATATTTAGGTGTGGCTATTATTTAAGCACCAAGTCAAAATGGATCAGGAAGACTTATAGCTGGGGTAAACACCAGTGAAAGGTGTGTCTGTATTTCGAGGGAAAATCATTTTTGATGGGGAGCAGGGGAGCAACAGCAGCACTAGCTTTGCTTGCCTTGAAAGGGGCTTGCTAGATATCACCATTTGTACACACCTCTGGCTAAGAGCTGAACAAAGGCCCCTGCTTCTGCACTGTCACAGAGCTGAGCCAATAAAAAGCAAACTGATATTACAATTTTGATTTCCCTGGGGGCCCGAAGAGGCTTAATGTAAGAATTATTATCCATTGTGAATAGCAGCTGATATAGAGTGCACAGAGGAAATGGTGGTGGTGTTTTTTTGTCAAATAAAACAAAGTGCTTTCCTTAAGCAATGCTCAATTTTTTACTGATGTGTGTGTTCTAAGAAGTGATTAAACTCCTTCCAACACTTTAAACAGAGTAGGGGCAGGGAATACCCTTAAATTTTACCGGTGTAATGTACATTTGCAAAACAAAAACAAAAAACAGAGAAAGCTTAAGTGAAAAAAAAACCCTCCAAATCTGGGTGGATTGTATGAGGGAGGGGGGAAGGGTTGTATTCAACACCCCCTCCCCACATCAGGACCTTTTTGCTGGCACATCCCACCTTTAGTCCCTGGAACTTTAAATGGATGTCTGCATCTTAGAAAACTCGATATTTCCTCTTTAGGGGCAGCCAAGCATAAAAGTGGTCAGTCAGTCACTGAGCTGCTTTTATATCTTTTTAAACACACAAATTAATTTGTTCAGGTTCTTTGTGTTAAAACAACAACAGCAGCACTCCAACCTGCCTCAGGTGAAAACAAAAGAGGCCACCAGTAAAGCATATCAAGGCTGAAACTACATCTTTGAGCCTAGCATTCAGTGTTATAATCATTCAATTTCAAAGAGTTCAAATTGCTAAAAAGCCAGATCTGACAATATGGATTTCAGCAGGATATTCATCTGGCTTCTCTTTCCAGACTGATTGCACATGATTTGACAGTAATGATTATAATGGCCCTTATAATGCTGTCTTTGCCTTCGTAGTACCTGGGAGATTCATGGACTGGTTATATAGTTTTTTCTTTGTCCTTTTTTTATTTTAAAAAAGGCATATTGCTTGGTCCTACAGAAAACCATGCAACATACCAGAGGGATGGTACTTCCCTTTTAAAATATTCTATTCTTCATAAACAGACCATGAAAATACTGTATTCTACAAACATGTAGGATGTAGGGCTGAAATAATTTATTAAATATATGTGTTTAATAAAAGACTTAACCAGATTGAAATACAGATCTTTACGAAAGGGAATTTGATATTGATAGGCATTATTGCAAACTGTATTAATCCTTTGATTCAGGCAGTTATGTAAGATTATTTATTGCACAAATGTTATATTATCTTAACCAAGTATCTTCAAAATCTTCCTTGTTGTGCAATCCCAGAACAGACCTCTGACTCAGGCTGCAATCCCAAGTACACTTACGTGATGGTGAGGCCCATTGGATGGATATAATGGTACTTACCTTCAAGTCTGACTGCATAGGATTGTATTGTTAATTAGTTAAAAGTGAGAGAGTTAATTGACCAAAAACCCTTGAATCAGGAGACAGCCCTACACATTTGTATCTGACTGAACAGGTTTTTACAAGGTTTTTGTGTGTGAAAGGTTTCAAAGAGCTTTAATGATCTTTGCTGGCAGTTAAGACCAAGATAATGGTATTCTCATCCCATCCTACTTATTGATATTGTTTTATTGTTCATTAGAAACACTGACAAACAGCCAATGGGAATTCTATACATTTTTATTATTTCACCTATATCTAGAGAACATACGTGCAAATATAATCATTGATCAGTACTTTTTTAAATAATCTACAGAGAAGTTTTCGGCATTCATTCAGCCCATGCTCATACATGAGAGACATCATAATTCCTCTTCCCATAAATCTGTTTGGTGCTTTTAGAGATCTGAACTCAGGTTTCTTCAGTTCAATTCTGTCTATTATATCACCCAATTTCTCAGCAGCAAATGAGCAGGACGTACATGATGTATGCCCTTTCCAGGATGTACATGAATTTGGGACAATCTCAATCACAGGAAGAGAAATTAACTTCCCCTTCAGACAGTCAAGTTCAGAGAACAGATTATGTTTGGGTAGCACTGTCTAAAAAAAGAAAAAAAGAAAGAAAACGAAGGCCTAGTGGCTTAGGGTCCTGTTTATAGCTAATTTAGGGTGACCATATGAAAAGGAGGGCAGGGCTCCTGTATCTTTAACAGTTGCATAGAAAAGGGAATTTCAGTAGGTGTCATTTTTTTATATGGAGAACCTGGTGAAATTCCCTCTTCATCACAACAGTTAAAGCTGCAGGAGCTATACTAGAGTGACCAGATTTAAAAGAGGGCAGAGCACCTGCAGCTTTAACTGGTGTGATGAAGAGGGAATTTCACCCGGTTTCCCATATATACAAATTAGGGATGTGCTCCACTCCGATTAGAATCGGAGAATCAGAAGTGAATTGGCCTGCTCCGCCTTGCCCAGAGGCGGAGTAGAAGCGAACCGCAGACCCTTAGAAGCAAGGCGAAGAGAAGCGCCCATAGGCGGAGCGCTTCTCTTTCCACGGAGCGCTCCGATCGCCATTTTGAAAAATTTCGCCCGTAGGATTGCATTGCAGAAAAGAATAGGGGATAACTCTGTTGTTTTTTAAGCTATCTTTCTGAAACTTCTTGTGCTTAGAGAGTCGTGGCTGGGGGTCATTTTGAACCTACTCTCAGCTCTCTGCGTGGTGCGGTTCGCTTGCTAGAATTTTTTTTTAAAATCGGGTAAAAAAAGCTGGAGATTTACCTTTTTGAAGTGCTGAGGGGCAGAGTCAACTCCCGGTCATGATCATAAATTCCCCAAAAATCAGGGGAGGCTTGGATTGGCTTGAGTCTTGGCATGCGTATGTATACGTCCATGAGGTGTCATGGTGCCAAACTTGAGGTTTCTAACTTTAACAGAAAAAAAGTTGTAGACTTTTTTGGATTTCAATACAAGCCTATGGGGGGGGAAAGCGGAGTGGAGCAGACTATAGGCGGAGCAGGGCGGAGCGAAGCGTCCCAATCTGCAAATTGCGGATCTGGAAGAGAAGCGGATCGGGGGGTCCGTGCACACCCCTAATACAAATGACGCCTGCTGAAATTTCCTTTTCAAAACAACTGTTAAAGATACAGGAGCCCTGTCCTCCTTTTCACATGGTCACCTTAGCTAATTTCCTTGTCTACTGTGCTGGACTGTAAGGAAAAATGTATTTGAAATGGGGTGGCCAGGTTTTTTAAAAATGGTCAGGGCTTCTCCACCTTTAGTAGTTGTGTAGCAGAAGGCATTCCAGCAGGTACAGCTTGTCTTGTAAGCTACATCTGCTGAAATCTACTCTTCTATGCAACTATTAAAGGTGCAGGTGTTCTGCCCTTTCTGGGCACCTCACTCTGCTCTAAAATCAATTTTATTCCATCACTAACTAATACTCAAAGACAAGGTATATATTGCTTTCTGGCAGCAAGCCCATCTTCATAAATATTATTAACTGGTTCTGAACAGGGGGAATGGCTACTGAAATCTGCAGGGAGAACCTGAAATGACAGGAGTTGTGAAAATGAAAGAGCAGGGCTACCCTGTTGGTTGCCAACAAGATCCATTATAGACAGTGAAGGCTGAGGGAAATTTTCTGATGTTTTTAGCTGCCAGCTTTCAGGAGGAGGTTTTTGCATTCCTGTTATGTTTAGTTCCCAGATTGGTTTACCCCTGCCCTTTGCAACCATACCTGGACATGAGCTTCTCAAACTGTGGTGAAGGTCAAGGCAGGTGAGAATCCAAGGTGAATACAAAGGAAGAGAATGGTCTCAGGATGATGCAAACGATTTTATTTTTGTTTTATTTATTTTGGGCTTTTCATCAGTAAAATTGTTTTCAGCATCCTTAGGCTATTCTCTCTCTTTGTGTTCAATCTGTGATGAACCAACTCTTCCCTGCCCCCACCACTCACCTTTCTAGAAATATCTTTGAACAAAGAACATGGCCAGCCTAGACACCCAACTTTATTTTTCTATACATTCCAGGCTGACTCTCCTGTGTTACCTCCCCCACCTCCAAAACTCAGCTCATGTAAAAGGGGTACTGTAGAGGTTGGATGACCACATTCTTCCAGGTGATTGATTGGTCTGTTTGAATTTCCCTCCCTGGGAATTATGCAGCCCCACAGAGATCCTTGGGCACATTGAGATTTTCTTTTGCTTTCAACTGGTGGGCAAACAGTCAAGGCAAAACTCTTCTAGGGCATGGAGGTCCGGGATGGAGGTTGGAACACACCTCCTGCAAGCTGCTTTAGTGAGTTATTCTTAGGAACTTGATAAGTAAGGTTTGGGAAGCTAGTTTGATGCTTCATTTTATTTAAAAAAACAACAGACTATTTCTCAACCTGTCTCTGCTTGCTTCTTTAATAAATATATTGAATTGGAAACTAGAATTGAGTTGATTGTCTTGCCTGGCCTGGAAGTTGGCCTACCCATGTGCTGGATGCTTGGCAAACATGTTAACCAGGGGGGTGTCTATATGGCTTCTTTACCTCGACATAAATGCGCAGATTCACGTTTCAGGACACTTGATGCAGGCATCCATTCGCCGCTGCGCTGGGTTTTTAACATGATAGTGCACATATTCACATTTGCAATTTACTGTGACTTTTGGATCAACGTCTGAGTTTGCACCGCATTATAGTTATGTGTCGTTGGGGGAGTTAAATTGCATTTTGACATGTGGGTGGAGCTTTCAAGGCAGGACAAAGTGATTGGCTGATTTTCTGCCTTCCCACCTATCGCGTCCTCCTCTAGCTCCCTCATTCCTTCGTGCCATTTTCATTTTGAATTATACAGTATTCTTCTGTGGAGCTCTGCAGATAGAGCTTATAATATTAAAACAAAGAACAGGGAACAGGCAGCCAGAGGGAGTCAGTCCATGTCTTGCTCCTTGGAGAAAAGCCTCCATTTTCTTTTGGGGGGGGGTTGTCCTTTGCAACGCTCTGCTTCCCCCCCACCTCTTGCAGCCTCCTTTGCTGCTTCGTTCCTTCCTCTCCTCTTGATTTTTCTGTGTTTTTCTCTTATATGAATCCGTGGAGGTCCGCAAATAAAATTTATAGCTTTGCTCCACTCTCCTCTGTAGCATCATATGTGTGAATGTGTGTATGTGTGCATCTGCACATTAATAACTGCATTACAAAAAGTTTCAGGAGATAAATCGCTGTTGCTGCTGCAGCATGACGCTCTTTGCCTAGATTCGAATAAATGAAAATTTGGGTTTATATTCAACGAGGAGCAATCCCATTGTCGTATAGATGGGGGCCAGGTTGTTAAGGAGTTTAAAGGAAGCTCTGAAAGGGAGGCATATCTTCACAATTTCTTATATGCGCATGTGATAAAAACAGAACCCTGCCTCTCAGACAAATATGCCAAATAAGTGAAACAATAATATAAGAGTGGAGTCACCTGAAAGGTTGTCGTGTTCATGCCTGTTCCCTTTCCCATTCACACATGCTAGCAAGCTGACACGAGACACTCACATCAGTGTGACTTCTTTTATTGAGGAAATCACATGGTAGACAGGCTTAATGGTTATACAGTCTCCAAAACACACTTAAAGCTGAACGATGGCTAGAAAGCTTTAGGAAACATGACAAAGGTTTAACTTCCTTTTTGTGTTTTTCTACAAAAGCTTATGACATAATCAATAAAATCATTAGGGCACATCTACAGATGAGTTTCCCACAAGTCTAGCTTGGTATTCTGTCAAGGAATTGCGGGAAGTAATATCTGAACAGGAATGTTCAGTAACTACAAATTGATTTGCATGTCAATATTGCTCCTTTGTCCCATATGAACTGGATGGCCTAGACACAACCCACAACTACCTGCATTCCCTTTGTTGTGGATAGGCAAGGAAAAGACATGGGCACTGATGCCACATGGCTTGGGGGAACCAAGGCAGTTCACAGCATGTACACAGTACTGGTCCTATATTCACTCCATTACCACAAACAAAAAAGAACATAAGGTCTATGCTGGATCAGACCAAAAGCCTATCGATTCCAGCATTCTCTTCCCACACTGGCCAACCAGTTGTCAGTAGGGGCCCCACAAGCAGGACATGAGGGCAATACCACCCTCCCACTTATGTTCCCCAACAACTGAGGCATACTGCTTCTGATACTGAAAATAATACCTAGTTATCAGGACTAGTAGCTCATTGCTAGCCTTATCATCCATGAATTTGTCTAATTCCCTTTTAAAGTCATCCACATTGGTGGCCATCACTACATCTTTTGTTGTAGTAAATTCCATAATTTAACTATGTGCTATGTGAAGAAGTACTTCCTTTGATCTGTCCTGAATGTGCCACCAATCAGCTTCATTGGATGACCCCAGGTTCTAGCACAATGAGAGATGGAGGAAAAACTTCCCCACGCCATGCATAATGATAGAGATAACATCTCTATCGTTAGGTACAGAATTGGGTGTTATTCAAGGATATGGCAATTCTTCAACTTATTATATGTTTATTGTATCCAGAGGTGGAATGCCAGATTGTCTGGGGGAAGTCCTGATGCAAAGATGCCTTTAGACATCACTGCACTTTCTGTGGTTTTGTTGCTTTCTCCTAGGACAACAGAACATTTCCAAGAAAAACCACTTCTAACTATTCTGCCCAAGTACTATCTCCATATATAACAAAGACTCTTGTGGAACCTTAAAGATTAACGGATTTATTATGACATAAGTTTTTGTGGATTAATGTCCACCTCATCAGATAATTGAATTATTATGATCAGTTGGCAGAGAATTTTATTATATATATTATAATTATAATTACACACACACACACACACACACACACACATTGTGTACCATAAAATGCAAGAGATACATTTTGTGCATACCTTGTATTCATTTAAGCTTTACATTGAATTGTCACAAATTGCACTTCGTGCATTGATTTTATGGCGCTGGCCTCACTGTTCACAATTCTTTTCTATACCAATATAGTTATAGATAGATATGACTGCCAGCTAGTGATTATATTTCATGAATCTGATGAAGTGGGTTCTAGTCCACAAAAGTTTGTGCTATAATAAATCTGTTAAGCTTTGAGGTGTGTCACAAGACTCTTTGCTGGGTTTGCTGCATCAGAGTAACATGACTACTCTTCTGAAAGTTGGACTCCTCCATACATAAGTGGCTGCTCCGTGTGACAGCAAATTGTCACAGTCTTTACTGCAGGGACTCTTTCTGTCCTCCCCCTCCGCACCCCAGTTGAAGCATCTGCCTTTCACTCTAAATATCTGAAGCCATCAAGCAATGGGTTTGATCTGTGAGGCGAAGGAGCACGGTGCATTTCGAAAGGGACAATAATTGCAAGTCAGATGTGCTTGTTCAATACTGTATTGACAGATTTGCCTTGGCAACCCAGAGCAGGGATTCTTTGTGTGCCTCTTACTTTGTGGCATCACATTGATTTTCATTTCCAAGCTTTTTTCTTTCTTTCTTTTAAATTCTACCTGCTCATCCTTTTCTTTCCTTCCTCCACTTCATAGTGTGTGACCCCCAGAAAAGTGGTTTATCACCTGCGTTTCAAATGTGTTTCAAACAAGTGCTTCCATAAAAGACAGGCTAGGCAAAGGCAGAAAGAAGCATTAACCAAACAAAAGGGGTGGAGGTTCGTTCCTGTATCTGGAACATATCTGGGAATTCACCCGAAGTGATTAAGTATTAGCTTTTCATAACAGCACCATCCTCCTACAAAACAGAGGTTTGTTTGTTTTTGTATATTTAATTTTTAATCAAACAGCTTCTTACAGCAGCTAGTCAGGTCAATGTTCTAAAATGGATATATTTAGCAGTGCCAAGAATTCCTAGAACTTATTTTTAAATAAATCAATTCCCCCCCTTTACTTAACGATGTCTTATTGCACCCAAAATGTATCCACTCATTCTTAACTGGAATGTTTCTGCAAAATAATCATGGTATATTTTATGAAATTTTAAAATGATTTTTGGGCTGATTCTGCCCATCAAAATTGATCCATTTGGTCCTAACTGCAAGTGGAATGAAATGCTCCTTCCCTCTTCTCTTGTGAGTGTTTTTACCGTAGAGGGGATGGTGTCAAAGTAAGTCCTTTGTATTCAATCGGGCTGGTTTATGGCTACTGAAGGGTTAAGGTTCTTGCAGCAGTGTCAGTCTTAGGTAGCAGAACATCAGACAAAAGCAAGATTCCATCTATACTCCTCGAAGATTATCTTAACCACCTTGGACTCTGGTGGTAACTATAAATTCCCAAAGGCCTTTCTGGTATTTCTACCTTTAAGCTGGCAGTGTACTGTACTACCTAGAGTTGTACTAATGTATCCATTTTAAAAGTTTTCTTTAATCTTTATGCTGAAGACTGTTTTTCGCTTCTCTCTTTTTATATAAATATCTTGCTAATATGTGTTTTGCCATTGAAGAATCAAGAAATTTCACCTGCTTGTTTGATATACATTTTAAAAGCAGTTTGATGAACAGTTATGCTGCATGGGGTGGCCAGACGAAAAAGAGGACAGATTTCCTGCATCTTTAGGAGTTGGTTAGAAGAGGGGATTTCAGCTTACATGACAAGGTACACCTGCTGACATTCCACTTTCTATATAACTTCTAAGGATGTAGGAACCTTCCCTTCTTTTTCATCAGGCCACCCTACAAAGGAGAGTGGTTCATTTCACTAAAGAAAAGAAGCACCTGGTATAATAGTAGTTTGAATTCAGAGACATCCCCTTACATGCCACTGAACTAGGGATATGGGAGTTGCAAGATGCACCTTAACCAGAAACTGATCAAATATAGTTGAGCCAACTTCAGTGGTGGAATCTTCTTGTGTTTGTTTGTTTGTTAAAAGTAACATTTATTTATTTATTTATTTATTTATTTATTTATTTATTTATTTTTGCATTTATATCCCGCCTTTTTTTCCTCCAAGGAACCCAATGCGGCCTACATAATCCTCCTCCTCTCCATTTTATCCTAACAACAACAACCCTGTGAGGTGGGTTGGGCTGAGAGTCTGTGACTGGCCCAAAGTCACCCAATAGATTTCCATGGCTGAGTGGGGACTAGAACACGGATCTCCCAACTCCCAGTCTAATACTTTAGCCACTACACCGCCCTGGCTCTTTTGCTCATGCATAGGACTTGTTGTCAGGAGTGCTGAATGATGAAGAGACCGAGTATTGATGGAGATCCATTTCCAAAGAAGAATCTGAGAGTACGTGGAGCTGGCACAAAGAACAAGGCATCTCTAGAAGTGTTCTAGACATAGGGCCATTCTCCAACTTGCAAAGGTGGACAATTTGTGACCCTCCAAATGTTTTAGCTACAACTTCCATCAATCCCAGCATAGCCAATGGTAAAGGATCATGGGAGTTGTGGGCCAAAACAGCTGGAAGGCTACAAGCAGCCACCTCTGAATAGAGGCTTGGAGAGTTAAATATGTCACAGCCTTCATTCTAGCAGCTGGCACTGTCTTTTCCTGCAAGCGATGGGGTGAAGGGAACAGAATATCAGCACAGATGATAGAATGATTTCCTTCACTGACATGGATTTAGTGGATGAGCCTACTAGGCTTAAAGCACATGTTTAAACAGGAAAAAATCCTACAACACCTAGCATGCCCCAGCCAGGATTGTACCCTTAACTAGGGTAACCACATGACAAGGAGACAGGACTCCTGTATCTTTAACAGTTAGATAGAAAAGGAAATTTCAGCAGGTGTCATTGCAGAACCTGGTGAAATTCCCTCTTCATCATAACAGTTACAGCTGCAAGAGCCCTGCCCTCTTTTGTATCTGGTCAAGAGGGCCCAGCTCCTGTTGTGCTGAAGAGGGAATTTCAGCAGGTTCTGCTGAAATTCCTTTTTCTAGGCAACTGTTAAAGATACAACCCTGTCCTCCTTTTCATATGGTCACCCTACCTTAACCAATTAACTGCCTCGATAGCTAAGAGTTGGAGTGCAAAGCTTACTGTGGCTAAATGAAAACACATCTGTTTCTGTACAAGAGAAAGATTTGGATGAAGATGAAGACGCCTTTCCATCCCTGAAACTGAGCAAGCTTGACCAGAACCTGATCAGTACCTGGGTAGCAGACACTCCAGGAGCTGCATCAGTGCTGCTCTGGGGTTCATGGAGATGGGACAAGATAGAAATGCCACAAACAATAAGACCACATCTAAAATGGACCCTAGCCCTGTTGCTGCTATCTCCTAGTCTGCATTCCTTTTATATCACTGTACTGGACAATACATGTTTACACAACTCCTGATACCCATGCTGATCTCAGCATGGGTGGAGGAGAGTCTCGCTTTGCCTAGAGGAGCATGGAACCTGTTAGCACTCTTTTCCCTTCCTCGACAAAAGGAAACAGGCACCCAGAGCCACAGGGAGGGAGAAGGCCACAGAAATACATGAAGATGGCATTAAAGAAAAATAAGACTATGGCATTTATTCAGAATGCATGAGTGTGCTTTTATATGTCATATCCCTGACAGGCAGGGCATTATTATTCCCATTTTAGAGATGATTAATTGAGGCTGAGAAATAGAAGTTTGCTCAAAATCAGTCAATGAGTCTGCAGATGAGCAACTATTTTTGCTTCCCTCCCAATTTGACATTTGTGCCCAGCCGCAAGTATCGCACAATGTGGATTTCATTGAACATTATGAAATATGAGAAGAGATCCATAGCCAGCAGCTCTTTCCTTCATGTTGTCACAGATCTCTTACTCCCAGTCTTAGTCCATTGCTTTTATTTCTGCAGGCGTCTCTCATGATATAGTGAACTTAGCATCTGTAGGTCTTCTAAAGTAGCTGTTTGTGATGGTAGACCTGTTTCCACCCACCCTCAATAGCTCTTCTAGGAAATACTAGGGGGGGACTATACCATGAGCAGTTTTGGGCCATGTCTGAACACCATTCATCAGTGTAAATGTTTTCCCAAGCCATAAAGCAAACTAGGAGCTTAAATTGCCTACAAAATCAAAGAATATGGCTTTGAGAGTTAAGAACGTGACTAAGGAAGATGTTTTGCTTATGCAAGCTAAGAAAGGAAATCCCTCATCCCAAATGCTGTGCATACAGTCTATGAGACACTTGTGGGCCATACACAAAGTGCACTTTCACCCAATAGAGTGTACTTTCATGTGGCTGAGGGGAACCAACAAAACTGGTGCAAAACACTGCATGTGGGAGAGGAATCATTCTGAAACTGCAGATGGAGGTGGTGGAGTGTTTCTCTTAGGGGAAGAAAAGACAATCCAACCAATCTAAATGGTCTTGGCTACTGTAGAAAGAGAATCCTCAGGATTTAGTCCCTGTGCACCACTATTCATGCAGTGTTGTTCAAATAAAACTCCCTTTCACCCATCACTACTAGAGATGAATAAGCTCACAATGTAAATGAAATTAAGGGTAAATGTAGGAGTTCTGTAAGAGGTAGAAGAAAAAGAAGAGACCCTGTTTATTCTGTTCCTCTAAATTCTATAAACAGGAGACATAATTTTGCAATCTAATCATGGGTGCTTGCAACATAGTTTTCTTAGGCAGATGATCTCTTTCTCCTAGGATTACACAATCCCACAGTTAGCAGTACAATTGGCACCCTGAACCTACACACAGTGATCTGCCTGTTAAACCCCTCTGGGCTCAACAGAACATCTTAACTACAGAAAATATGATTAAGGTGGCCTGATGCAAACGATGTGTAGAAGAGGGAATCTCAGCATGGGTAGCTTGCATGACATGAAAAGGCTACCCCTACACGACATGAGAAGGCTTCTGCACCATTATTAAAAGTGCAGGAGCCTTGACCTCTTTTACACCTGGCCACCCTAAATGTTCTTAGGATCACACCCTGATTCTGACTTATGATCAAGTAAGAGAGGCTTTGTGGAAATTACAAGGAAAACAGGCTGATATGCCAGCTGCACCCTTCCTAGAGTTGGAAGACCTAAAGATGGTAGTGCACGCACTGGTAGCTTCAACGCTCGACTTCTGCAATATGCTGTACATAGGGATACCCTTGTTCCCAGTCCAGAAACTTCAACTAGTTCAAAATATGACAGCCAGGTTGGTCATCAGTACACCTAGGGATGACCATATTACACCAACTTTAAAATCACTTCACTGGCTGCAAATTAGTTTCCGGGCAAAGTATAAAGTGTTGGTTATTATCTTTAAAGCCCTACATGGTTTGGGTCCAGGTTACTTGCAAGATCGTGTTCTCCCATACAATCCGCCCCACACACTCAGGTCCTCTGGGAAGAACTTACTTCAGTCAGTGAAAACTAAGCTGGCAACCATTACCCAGAGGACCTTCTCTTCTGCTGCTCCCACACTGTGGAATAGCCTGCCAGGAGAGGTTCACCAACTTAACAGTCTTCCTGAATTTAAAAAGCTATAAAGACTGATCTCTTCCAGCAGGCCTACCCAATCGAATTTTAAGATGCCTGGCTGTTATTTTAATAATGTATTAGTTTTTTATATGTTTTTAATCATTTTTATGTATTTTACAGTATTTTTGTATTTAATGTTGTTCCCCACCTCAATCTAAAGGGAGAGGTGGGTAAGAAATAAATTTGTTGTTGCTGTTGTTGGGTGAAAGCAGTAGAGGTAATAGCATTATCTTAGAGAATTTTGGACTTCTTTGTCCAAAACAAGAGCATTGAGACACCTGGTTAGTGGTATTCCAGAAGTGAGGGGGCCAAGGGAAGCCTAGGCCCTGAGCACTACGTATTACATGATGTTTGCCGCTTAAGAGAATGCCGTTTGTTGACAGATAAGTGTAATTACAAGATTTTTCTCCTTGAGGAACAGGCCTGCACAGGTGTCGACTCGCAACAGAGGGAGGAGGCATCAGCTGCTCAGCGAATGGTGATACAGTGTGGATGTTTAGCACATGTTTTACAACTTTACTCCCCACCCACTCCCCTCTGTTCATTATCCACCAGAATCACAAAGGCTTTGCTATTTTGGGCTGCATTAATAGAAGTATAGCTTCCAAATCACGTACTGGTTCCTCTCTATTCAGCCCTGGTTAGGTATTAATTAGCCCTGGTTATAATATCTAGAGTATTGCGTCCAGTTCTGGGCACCACACTTCAAGAAGGATGCAGACAAGCTGGAGCATGTTCAGAGGAGGGCAACCAGGATGATCAGGGGTCTGGAAACAAAGCCCTATGAAGAGAGACTGAAAGAACTGGGCATGTTTAGCCTGGAGAAGAGAAGATTGAGGGGAGACATGATAGCACTCTTCAAATACTTAAAGGGTTGTCACACAGAGGAGGGCCAGGATCTCTTCTTGATCCCCCCAGAGTGCAGGACACGGAATAATGGACTCAAGTTAAAGGAAGCCAGATTCCAGCTGGACATCAGGAAAAACTTCCTGACTGTTAGAGCAGTGTGACAATGGAATCAGTTACCTAGGGAGGTTGTGGGCTCTCCCACACTAGAGGCCTTCAAGAGGCAGCTGGACAAGTATCTGTCGGGGATGCTTTATGGTGGATTCCTGCATTGAGCAGGGTGTTGGACTCGATGGCCTTTTAGGCCCCTTCCAACTCTACAATTCTATGATTCTATGAGAAGACACACATTTTGCCAATATATGCTGCAACAAATCACGATAATGTGCACATCCTCTGACAGTGCAATCCTGTGCATGTTTACCCAGAAGTAAGTACCACTGTGTTTAATAGGGCTTATTCAAAGTAAGTGTCCTAGGACTGCAGCCTTAGTCAGCAAAGCTCTAAAGACCCATCTAGATCTTTGGACTGATGCAAATAATAAAAAATACATTGTGTATTCTCACAAGTGGGACTTGCAGCAAAATGTGGTAGTATCAGGCTTCAAGCCAGCAGGGCTGGCCCTACTATTAGGCAGAGTGATGCAGCTGCCTCAGGCAGCAGAGGTTCAGGGGCAGAAATGGCAGACACTAGCTGTTCTTCCTCTGCTGACCAGCCATTCCTGTCTGCTGAAGGGTGGAACTGCATACACCATATGACCTGTCCTGGGCTCTCTAATCTAGCCTGATGCCTCAGGTGCAGTAGAGGATACTATCCTGTTTATTGCCAGTCCAACTGGCTTCTGCACAAGAAATAGGGATGGGGTGCCATTGCGTCCTTCACCTCAGGTAGCAAAATGTCTTGGTCTCACCCTGCCAGAATACACCATGTCATTCCCCCTCCCAACCCAGTTTACACAGAGAGAGACACAGAGAGACAGACAGACGAGGTTTCTTTGGCCACCATTCCTGCTCATTCATAGGATTTAAGCTCCCCACCCCACCCCCTTAGGGCTTTTAAAATAAAATCTCTTCTGCAAACCTTACCATTCCCTTAAGCCTGCTACTCTCCCTCTGATTAGTCTATTTGAATTGTATTCCATTTTAAGGTGGTTACAAACTGCCAGGTGGGTGGGTGGGTGTGGATGTATTCCACCATGCTACCCAGTCTTTTCTCTCCCTTATCCCCACCTCACAAAAAGTGCAGCCTTCCCCAACTTGTGCCCTCTAGATGTTTTGGATGACAACTCCCAGCATTCCTGACCATTGGCCATGCTGCCTGGGAATTAAAATCCAACATATCTGAGATTACTGTATGTATGATACCGTAAGGTGCTGGAGTGTGTGTGTGGCTCCTAGAAGTCAGGCACCAGCACCTGTTGTCTGAGCACTGGGCTTTGGGGATGCTGGCTAGGTTGCAGTGAAGAAGTAGCCCAGCAACTTTACTGAGCAAGGACCAATTCTCCCATGGATCAATTCTTGTCCATCCAAGCTCTGTAAAACCCAATCCTCAGAGCTTGTTCTTCGCTCTGAGCAAGTTGCCATACTGGACAGGGACCTGCTTGGCTAAGTGCCTCCATATCCCTTAAGGATTAGCCAAAATCTGTTCATAATAGTCCCCCCTCACCTGATGCCATGCCAGAGAGGTGTCTGTAGACAAAGACAGAGGAACAAATCTCAGATGGTCCAATCATATGAGCTGTGCTGTACACTATACCCAAGCTGGTGCCCTCCAGATGTGTTAGATTTTAATTCCCAGGCAGCATGGCCAATGATCAGGAATGCTAGGAGTTGTCATCCAAAACATCTGGAGGGCACAGGTTGGGGAAGGCTGCACTATACCATATGATTGCCCTGGGGTCAGCTTGTTCTAATCTAGGGGTGCAGAATCTCAGGCCCAGGGATCAAATCCAACCCTTTGAGGTCCCCCCTTCCCCTGATAATCCAGTGGTTTCCTAGCTGTTATGCAGTTTCTTTCTCATTCTAAAAGGCCTAAATTAGGGTGACCATATGAAAAGGATGGCAGGGCTTCTGCGTCTTTAACAGTTGAATTGAAAGGTGAATTTCAGCAGGTGTCATTTGTATGCATGCAGCACCTGGCAAAATTCCATCTTCATCATCACAGTTAAAGCTGCAGGAGTCCTGCCCTCTAGTACATAGTATAACTCTAGTATAGCTCTTGCAGCTGTACTGTTGTGATGAAGAGGGAATTTCATGAGGTGCTGCATGCTTACAAATGACACCTGCGGAAATTCCCTTTTCTATGCAACTGTTAAAGATACAGGAGCCCTGTCCCCTTTTCCATATGGCCACCCTACCTAAATCTCTCTGGCAGTAAGAGCTTTAAGCTACAATTTGTGAGTCTTTGGGGGCCATTTTGGCCCTGCTCCTTTTGCTTTCAGTCCCGCTCACCATTGGAATGCAGCCCCTGAAATGGAATTTGGCTGAAAGAGGTTCTGCATCCCCGTTCTAGTCCATAGTAGCTGGCTGGCTGGGCATAGTTAGAAGAAGAGCCATCGTTCAGTAGCAGAGCACCTGGGGGGGAATCTACACTACTGCTTTTAAAGCGCTTTAAAGCACTTTGAAAACGTTTTGAAACCTGTATATGCAGTGTGTCCTGAGCCCCAACAGTTGTCAAAATGGTTATAAAGCGCTTTAAAGCAGTAGTGTTGATCCCCCCTGCATGCAGGTTCAATCCCTGTCATCTCCAAGTAAGGCTGGGTAAGACTCCAGTCTGAAACCCCAGAGAGGCACGCCAGTCAGTGCAGACGATACTGGGCTAGACTCAGTAATGTTTTCTCCAACCTGTGACAGAGTCAGGATAACATCTAAGATATCTGGCTCAAATGTTTAATGGGCAGCCGTTTCTATGCCCATCGGATGCTACACCGGAAAACATCTGAAAAGCCTGGTGGTTAGGTGAGGCCAACAGGGAGGACAGGCCAGCTCACCCGTTATGGATGCAACATGAAAGCCACTTTACAGTGCTGTGGTGAAGGACTGCTTTTAAAGTTAAGGCAACTGGTGGTTCTACAGGGACCTATGGCCTGATTGGATCCACCCAAGAGAAGAGTCTTCAGTGTGGTGGCCCCTTTTTTTGGGACTCCCTGCCCCTGGAGGTCAGGCAGGTGCCAACACGGTGTTCCTTTCCGTGCCTCTTGCAAACAGCCCTGTTACAGGAAACGTTTCTTAAATGACCAGCCATGGTTTTATCAGTATTTTATTGGTACCCGGTTTTAAAAAGAACATTTTAAATATAGTGTTTTAATCTTTTCATCTTTTTTAATGTTTTGCCCCTATGTTCTCTACTCCAGAATCAGTCTTAGATGTGAAGCGGTATAGAAATGTTGTGAATGAATGAACGAACGAACGAACGAATGAATGAATAATAAATAAATCCTGCAGAAGCTGCAAAGAAAAGCGACCATGCAGCAACAACTCCGTATCAGCACCACAGCGTTCCATGGATTCACCTTTTGCATGGAGAGTTTACTGAACCCCATTGCCTCTGACTAGAAACATGAGGCACTGATCCATGTGGTGAGCTGCTTAGATATGTATGTTACACCCTAGGTGAAGCCACCACCTTAGTAAAGCTTTTCTAGCCAGCAGTCTGTGTAAATGCTTTAAAATGCTTCACATACATTATCTCAGTTATCCTTAAGACAACCTTGCAAGGTGGGCCAATACTATTATCCCAATATTACAGAAGAAATGGCCAAGGCTATGAAACAGCGGCTTGGCTAAGGGCACAGGACAAGGTTGAGTTGAGTTGAGTTACGGGGTGCTTCCAGGTGAGGCTTTTATCATGCCATCGCCTTGCCTCATCCAAGGAATTTTACACAGGGTCCAGACGTCATCACCTACAACCCTCCTGTACTTTCCACTGTGGCCTTTGCTGTTTCTCTTGCTGCAGAAAATCCATTAAGCAAGAAAAGATGGAAGAGATGCACCAGGCCTTCTGATTGGTAGCACTAAGAGCCCTCTGTCCGGAAGCACCCTTGGGGACTTTGGGTTCAGACTGTTTGTCACTGTAGCATGCTAGTACACTCCGTACTGGTGCCCACAAGAACACAACACTCCCTGATCTGGTCAAACCCCCCCTTTGCATGAGAGAAGGATGCCACACCTCTGCAAAGGGCTTTTAGAGGCTGGGGAGGGAGGCGTGGAGAGGCAGACAGGGCTCACTGCACAGTGCCTGGCGCCACACTCCAATGACTTCCGAAGCAGCTCTGTGCCCCAGCAAAATACGTGTGTATGTGAGAGATTTGTGAAGGAGAGAGAGAGAGAGAGAAAGAGAGGCAAGCCTGAACAGTTCAGCCCCTCTTGTCTTGCACAGGATGCCAGCCTAGCAATAATGGTGCCCGTACTCATTTTCACGGCTGCAGCCAAAGTGGATGGACGACCTCTTGCTGTTAGTCACCTTCAATCAGCCCATGGGTTTCTGCAGAAGCTACATTTGCAGGCGGGCAGGTGCCTTCTTTAGACTGGCTTTGCTGCCTGTAGACAGAGTCGGGTGGCCAGCTGCTGGCTGCATTAAGCAATCAGGCTGTGGCTTTCCTCCCTGCACCTGAGCAGAGATGCCCGTGCAGCAGCCACCCCCCCACTCCACCCCCAGCATTTTCCTCCAGCAGCCTGAGGCCCACCCAGCCAGCTCCCTCTGCAGATTCGCCGCTCACCAGCCCAGCGCATCGGCAGGCTGAAAGAAATGCCAGTGCACGGCCATTTGTGAGGCACCGTCACCAGCTCAGCGACCACCCTGCGGCTTTTATCCTCTCAGCAGATTACACAGGGGCCTTTATGTTTTGGAAAGATTTAGTTGACAAGCTGGGGAGCCCTCCGCCATGTGTGAGATGCACGCTGCTGTTGTGACGCCGGTGGTGCTCCAGTCGCTTGCGCGAAAGCTGCTTAGCCCGGCCTCCAGTGCCACTGCACTAAACCTATTACCAGATGATTTGTGCAGAGGACAGGAGCTCTGTTCCACTGGTAGTAAGAAGACATCACCCCTGAGCATGATGGTTTAACCCCTTCTGTGCTCTTCTCTAGCCAGCAAGGCCATTGTGATGAAGTGGTGGTAATAGCACAATACAGCACATGCAAAGGAGATGAGGAAAGAGGGGACATGCAAACTCCCCATCTGCACAGAATGTGCACATGCATAAATGTGCTGCTGTATCCATCCATCCATCAGTGCCTCAACTAGTTTTGCCATTGTTCTCATGATCTCCTTGGCTGCAGCCTGGGGCCCAGCTCACTGTTAAGGGCAGGGCAGGGTGGGTGGGTTGTAAAGACAAATCCAAGCAGCAACGATTGGGTTAATCACCACCCAGCTTACTGTACCTCGGCCAATTAAATCTATTTGCCTGCAATGATTGAAAAGAAGGAGAGAGAGAGAGAGAGAGAGAGAGAGAGAGAGAGAGAGAGAGTTGTAAGGGAGATCCACAACTGTAGCAGCAGCAGCAGCAGCAAGGCAACCCTAGCCCCGGCACATCTGGAGTAAAAACACAAAAAACAGAAAGGACACCTTGTGTGGGATTATAACGGAGGAGCAGCCCAGTCTTTAGAACACCTGTTTACTAGGGACAAGGCCATACGTTTGTTGATTAAAAGGCGCAAGTGCACGTAATGATTTTTCTGCCCTACTTAACCGTCAGCTAAACACCATTCATTACACAAGATGCTTCCCATATGGGCACATTAAGCTGTTTGAACGGCATTTATGCGAAAGGAGAGGGCTGGGTGGGAATCTATCTGAATATGTCACCATTTTATGTTGATGCTCCCCCAAAGACAGACACAGCCAGGCCTCTAGACATCCCCATATCCACGCTAGACAGGCCTCCTGAGCTTTCTCCTTTTGGCCCCCATTTATTAATGGAAACAGGATCCTCCCTGCTTAGAAGCCCATCTGACTTCCCCTGGAGGATCCAGGAGCCTTTTTGTGTTACATCACATCTGGTTGCCATGGAGACAACAATGATGTCAGAAACAAAGGTTGGGATAAGCTGCAGGATTCTCGCTGAATAAATCTTATCAGTCTCTTGCAAAGCTGAAGCAGGGGTAGGCTTGTCGCTAAGAGGAGGCAAGGGGGAGGGTTCTCCTATCCCCAGGAAGGTCCTTCCACCCTTTAGAAATATGTTTCAGATTCCCTGTGCTGAAGGCATGCTGCAGCAGTGCACCAAAAAAACACACCAAAAAAAACCACTGACTAATCACAAGCCACATCGTCTCACCCAGAAATTAAGATGAATCATCCTGAAAGACTAGGATGACATTTTGTCCAGTGGTGGGACTATTCTTTGGAAACTACGGTGGCTCCTTTCATTTCCCATTGTGTTTTGGGAGAAGGGATACTGCCAGGCCTGGCTAATTTTGGGCTCTTTGGGTTTCCCCTGACTAGGTTCTGAGAAGTGCAGCTGTTGCAGAGCCAGGCAGCGAGAAAAACCTGCTGTTTCCTGGGGGGTCTCCCCGTGTGCTTATTTTATACATTGCACTTCTGGTTGCCAGTGGTTTCATGCCATTTTGCAAGGTCTTTGAGGGGCAGGGAGGAAGGAACTTATGCAGCACTTCCAGGAACATGGAGGAGAGGCTGGAGGGAGCCAAACATTTCACCAGAACAGTCACAGCTCACTCCAGGCCTTTCCCAAGGATGTTCACTCACTCACTTTCTTTTATGAGCGCTAAAGGCGCAGCTGGGGTACAGACATCTTTTCTCAAGGGCATTTTGGCATTACCAAGGGTCACAAGGAGACCCTTGAGCAGTTTCTGTTGCCAAATTTTAGACTTAAAAAAATACCCCAGCTTTTTAATTTTACATCTTTTTTACATTTTCTAAACTTCTGGTATGCTGGTCAGGTACAGCAGGTGTTATGCTGTGTCTCTGGCTATTGGGTTGCTCTTGTTTTTATAGGAGGCTGGATCCAGATTTAGGCATTCCACGACGCATTAAAATTGGGTGGGGGGAGAGGCTTGAGTTAGTCATGATTAATGAGTCCCATAGATTTGAGTGGGTTTGTTCTAAGAATGACTAAATCTGCATCCAACCCATTGAATGTGTGGGCGGAGGTTGTATTTATAAACAACATTACACTGAGTCAGAGTCAGACTCTTGTCTGGTACTCTTGCCTGTTTTGAATGGCAGCCTCTCTCCTAGGTCTCAAGCAAAGGAAGGTCTTTCTCAGCCCTACAACCCACTGGAGATTGAAGCTCGGCAGTTCTGCCGGCAAGACATGGGTTCGGTTACTGTTTGGGTGCCAGGTGAAAAAGAGGACCAGTCTCCTCCTGCTGCCAGTTTAATAGCTGCCTAGAAGAGAGGGATTTCAGCAGGGGTAGCTTGTCATAACATGCAGATATTCTTACAAAATTCAGCTTATTCATCTCTCCTTGAAAAATATTCGCATTTTGTATCACATCAGTTTATAATCTGCCAGTTCCAAATTCCCATAAATTTAACAGATTGACAATGCAATCCTAGCCATGTCTACTCAGAAGTAAGTGCTATTGAGTTCAACAGGGCATACTCCAAGGTAAATGAGTATAGGATTGCAACCTATGAGTAGATCTGTATAGGACTGTGCAGTTGCTAGGCTGCAATCCTATGCATACTTACCTAGGAGTAAACCCCAGTGAAGACAGTGGGACTTACTTCTGAGTAAAATGCATAGGCTTGGGCTATTAGGCTGCATTCCTATACATACTTACCTGGGAGTAAGCCCCATTGAACACAATGACCTTGTTCAGACAATACGCTAACCCACTGTGGTTAAGCAGTTTGAGCTAAACATTATGGCTTAGCATGTCATGTGAACCATGACTTAGTGTGTCAAGTGAACCATTCCTAACCTGCCATGGTGGCTACATAACCATGGTTTAAACATGAGCACTAGCCATTTGCTGCAAAAGGGTTAGTAGCCTAATAATGGCTTAGTGTGTTGTCTGAACAGACCCCAAGGAACTTAATTCTGAATAAAGTTGCATAGGCTTGGGTTATTAGGCTACAATCCTATACATACTTACCTTGGAGTAAACCTCATTGAACACAATGGGACTGACTTCTGAGTAAACATGCATATGATGGCACTGTCACGTTTCAGTCTAAAAAGTAGGAAACATGCATAGTTAGTGAGATGTTCCTTTGTCCTCAATATTCTCAAGAATGCAATAAATAAATAAAACATTGGACAGTAACTGCACTTATCTCCTTGGATTTAGTCTCTGTCACTGATTCACACATTACAAAAATAAACATATTAATTTGGTTTCACATTTACAACCTGTTTTTCAGGCTCCTAAGCAAATTCAAGGGGGCTTAAAGTTCAAACCATCGAATAACGCAACTACATGATTAATACATTATTGAAGGCATAATCAGTTGATACATTAATCAACACAGCAACGTGAAGTGCAACCCTATACATGCCTACTCAGACGTTAGCCTCACTGTACGCAATGAGACTTACTCCCAGCTAAACTGACAATGTTTCACGTAACTGACTATCCAATTGTATCACTAGTAAGAGCTGGTTTTCGTATTTGTAAGGCATTTATAACTTTTAAAACCTCTTTATCACAAATTTAAAAGCCACTAGTTTGGGCATACTTAATGAAAACTAAAAAAACAAAACAAAACAGAGCTTCTGCCATGTGTGATTTGTGGCCTGGGAGTTCCCCAAATAGATCCTCTCAGTTTCAGGCTTTTCTTGGGCTGCTCTGTACCACTGGCAAGGAACTTGCCCTGAAATTTGTAACGAAATCTCACATTTGACCTACGACCGCCATGTCATGACGCATTAATCTTCCCCATGTGTCTAGGCTGCATCTGCACTTTCCACTGCTGCTGCTGCTTGAGTTGAGCATTAAGCAAAAGCAAGGTCCCTGGACCTCTGACCCAGGCAGCACCAACACCACTCTGGATCCAGAACACACTTGGCTAACCTAATCCCAGTCTGCTTATCTGAGTCACCTTGCTTGGGGATGTGTGTATTTGGGTGCAGCCACTGCCCAGTCAACTTGCACTATGGTGAAGATCCCAGGTATCAGCATGCATTCAAATATTCAACTGACCCACTGTTGTAAATGGGTGCAAGTGAGCCCAGACAGTTTCTACGGATTTGTTAAGTGCAGTAAAAAAAATACTCACCAAACAAGTGCTGATTTGCAAGCATTAAAAAAATAAAAACAGAGCTGGTCTATGATGTCCCAAAATGCTGCAAGATCATATATACGTTAGTATAAACACGCACACTTTCCGCACGTTTATAAAGGGGCAGAGCCCATGCCTTGGATGTGGGTGGCACTGCATTTGTTAGGGCTGGGCATCATTTCATGCACCATTTCCCCCAGTACATTTCCCCATATTTATTTATTTATTTATTTATTTATATGCATTTATTTAAGATATTTACAAGCCACTTTAAAAAAAAACTCCTTCAAAGCAGAACATTTGTAAAGCCACTTACTCTGCTGTGGCAGTGCCTTTCCATTTAAGGGGACCTTTCGGTTCATTCATGTTCTCATTTCCTTTTTCACTTAGGTGGGGATCCTTCGCACACTTATATGGAAGAGAGTCCCGCTGAAAGTCCCTTTACTCTGAGTAGTCACATATAGGAGAGTGCTGTCAATATTTTACATTGCTGTGTGCTCCTCCACTCCAGTATGGTAGTGCATTGCATTATCTTTTCTAATCCTTTTCAAAGGGAACACAAGTACAGCCCCCCCTTCATTGCATGAGGATGGGTTATCATAAGACTGGTGATGAATTGTGGCACGTCCCACGTAAATAAGTAGAAAGGCCTTGTGTTATGTATGACAAAATACAGATAGAGGACATCTAGTGTTATTTGACAGTAACTACACTTGTATGACTAAGGGTAGTTCTGAGCATTTCAGTGCTGTTGTTCCTGGATATGAGAGTGGCCTAAAGGGACGCTGAGAATAGAGCTTGACCCATAGAGTTCCATGGTGAGATAAATGGTCCTATCCTAAATCATTATGATCAATTTCTTACTATCCAGAAAATCTGTTCCCAATGAAAACAGCTGTTTGCTTTGCTTTTTAAAAAAAAGTGAAACCAAATTGAGAATGACCACCCATGAATCTGGTTTAGAGGCACATCTGGTTCTCATTGTGTTTCTGAAAGTGTTTTAACTAAGAGTACATCTGTACAGGATTTCGTTTTGTAGGGTGGTAGTAGCGGAGGACTGGATATGATCTTTCAGCACCTTGGATCCCGGCAACCTCCATACAGTGGTATTCGCCCACTGCCTACAAACACTACACAGTCCTACAGTTGTGGTGCCATTCACATCTCTAGGACACAAGTAGCAGTATTGCCACAGAGGTTCCTGCATGCCACATGGTTCCTCCTTTTGTTTTCCTTTTCTTTTTGGAGCTTCTTCCGTCTATGCTTTTGTTTTAGCGCTAAAGCGCCAGTGCAAGAGGCTACTTTTCTTCTCTCACCCCATTAGCTGCTTGTTATTTTATTAATAAAGGGGAAAGATTAAATGTCACGTACAATGCAATAACCAAACAATGGGAATGGTCTACACTGCAGCTTGAACGCACAGAGATTGTAAGGAAAAACAGTCATGGTTCCCCCAAGTGTGTGCTCAGCCATGCAGTGATGGACCAAGTTATTAAAGGTTTATCTATGCCAGCCTTCCCCTGCTACAGAAGCTCTGTTAATGTGCCTGCCATGAGGAGCAGTTAGGTTGGCAGGCACAAAAGACAGGGTCTTTTCAATGGTGGTCCCATACTTGAGGAACTCCCTCCCTCAAGAGATATGTTTAGCTGCCTCCCTGGTTTTTTTTAGGCAGGCTCTAAAATATTATTTCGGACTGCTTTTAATTATGAGTAGGCTAGTGATTTTGCTACTGAATGTTGCTAATTTGAATTGAAACAAATTTGTATTGCTTGCTGTTTTGTTTAGTGTTGTTCTTGTTCTTTACACGCTTACTTATTTTAATATGATTTTATTATATGTTGCACATGGCTTTGAAGGAGTTTTTTTTAAGTGGCTTGTAAATATATTAAATAAATGCATATAAACAAATAAATATGGGGAAATGTACTGGGGGAAATGGTGGCATGGACAGGAAAGTTCCCATTCATTCATCTCCACTAATGACTGAGAAAGAGACAGAGTAGTGTAAAAAACAGAGTGTTCAATTTGAACAGAATCCTGGGTTGATATTCCTAAAGCTCACTGGGTGACTTTGGGCCAGTCACACTCCATGAGTCTTGTCTAACTTACATGGTTGTTGTACCAATAATATGAGATCTCCCCACATGTAGCGCTCCAAGCTCCATGGAATAAATGAGAAACACAAATGAGATAAATAAAAGTGGGTGAATCATTCAGTTAGAGAAATCTGTATGCAAACTTCTATAGAGTTTAAAGGGGCACTGACATCTTCCCTAACCTGCTTTCCACTTCACTGAGGCAGAAGATAAACAAAGGAGTGATGCTCTCTATTCATTGCGTGACTTTTCCAACTCATTGCAATGAGGTCCTGGGGTCCAACAGAATAAGATGGCATCAGCAGCTTTCATCATGTGGGGCTTACAGTCCAATTTTAATCATGCTGAATTAGAAATAAGTCCCACTGGGT
The DNA here is from genome assembly GCF_023053635.1 of Elgaria multicarinata webbii. NCBI lineage: Eukaryota > Metazoa > Chordata > Lepidosauria > Squamata > Anguidae > Elgaria > Elgaria multicarinata. The sequence goes on along the minus strand of NC_086173.1, from coordinate 47,159,032 downwards.
TTAACATGACTAACAGTTCAGTCCTAGACATATCTAATAAGACTCAATTCCCACTGAGTACAATGGAACTTACTCCTATGTACATAGGATTGCAGCTTGTGAGAAAGTCTCATTGAACTCAGTGGGACTTCCTACTTTCTGAGTAGTCATATCTAGGATTGCACTGAGAACACTGATACCTTAACCCATCTCGTATGAAAAAGGGTGTTCTGTGCTGATTGAATTACTACAGAATATGTACCACTCTTGATTATTATTTGAACAATTAATGCTTAACACATTAAGTATTAAAGGTGATCTATTCAACAAAAAAATATAAAAGTTAATATCTCTAGCCTAGCCCAAATAAAATTCTGGTTTGCCCAAGCCAGTTCATGGCTAATTGCTCCCCTCCTGGCATCTAATAAATAGCTGTCATTTACTAACCCATTTGCTCGTATGTGAGCAAATTAGAGGTTGGCATACCTGTCTTCTTTGCCAGCTCAGCCTCTCCAGATTTTGCTGAGGCCTAATGTGGCTGATTCATCCCGTTCCTTGATCTTTGCTTACGCACCATGGTGCACTGTTTACTTCCGTGCTGAATGGCTAGCCAACTAAATTATGCCCTTTAACAATAGCTTGTTGGTTCTCCCATTATATTTCCATAGGCTCTGGCTTAAAAAACGGCTGCTTTAAAGGGCAGGAGCAATTGCTGTGCCAAGTGATTCAGCAAAGACATGGGCCTTTGCTATTCTAAAAGCAGCTTCTGAGTCAGATACGGCACACACTGAGAAGCATGAGCTTCTGCTGACGTCCCTATGGTTGTTTATGTGCGAATGTCCGAGTGGGGTGGGAAGCTCTTGACAGTTATTGCTGTCAGTGAAGATGGGATGGTAGTATCGATTAGGAATGATTTGCTCATAATGGTCCCAGGCCCAGAAGACTCAGTGGTCGGAATGGTCGGGCATCTTCTAAGAGGTCCCACTGCCAAGTAGAGCTTGCTAGTCTCCTCCTGTTGCGCTTCAGAGGCACACAGAAATAGAAATGTTTCTCTATTTCGAAGTGCCTCTGAAGCCCAGTTCACATTCAGGAACAACCCTCTGCCACCCACTCCTAAAGAGAGTTCTAGATGTGAGAGCCCAGCGTGATTTCCACAATAAGATCCAGCTGTCCCCACAAGCATTTATCTACCAGATTGCAGGAGGGGGCACTTCTACTCAAGGCCCCACAAAATCTGGTGACCCTGAGACTGGTTCTTGCTGAAAGTAACCATCTACTTCATTTCAAAGTTAGTGGACTGCACACCACAGACTTACATAAACTCTGCCTTCCAAATAAACCTAAGTTTTATTTAAACAAAACCTTTGAACTGAGCTCTCAGGCAGTGGCCTCACCCTCCTCAGGCCAGAAGCAGTAGATGTTGTCTTCAACTACTTCCTGGTTCTTTCCAGGAAGCCCAACCCACTCAGGTTGAATCCAGTACTTCTTTCATATTGTTTCACCCTTTCTCTTTTGAGAAAATAAAAAAATAAAATAAAATGGAAAAGTAAACTGGAACTTTACACATTGTCTTTCAAGTGAGCAGGTCTCTTAATAACTTGCCCATTTCAAGTGTGTCTTGGTTCAGTGATAACTTCCTTCAGCTGTCATCCTTTATTCTGCTCCCCTGTAGACCCAGGGTGTGTGTCCTTGCTGCAGTCTCTTTTTCTGGATTCATCATCTCCCCTAGACTATCCTCAGGTGTGTCTCTGCCCTTGTCACCACCGGGCAAGGAATTCTTGCTTGTCTCATTCTGCAGGATCCACTGCTAGTTACATGCTTGTCCCTCATTCAAATTTAGGGTGGATTCCTGCATTGAGCAGGGGGTTGGACTCGATGGCCTTGTAGGCCCTTTCCAACTCTGCAATTCTATGATTCTATGATGGCATCACCCAATTCTTCTGATGTTTTCCTTAGATGACTTTTACATCTCAGTATTTTTCCACAGTCTATCTGTGCCTTACATGTTCATGGATTATCATGCTGAATTATGGTTACCTAGCACTATATTCTGTCGTTTTGTTAAGGGTTGGACTCTCACTGTGGCTCTAGGTCTGGATGATCAGTTGTAACAGAGGGCCTGTCTCTGTTGCTGTTATCTCTTCAGTTCAAAAAGGGATGCTCTGGTAAGTCCTGGCTCCAATAGCCTCCTGCTTGTTGGTTAAAGTATCCTTGTTGTTCAACTCATTAACTTTTGTGTTGGAGTGTTCCGATGATCTAGAGGTACTAGATATGGCTCTGCCCCCATCACTTTTGCTTTTCTCAAGAGTTTCTTAGCTGTTTTCATTTTAAATTCTACTGTGCTTTACTTTGAGAATACCCGAGTGATGAAATGGTGTGTTAAAAATCCCAGCCTTTGTTGAATTTCTACAATTCTGCTGCAAGAATCTGGGGCCCTTTATCTGAACACACAGTCTGGTATCCCATATCGTGCAAAATGTGCTTTCCTCTTACATATGACTGTTCTGGCAGAGATATCTGACAAAGAGTCTATCTCCCAAAAAATCTCCCCCCAAAATGTAATCTACAATTATCTTGTATTCCTTGTCTGCCCAGTTAAACAAATCCATAGGTACTTCTGCCCAGCTAGACAGTAGGCCCCCCACAGATGCTATAATAATAAAACATTCTTCCCTTATTATTAAATGATTTGCTTGCTTACTCTTCATCAAAGTGGACAGACCTCCAATTCAGGAATTAACCTAATGCATGATATCAAATTGTGGCTTCTTGTGGGCCATTATTCAGCATTAACAACCCTAGCCAAGATGCAGGCCAAACAAACATGCAACAAAAATATGAGGCATTCTGGAGCCTGCTGGAGCCAATTTAACCATTGAATATATATATATAAATGAAATGAAAAAAACTCTAAATACTTCTATTGTATTCTGTTAATTTAACACATGTAAAGGGTTAAATATTGAGATCCCAAGATCATAACAACTACAAAGGCTGGGCTCACCCTGCAAAATTACCAGACATGTTGGGCTTGCCCTATCACACTCTGAATTCCACTCCTGATTTACCTCTATACAGAGTTTTAAGAACACATAGAAGCAAACAGCTTCAGAACCTTCCTTCAACTTTTCATTGTTCCTTTAGAAACCCAAATCCAAAATTATTATCATGTTATGGTATCTCTGTTAAAAAACTAGGTAACACTCCTTAGACACATCTATTCCTCATCAAACTGTTTCTTGTTGATCCCCAGGTCAATATATTAAGTTGGGTTGCTTTCACTTTGCTCCCTAGGATTTAGCTTTCTCCATCTTACAATAGCCATATCTTTCACCTATATCCTTTTGCCTAAAGGCGTTTATGACAACAACACAGGTTTACAGTTAACAATTTCAACCTACATCTCTTCTTTTCTCCCCCCCCCCCACCAGCTCTCTGTGAGACACAAATTTCATCCCTGTTTTGTTCTGAATCAATTTAATTTTATTGCCCAAATCACTCAAGAGCAATTTTTCAAGTACAAAAAGGTCAGCACATCCAGGTCTAATCAATTTTCTTCCCCTACGGCAGGAGGCTGGGGCGACATACAGTTTTCACCACACTTTTATTATCTTCATGATGCCTGTCATTAGTAGCAGGTATGGTGTGCCCCAGAGTGTCCTTTTGACAGAAAATAGGGGGGATATGTAGCAGGAGGGCTGGTCTGAGGACATTTACAGCCATTCAGGACACATTTGATTACAATAACTGTGCTCCAGCTGAAGAACTGGCCAATTAAATGGCAGGAATGAGCAAGATCGTGAATGACTCCCAGGACCAGACCAAGAGATGTATAAAAAAGCAGAGCAGGAGGCTAAGGGGCAAAACACAGTGGGGGTGGGGGCTGAGATTGATATAAGAACTCCTAAACCTGTCTCATCAGGTCTCAGGGACTGAAATCCTGAAAACTTGGGCAGCAAAGGTTGGAACACATTTCTATATTTATTTGCCCCAGTAAAAAATTGAAAAAGGTAGAATTTGATTTTCCCCCAGCTGATAAACAGCCTGATGAATATTAATCAGACCAATTCAGTGTGTGTGTGTGTGTGTCTGTGTCCATGTGATATACAAATCCTCTATAGGAATGATTTACAAAATCTGTTTAAAAAGCTTACACCAGACAAATTTTTAAATACGTTTTGTAGGGGTTGGAAAAACAGATCAAATGTGCAATAAAAACACCACTTCCTCTTGGATTGTACAAAATACACATCGTGGGAACAGTAGGTCACCTTGCTTTTGTGGGAGGATATCACCTTTGACCTATGATGACATCTGGCATTAATCTTCCCAATGGCCAGGTATATATTCAAATATCATTGTTATAGTTGTAATGATTGGCAAGAAGAAGGTCACCAAAACTCCAGTTTACATTGCACTGTTTCCCAAAACAAAATCAAAGACAAAACAAAACAGAAGTTTGCATGAAAAAATGGAATCAGTGTCCAAGATTCCATTACATTTGGGTGAAAATCTTTCTCCACATATTTTCTGCCATTGTTCCTCTCTTCAGACTGATTAAACTCAGCCACACAAACTGTTCCCATAAGTATCTACACCTATTTCCAGAGGTATTCAGGGTAGCTGCTTCAGGTCAACACTATCAGCTTCAACTCAGTATTAATCTAAAATCATATGTACAACATTTATCCCACTCTTCCTCTAAAAAGTACAGGGTGGCATACATTTATCACTTTATTTATTAAGAGTACCTATAGGCCTGGTTTGCACATAATGCTAAGTCAAGGTTTATTTATCCCATGGTTTAACCACCCCACAGGGTGTATTACAGTAGTCCAGTTTCAATAAAACCAAAGCCAGTGTGACCATGGCCAGGCCGTTCTTCCCCAGAAATGAGTGCCGTCAGCCAGGAGTGCTTTTGAAGGTGGGCAAAAGCACTCCTAGCCACAGCGGCCATCTGGAAATCCCGAACTGCAAACCTGACTTTTCAAGGGGAAGGCAACCCCCATTCAAAACAAGCTGAAAGCCTATCACTGAGTCAACAGTCCTGACCGAGAGAACTTCGGTCTTGCCTGGATTAGTCCACACAGCCAGTCCACTGCTGTTTCATCACGTACCGATTCATATTATACACAATACTTTCCTCGCGTATGTTATCCTCACAAGAACTCTGTGAGGTAGGTTGAACACTAGCCTACTACACCACACTGCTGTTCAGTGGGGCTAATTTTAGTTGCCTAGGGCCATAGCAAACAAAAGCTGTAAACCCCACAGTCCTGCACACTGCACATAATGCTGTCACTGATGCTGTTCATTTATTTTTCATTTCAATTATTACTTTTCTATACCACCCAATAGCCAAAACTCTCTCTAGACAGTTTACAAAAATATTTTTTTAAAAAAAACTTTAAAAATGCAATATTGTACATAATATAGAAACCATTTACATACAAGCATATAAACAAATAGAGCACACACACACACACTTGAACAATTTTAACAATCAATAATAAGGGATCCCAAATAAAAAACACATTATAAAAATCAGGTTAATTTGCGCCACTGGAAAATTCCAGAGACAGCAATATCTTGACTTTCTTGACAAGTTCCACAAGGGATGCATGGGACCGTGGGAGGTCAAATGGGGATGCAGAGTGATGAAACCCTACTCTCTAACAAGAGCTAAAGGCTTTGCCCCAGAATCTATTTTTGAATGCTCAGATGTGCAATATGTAAATATGTAAAATAATAATAGATCATATCTGAGGACTCTGAGTACGTACAGAGTGTTTTTCCTTCTGTACTGAGAAACTATAGCATGCTCTCCCACATCTAGAATTAGCAAGAAGGGCTCCCAGGTTAGAAAGCATAATTTCCAGGCAGGTTTCAGTCTCGTAACCTCTCATAAACAAACACTGCCTTTAACAATGGAAGCCTTTATTTATGACCAGTCTGAAAATATATTACACACACACACACACACACACACATTTCTGTTCCTTTCCACAAGGAAGGAAAGAAATGGATACTTCTAAAAATAAGTAAAGAATGATGAAAAAATGGTGTCTTGAACGGAAAACATACTTAAGAGCAAGCATTCAATTGTCCAGACTGTTCTGCCCTTTTTTGAAGTTTAGTAGAGTGTTCTTTACTTTCACCTTTGAGCTAGAATTTGACCATTCTTGTTAAATGTGTTGGCACTGGGTAACTGTGTTAACATGATTTCGAAAGTGAAATGGCCACAATCCAACATAGATGTCCCACTGAAATCAAAGGACTTAAACACACTTAACTTTGTATTGGACTGTAGCTTATATTCCTTCTCTAAATCAACCCCTTCCATAGCATTTGATCAATTTATTGTTAACTGCAGACAGCCACTTAACCCATGTGGTTTTGTAATGTCACCATACTTCAGTAATTCATTCCTTGATAAGGAAGGGCTTTTCACTCAAGGTCATGATATTTTTTTTCCTGCATGAAGCAATATCTTTCTCTGGATATGTATACTGCTGACTGGTTTTTCCAGCTGAGAGTTACTTCACACATGACAAATTTCCTACATGAATATCACTTCCATATAGGAAACTGCGTGTATCTAACACTTAGATAAAATGCACATATGCCTACATGCACTGTATTATTTTGATACATTTTTGGTCTGTTTTCAAAATAAAAGATATTTGTTAAGCAGTTGTTGGGTTTTTTTGTCATGTATGTTCAAGGCCAAAAATAATATAATGGAAAGAAATATAATCAGCTAGAAAATGACCTGATTGAAAGAAGAAAGGTGTGTACAGGACAGGCCTACATTAGCCAGACTCATGACCGGCTGTGATAAACTTTCTCCCCATGTGAAGTGCTGTTAATTTCCCACTTTAGGAATATGAATTCTTGTCTTGCTCGCAAATGTTACTAGTCATGTCAGAACAGTTCTGAGGGAAGGATCATGGCTCAGTGGTAAACCACATGCTTTGCATGCAAAAGGTCCCAGGTTTGATTCCTGGCATCTGGGGGGAATCCACACGTCGTACTGAGGCCGCTTCCATGCAGCCCCAGTGCACCCCGAAAACGATCGTGTAGCTTGCCTGTAAAAGAGAGGAGGAAGAGGCATCCTTGCCGCCGCTGCTGCCGCCGCCGCCACCCACCTCCCTCCTCGCCAGCTGGCTCGGAGAGCTCGGCAGAAGAAGGCGGGGTGGAGAGCTTCTTCCGCTCTCCACCCCGCCTTCTTCCGCTGAGCTCTCCTCGCCGACCGGCGAGGAGGTAGGTGGGTGGCGGCGGCGGCAGTGGCAGCGGCAAGGACGCCTCTTCCTCGTCTCTTTTACAGGCAAGCTACTCGATCGTTTTCAGGGTGCACTGGGGCCGCATGGGAGCGGCCTCAGTACGACGTGTGGATTCCCCCCAAGTAGGGCTGGAGACCTCTGTCTCAAAACCTGGAGCACTGGTGCCAGTCACTGTTGGCATCACTGGGCTAAATGGACCAATGGTCTGACTCAGTAAAAGACAGCTTCCTATGTTACCAGAGTGATAAGTGTTTTCTGTCCCCCAAAACAATCTGCTGATCCATGGCACAGAAATCTTTGGATTTTATTCCCACTATACAATCTCTCAGGAAGATTCTGTACTCAATAGCTAGCTCAGCCTTCCCCAATCTAGTGCCCTCCAGATATTTTCAACTAACAATTTCCAAAATTCTTGATCATTACCTATGTTAGATGGGAGCTGAAGATCAAAACATCTAGAGGGCACCAGGATGGGGAAGGATGCTAATAGGCTGATCTGTGTGAACACAGGTATTATGCAGATTTTCAGAAAACCTGAAACCATATAGATTAGGTGCTTTGCTTGGTTTACAGTTTGAGGCACTTGTTTCAGTGGGGTTGGTAAAATAAAGGCCAGCCAAGAAACCTCATTTTTTTATTCATGCTCAGAGCTTGGGACCTTATAACGCAGTCGTGTTTCCTGGGCTTCCAGCCCCCTCAGTTGTCAGTCATGCTAGACCTTGCAGAAGCAGGCCTCAATAGCACAAGGCAACTAGAAATGAGGCAGATTTATTAACTTTGGCATGAGGCCCAGAGTCCAGGCAAGCCTTTAGGTAGTTGCCAAGGTTTCCAGATGCTGCTGGGGACCTTTCAGACAAAAAAATAAAAAAAAAATTACAGACCAAATCCTGGGAACTTTGGCTCCAGGAACCTATGCTGTGGAGGCAAAAGAGCCACATTAAGAAGCCGCCAGCTGCCTTGTAGCAAAAGTAAGGAGCTGCCTTCACACCTCTAGAACTTTAAAGAGTGACAAATGAATTCTGGAATTATTCCTGTGGTCTGTCTGACACAGGCACAGTGCTGGCTCCAGCATTTGTGGGGAGGGCTTTGGGCACAACACCTTCAGTGAGTCTGCTTAAGCAGGAAGAGGCATGGAAACCTAGAATTCTTTCACATTGTTTCCAGGTGCTCCGTGGAAAATGGCTGCATTGCTGGGGTGACGGGTCCTTTGCCAATCTTGGGTCCCATGACAAATACCTAAATGTGTCACCCTCAGGAGCTGACCTGTACAGCAATGTGTAATTGTGGGGGCTTGCAGTGTACAATAATTGCTTAAACCTCATTGACAGGAATGTTTTTGGCAATGAGGTTTACTTAAAGGGCAAGCTCTGCACTACAAAGCATATATGCATTTCATACCAGTTTAATCATATTTTGCTGCTGAAACTAATATGCGAGTAAATTTGAGCGGTTTGAAAAGGAAGATGTGATCACAACCATTTTTCAGGAAGAAAATGACATGGGAAAACATCATATTGCAATGACCTCAGTAATGCTTGAGTTAATCCTAAACTGTTGGGGACACAATGGCCACTAATATTGCATGTGTGTATGTATGATATATATATGTATATATAATAAGAACATAAGAAAAGCCCAAATGGTTTACATCAAAGGCCTATCTAGGCAAGCATCCTGTTTCTCTCAAGGAGGACATGAGAGCAATAGCCCTCACCCACTGTTGTTCTCCGGCCCATGGTATTGAGAGACATGCCGCCTCTGATCCTGGAGGCAGCATATACAGCCATGAGAACTAGTAGCCATGGATAGCCTTCTCCTCCATGAATTGCTCTAATCCCTTTCAAAGCTGTGTAGGTCAGTGGCCGACACATCTAGTGGTAGCGAATCCCAAAGTTTGCCTATGCACTGTGTGAAGAAGTCCTTCCTTTCATCTGTCCTGAAACTCTCACCATTCAGCTTCCGGGATGACCCCGGGTTCTAGCATTGTGAGAGAAGGAGAAAAAAGTCTCCATCCCGTTTCTCTACACCATCCATAATTTTATATACCCTTCTCGTGTCCCCTTGCCGCTCATCTGTTTTCTAAACTAAATAGCCCCAAGCAAGTTTTCCTCGGGGTGGGGGGTTGCTCCAGGCTCTTGTTCATTTGGGGCATCCTTTTCTGCAGCTTTTCCAGCTCTGCAAAATATTCTTTTCGAGAGACACTTCCCTACACGGCTAAAAAGCAGGCAGCACTTCCCCCTCCCCCACGCCACAGCAACCCCTTCATTAGAGCGCACCTACTCGTGCAACACCTGTAACCCTGCGCCGACTGTTGCGTCATTGTGCAGATCACCTGAGAGTCCCAGCGCAGGCACCTCTAGCTCCAGCCGGGCTTTCTGCCAGCTATCCCTTCCTCTCACTCCTCTTCCTGGCCTAACAATTAGTCGAAAAAGCAGGCCCTGTAATACAGAGATCCCTTCCTGCCGCATGCAGCAAACGACTGCCTCGGAACTCCCATAGCAACCAAATGTCTCCCAGGGCTCTCGGCCGCCCCTCAGAGCGCAGCTCAGCAGCACAACATGGGAGGGGGAGGGGCGACAAGGAGAGGCATTTTACTAGGCTCCATCATGAAGTAAAATGAGGGCTGGATTGCCTCATCCTCTTAGGGTTGCAGCCGAATGCTGTAGAAGAGGCTCTCCTGCTCGTCTGTTAATGATATCTAGATCTTAACCAGTGTAACCTGGCTGTATCTGGTGAGGTCACAGGCCCATCAACTGCCCATTCCTTCTGAATCTGATATTTGGGCTTCTAGCTGCCATTTCCCTCTCCCGAATATTCTATAGGTGTATGGTTAATTGCTATATTTAAATGGGAAAAGTTTATATGAATCACCCATGCGTTTTTAGCAGAAGAAAAGTGTGTGTGTGCAGAGGATGAATGTGGTAGACTGTAGCAGTCAGGTGTTTTGAGTATTGCTGGCCAAGGGAGCAGCAGTGCTCAAATTATGGGGGGAGAGGAGGGGAGGGGAAATGAAATCCTCAAGCTCTACTCCTTGACACCCCCTAAATTTAGCTAAATCCTGCTCATATAGAGCCGTATAAAATATGAAGTAGCCATCATCACAATAAGTATGGGGGGGGGAGGCATTCTGGGCCCTCTGTAATATGAACACTGGGGGACAGATTAAATGAAAACTGATGGGTGTAGCATGGTACCTGAGATTTTAGAGGAGACATGTGCTGGCTCTCAAAACCAAGAGATTTCACCCGCACAACTTGTGTCTCTCTCTGAGCTGGATACAGCCTCCTCACCCATGTACTTTTGGCTTTCCAGGTGCTCATCAATCCCACTTTTCCCCCCCAGTCCAAAGTGGACAGCAAAACTAGAAGGTTTATAAAACTTATTTTGGCCCTGCATAAACAACTGGTGAGATAAACATGAATTTTGCTCTTGAATAACAGGCCTGTAACAAATTAACATTATACACATTAGATAAGAAAGGAAAAGCTGGGAAGCTATATTGGGATAATCCAAAAGGGTAGGCTAGCCCCCACCCCAATATGAAATTCTGACTTGAAAATACAGTATTTCTTACAATGTAAAGAATTATTTTCAGATTTGATCATACAGTCCCCCCGTTCTGTCCCCCCAAAATACTCATCCAGAGCCTGTTCACATTTTGAGTGCAGTTGTTCTGAATAATCTTTGCTGTTTTATGCACAACTTTGGTTCTCTATAATGGAGTGCTGGCAAATTTGACCTAAGCAAATTGCTGCAATTCTAAACAACAAATCTTCAAATACCTATGCCTGTGTGTGAGCATGCATGTGTATGTACAAGGATAAGGAAAACTAATGAATATTGGATGCATGATGGTGCTGGATGTGAGAGTATATAAAGCATACTGAAAGCATTGTTGGAAGGAAAAGATGTTAAGAATATGTGTCAGCCCCATAAATAATGGCATATTTTTGGCAGCTAATGACATCATACTAAGAGTTACACCAAAGCCTATACATCTGCTTGGTCCAATATTAAAGCCAAAGTTTTCCATCTCAATGCTTAGAGAGATTTCCTAGGTCAGACAGGATATATCTGGGACACCATTATTATTATTATATTTATTTATTTGTATCCCACCTTTTGCCCAATATTGTTCAGTAATAATTAATTAATGGCAGGGTTGTGTGTATTCCATATCTTTAAAAAAATTATCAAAATTCCATGCAAGGAAACAGCAAGAAAAGACGAATGGTAAAAGTTTGAGTGTACTGTGCAAAATTGCATGCAGTTGCTTATTTTGCATAAATTATTATTCTCAAAGTGCTAATGCCTTGAAATATGCATGGTATTGAAATGTTTCTCTCCAGCTCTTGGATTTAACCAAGCAATTCCAAGACACTTTCAACCCATAAGGGTTAGACCAAAAAACAAATCCAAAACCAAGAAATTGGGATTTTCAGGATGTAGAATTGTCTGTACCCTGTTTCAGTTTTTGTAATTGCATGGTCAGAGCACAGAATCACAGAATACAGAGGCAGCTTATGCAAGAGAACCAAGATAACTACAAGATCTGTGTAATGATTTGTGGATCTTGCATCAGCTGAAGTAGCTCTGTGTACTGCTGCAGAAGTGTTAATACCATCAACATTCAGGCTAGAAGCCTGAGATGTACTGTGAGTGTTTGTGTCACCTGCTGACAGCCCAGACTCTCCCAGGCTGCCCTTGCTCACTGTGATTAGTATGCAATGATCATGAAGTCCCAGTGGGAGCCATTAGTTACCTCTCCACAAGAACAGAGATGTTTCTCTATTAACGTCAAAACATGGCTCCTCCGCTCCTCATGTCACTAGAAAGACCTGGACGATATTGCAACAGCAACTGTAAAGGGAATTAAATCAACATTCCCAAGGAACCAGAGAGCCACTGGGCCATTGCCTATGGCAGTTCAGGAGGCCCCCTCAAAGCCCTTGTCCTCCATAAAAATTGAGAAAATGGCTTCAGCTTCACATGGGGATCAAGGGGTCATAAGCCATGACAGTCTGACAAACAAGAAAAGATCGAAGAACTGGTTATGGCTCAGCTTAAAGCAAAGACAATTAAGGGTAGGGATGTGGTGACAGTCTTCACATATTTAAGGGACTGTCATAACCAGGGTGGAACGCTTGCTCTCCCTTGCTGCTGAGGGTGGGACAAGAGGAGATAGGTTAATATGCTGCAACTGTATACTTCAAACTCCTGCCACTTCTACCAGGACCAGCTGGCTGGCTCCCGGTTTGAAGATGCCCTGGGCAGAGGGGTCCTCTGGTGGGAACCCACCTCTATTTTGGGCCCTGGTGGGCTTATCTGGCTGTGTTGGCAGCACTCCAAGAAGCAGTACTAGACAGTTGGGTCTGCAATGATCCATAGCAGTGCTAGGTCAGCAGCATTGTGGGAAATTAAAAGCATGGCTAGATCCAGCCAGCTGGTGCTACTCAGAGTGCCGGGCCAGGAAAAAAACATTAAGGAGGGCCCTGGTGGGCCTCAGCAGTGAACCCTGCCAAGGTGCTCCTCAGCCCTGGGAGCTGCCCAATGATGCTAGGTGCTGGTCCTGGCCCTGACTTCAACATGTTGGAAGGTGGGAGGTGGTATATCCGTGCAATGTACCTCACTGCTTGTAAAGGAGGAACAGTGTGGCATAGAATCAACCCATTTCAACACCACTCTGGACCAAGTACAAAAAATGACTGATTTGACTGTGCTGCTCTACAAACTAGAACTCACTTTCTCTCTCTCTCTCTGTGTGACATCAGCTAATGGTTACATGCAATTGGTAACTCCTAGGGAGCTGCCTTATTTTGGAAATGTGCATCTTTTCTGAGAAGAAAGAATCACATTCAAGTTAGATTTGAGGCCATTCGTTTTAACTAGAACATCAGCTGGGATATAGGAAGAAAAGTTGTGGAAGCCCTTTTTTTTCAAGGGCCTTGAGAGCCTAGGAGAATCAATAAGAATTGGGTATGGTGGAGGATGCCTCACTTTTAAAACCTGTTGCCAAGTTGCACATAAGCCCATGAAAAAAGTTTACTAGCTCGCAGACAATTTTTTTTTTAACCAGCCCATATCTGTAAATTATTTTATGCATATTGGTGACCTGAACGAGGAGGAGGAGGAGGAGGAGGAGGAGGAGGAGGAGGAGGAGGAGGAGGAGAAGAAGAAGAAGAAGAAGAAGAAGAAGAAGAAGAAGAAGAAGAGGAGGAGGAGGAGGAGGAGGAGGAGGAGGAGGAGGAGGAGGAGGAGGAGGAGGAGGAGGCGGCGGCAGCAGCAGCAGCAGCAGCAGCAGCAGCAGCAGCAGCAGCTTTCTCCCCATTTACCAAACCATCCCTATCTAGTTGCCTGGAGGAAGTATTCACTTCCCAAAGGCTATCAGGTGGGAATTTTTTTTACAAGCCTAGCAGTTGGTATATCACTAAATATTGTCCGGTATCCTGTAGGCTATAAAATGTGTGTGCTTAGACCACACCAGGAATACTTTCCCAGGGATGGTTTAGATGAGTGAAGCCAGCCTTGCAGACTTGGGTTAATTATCCTTTGAGATCCTATCCAGCTCCAGGGGATCTTAGGGGGAAGCAGAAGGGTTGTGAAAAAGACTGCAGGAACGCCAAACAAGTATCTGTATTGAGTTTAAGGGAGAAAAGTGAGGAAACACTTCCCATTTGGGTAATATAAATATTTTGGCAAGGTCAATATTGGGGGAGTTAAAAGGGGGCTAAGAAAATAGCCAGAAGGCCTTCACATTCTCTGTGACCAACCTAACAAAATGTGTTTATTGAAACATGCGTAGAAAAATGAAGGACAGTTAATGACTTCATAAGTGGCTTCACCCCAGCTTTGTTCTTTGAGACAAAACACTGGGGGTAGGCATTATTAGCCATGAAGTCACTAACTGATGCAATGTGTTTCCCTGTGGAATGGACACATTTGGCTAGATTAGAAAGGAGGAAAGAATAACACCAAGATCAACTTGGGAGTGGGGGTGAGGAGGAAGCATACTTTTGGTTAAAGACGATTTAAAATAAATCAACCAACTCCCCTCCCCACCCCACCCCCTCCTGTCTTCCTAAATTCCTTGGTCCTGTGTGCTTAGGTGTTACAAATGTGTTATATAAGGGGTGAGGAGAGGAGGGAGGAAGGAAAGAAAAAAAACCTGTGAAGCATATTTTTTGTTTTTGTTAAAAACATATAATATCAAGGTAATAAACATTTGTACTATATGTGCAATAAGACAGGGAGTAGACAAGAACAGAAACTAGTGTTTAATACTGACTAGTTGAACAGAAGCATTTATTATTATTGCTGTCATGAGATGTAATCTTACTCCAAGAGCATTAAGACATTTGTGCCACCAAGTATGGGTCCTTGCTTCTTATGTAGACTTTAGAAAATAGCTCACAACAAAACAAAAATAAAATAAGAAGGAATTGGTTTCTGGAGTAACGTACATTTACAGGAAGTCAGATTCCGGCTGGACATCAAGAAAAACTTCCTGACAGTTAGAGCAGTACAACAATGGAACCAGTTACCTAGGGAGGTTGTGGGCTCTCCCACACTAGAGGCATTCAATAGGCAGCTGTACAGCCATCTGTCAGGGATGCTTTGAGGTGGATTCCTGCATTGAGCAGGGGGTTGGACTCGATGGCCTTGTGGGCCCCTTCCAACTCTACTATTCTATGATTCTATGATCTCCTCTCCAGCTATAATTTACCTGTGCCTTGCTGCTTCCCACCCCAATTACTAGTAGAAAGCTCAGTATCCTGTCCACATTCCACAACCAGGACCATCGCAACATTTTTTGTGCCCAAGACATGGGGTCATCATCTTTACAGAAAGACAGTGTTCCTCCCCTACCCCAAAACTTCTGTGATGTTAAAGAGGGTCCTGCTCTTGTTTTGCATGGAGAGCCAATCATACTGGAAACTGAACAAGCCTGGACCCATGTACTCCGTCCAGCATGGTGGGTGACAAGAGTGTTGCTACACCTGGGCCCATGGGTTTCTGGCCCAAAATCTATTCCATGGAGCTCTTTGTGTCCATCGAAGCTGATGGAAGTCCCCCTTTTTTAGCTTAACTGTCAAGCAGGGAGTGATTTTCAAGTGTGTGTGTGGGGAAGGGGGATGCAGCTGGCTTAGAAAAAAATGTTTCCATTGGTTTGGGATGATGCAAATTAATTGAAGAACTTATTTTATTTGAGATTATTTGAGACACAAAATCGATTTGCTGACTTTCCCTCCTGTTGAACTTAAAGAAATACTAATTTATTTATTTTTGCATTTACATATATAGATATAAATCAACAGATGTATATTTTGCAGAGATTTGTGTCCTATGGGCCTGGGCCCTGAATCTTTTCCATGCCTAGCAACACCCCTGGTGGTGCCCTTTGAATAATGCCGCATGGATGGCTATCTAGGCTGCTTATATGATAAAATTGGCCTCATTTGTGTCTACTATCCACACTTGGCCATTCCACAGTTGCCACAGAATCTTGTGCTTCAGCTCCTGTTACCGTTGGCCTATGTAAGTGTATCCATATGCCACTGGAAATAAACTGACATCAACTGAACTTCCCCACCAGCTTCCGATTTACTGGGCATAGATATCTTCTGACATGCCTCTAACTTGCATGACCTTTGCTTAGCTAAGTATCTATGCTGCTTAACTAGATGCTATTGCTGTACTGTTGGCAACCCACAGCCTTCTATTACCCAGTCAGGCAGTTCTTTTATCCCCATTTTACTGAGGGACAATTAAAGTTAAGGCAGCCTTTCCCTTAGGCTTAGGGCTTATGAGGACAGTGGCTTCCCACTCTCCTTGCTGAGCACAGGGGAAGTTGGAAGTACATTAGTAAGTAAAGTATTTTCATACTAGAGATAGCTCTGCCATGGCATGAGCAGGAGAACCAGCTATGTCAACTGCACAGTCCACCCTAAACCCACACTTCTTCCTGACAGCCTTGCAGGGACTTGGGGGGTGTCAATAATAATAATAATAATAATAATAATAATAATAATAATAATAATAATTTTATTTATTTGTTACCCACCTCTCCCTCTGGATCGGGGCGGAGTACAACACAAATAAATACACCATAAAATACATACAACTAATTCAAATGTTTAAAACCAGTGCATCATTAAAAGCAGCACAGCATTAAAAAAGGCATCTTAAAATTCAACTGGGTAGGCCTGCCGGAAGAGATCAGTCTTTATGGCTTTCTTAAATTCTGGAAGACTGTTAAGTTGATGAATCTCTCCTGGCAAGCCATTCCACAAACTGGGAGCAGCAGAAGAAAAGGTCCTCTGGGTAATAGTTGTCAGCCTGGTTTTTGTTGGCTGGAGTAAATTCTTCCCAGAGGACCTGAGTGTGCAGGGCAGATTGTACGGGAGAAGGTGATCCCGCAGGTAGCCTGGACCTGAACCATATAGGGCTATACACTATTAACCCTGTAGTGGCTGTGCAGTGGCACTGCGTTGTTTATATGACACAGCCACCGACTCGCAGCCACATCAGGCTTTTATCCCCGAAACTGCGCTTTTTCGCAGTATCGTTTTACCGCAACTTTTCCAATGCCATCACATTGTTACTTTTGTCTGTCTGTGGTGGCTTCAGTTTGGGGGTGTTCCTAGGGCCAGATCCCAGTGCACGGTAAGCCCTGGAACGCCCTGGCTTGGCAAGCTGAAAGGCCACTGGTGCTGAGTTTTTCCTGGCCAGATCACCCGCACTCCCTCCTGCCGTCTAGATTTCTTGATTCCACCTCACAGCAGCGATGGTGTGGGGTTTTGAGGGAATCAGCATACAAAGCGTCATCATTTAGAATAGACAAGAGCAGCTGTAGATCTGGACTGTAAATCAGTGAGACAGTGGAAGAGTGGGTAACTGACAATGGAAACTTAATGCATATTTACTCATTGTATTTAATGGGGCTTGTTCCCAGGTAAGTATGCATAGGATTGCACTGTGAATGCTAGTCTTTGAAGCTCTTTGGACATTCTAAACACACAGCAAGAAAGGAAGCACTACTTACTCATGCTTCTTCTGCGGATGCTGCTCTCTCACTTGAAGTGGGACACAGGTGTACTCTTCCTGCAAATTCAGATGTGTGTTCGCCTTTTTGGACAAGACCAGGAAGAAGAAACATGAGTCAGCTGTGCTTTGTCCCTTGGCACATTGTGCCAAGTAACACTTTCAAATCCCTGCTTTGCATCATAACCACCGATTATGGCAATCTTAGGTTGTGTTTTTGTTTTCTTGCGCTCCTACACTTTCCTATATTTTCTTGCATGAGTGCATGACAGGCAGAAATCCTGCAGGCAAAGCTTTCCCCATCTTCATTGCAAGAAAAAGATACAGCTGCTGAATTTCTGCCTGTCATTCACCTCTACAAGAAACCAAAACTGCAAACTTGGACGGCATGCAACTGTTAAAGGCAGATGAACCCTCCCAGGGTGTTGGGGGGGATCCTGGCATGGTCCTAAATAACTAGCCTTGGGGCATGTTTAAAAATCATTATTTAATTGTACAAAATTGCGGTCATGTTTCCAGTTCTTGGTGCTCAAGGTGACTTACACAATAGTGGGGATGGGATACTGCAGGAGATCTGGGGGCCATTTTCAATCCTTGGATTCCTGCTGCTGTCTGCAGTCCATGGAGAGCCACCCAGCTCATGGAGTGCCCCTCAAAATACATATTTAAAACGAGAGAAAAATTCAGAAGCAAACCACTCCATAGTGATATAGAGCACAATAAGGGTTAAATTTAGCTTGTTTCTAAGCTAAATTTAACCCTTTTGCCTCTTTGTAGCAGCTATGGAGTGCCAATTGTGTAACGGCTAAAGTGTTGGACTGGGAGTCGGGAGATCTGGGTTCTAGTCCCCACTTGGCCATGGAAACCCACTGGTGACTTTGGGCCATTCACAGACTCTCAGCCCAACCTACCTCACAGGGTTGTTGTTGTGGGGATAAAGTGGAGAGGAGGAGGATTATATACGCCGCCTTGGGTTCCTTGCAGGAAAAAAGGCGGGATATAAATGCAATAATAAATAAATAAATAATTTGTATGCTTGCAGCACTTTTGCATCTGGTCAAGAAGGCAGGGCTCCTGCAGCTTTAACTGTTGTGATGAGGGAATTTTATCAAGTGCTACATGCATACAAATGACACCCTCTGAAATTCCCTTTTCTATGCAACTGTTAAAGATGCAGGAGCCCTGTCCTCATTTTCATATGGTCACTCTAGGGGGTAACAAAATAATTAAAATAAATTCAAGGGGCATTGGGGGCCCATAGGGTATATGTTGCCCATCCTTGCAGTAAAGTCTAAAACCATCATACTAAAAATCCTCATTAAAAACACAGGGGAAAGACCATACAGAGAGGCTCACATGGAAAGCAAGATATCAAAGTAGTTTTACCGACATGGCTCTTCATAATACATGAACAAACGTGGCCTTACACCTGCCTTTTTGCTGCTGCCATAAATGGAAGCACATTGGTTACACAAATAATAATGAGATAGTAATGTTCTGCTTTGCACATGCACCTCTTTGTATGTCCGGGGGGAGAGGGGGAGCTGAATATTACCCATGCAACATCACCCTCACTCAGGTCTCCTCCCATAAAGTAGAAGCAGGCAACACCTGGATTCCAGGGTGTTGGCTCATGTGTGTAAATTGCTTAAGTGGTTTATTAATAGCACCTAATAAATTGAATGCCTTCTAGGAGGGACTCACATTCTACTAGGAAAACGCCCACAAGCTTAGTAATGTGTACCTTTGAAGTCAGACACAGATGATGATTACAGACCAGCTTCATGGGATGATTTCAGTCAGAAAAGCGCTGCCTTGTGGAAGAGGCAATGTAAAAGAGGGTAGTCTGCCCTTTCCAATCGGATATACTCTAATTTCTATGATCTGGCTGCCAATTCAGAGCAAAGCTAAAAAAAAAATGGGAATATTTTTAAGATGAAAAGGCAGTTCATGAATGCTAATAATTATGCCAATGGTGATAATAACAACAACAACAATAATGGACATTGCACTGTGGTGAAATCCACATCTTATAGACTCATTTTCTGCCTCACCAGAGCTTTCAAGCCTTTGCCTAATGGCCATGGTATTGCAGAACAAGCGTTAAGGTTCACTTAGAAAAAATAAATTGCTCAAAAATCTTTCCATCTTGGCCTGTGTCCTTTTTGTTAGATTGACGTTTTCACTGTGGTAATTAATATTCGCTTGAAGCATACTTGATGCTATTAGATTAGTAAGAAGGCAGGGTAGGGAGGGGGTCTGGGGATGGCAGCAAACAGACACCATGTTTGAAAACCTAAATTGCCTCTATGTAGGAAAGGCTGTCAGCGACCTGGTGGCTGGGATCAAAAGGCCTTGCTTTTTTAGGGCCTGGTCCCACAACTTCCTCAGCCTGTGTAGCCACCATTGTTGTTTTTAAATTAGCCCCCGTATTCTAACCATGCGACATACACAGCATTGCATGGGGAGTCCTAAATTTAACAGTGGTTTTAGAAGGAGCAACTGCAGCTTTCTTAGCACAACACAGTCGTCAAGCAAGCGAACATAGCAACCGACCATCTAATTCCGCAAACAACAGTGGAGATGTGGTGATGGCGTGTGCATGCTAAAATGAAGGCAGCAGCAATCACTTCAGCAAAAAGGTAATGATTTTAATAAAACTCATTAGTAGAGATGCATCCCACAGAGGCAGCCGGCTAGGAACAAAATGCAGCAGTTTGTTAGAGGAAAAAAGAGGAACTGGCTTTGCTTGATCATATCCACCCTTCACCCTCAAGAAAGATTTAATATATATATAAAGTCCTGGGGCTCAAACATGCCTGGAAGTCAAGCTTCCCTGACCTGAGAGCCTGACCCTTAAGCCCTAGCATATTTACTAATTGATTGATTCATTCCATTTATATCTCGCCCTTCATTAATCATCATCATCATCATCTCAGGTTGGTAACAACATTAAAACTTCCAACATTAAAATAATTTAGAATTTGATAAAGCTCTAATAAAACCAACTACTCAGCAGAAGAGCTGGCCACTTTTAAAGGCCCAGGTGCCAAGATGACAGGAGACGGCTGTTATCACGCTATTGTATCCCCACTTGACATACTTCCCCCAGGGATGGGGCAATGAGATGGGCCTCCCCCCACAGATCTAAGGGCAAGGGCAGGCTGGTACAGAGATTGGCATTCCTTCAGTTGCCTGGGTTCCCACAGGGCTTTGTAAGGTCAGCACCAGCTCTTTGAATTAGGTCCAGAAACGGATAGACAACCAATCTAGCTCCTTCTGGTTGGGTATTATACGATCCCTGACAACTGTCCCTGTCAGCAGCCCCAGCCACTGCATTTTCTACCAACTGTAACTTCTGGATTGCCTTTAAGATCAGCCCCACAAAAATGTATTACAATCATCCAAACACAAGGTTACCTGAGAAGGAGTCACTGTGGCTAAGTTATCTCTGTCCCGGAATGGCTGTAACTAAGTGGCAATCCAGCCACGGCAGAGCAAAGGTACCCTGTGCCACTGAGGCCACCTGGGCCTCTAGTGACAAAGCAGGATCAAGGAGCACTCCACAGACTACATACCTGCTCTTTTAGGAGGAGTGCGATCCCATCCAGAACAGGTCATCTACCCAATTCCCAGACCTGAGGACTACCCACTGGATCTCCATCTTAGCAGGATTCAGTCTAAGTTTATTTGCCCTCATCCAGTCTATTCTTAGCCTATCTACACCACAGCAAAATGTCTTGGGCCAGCCCTGGTGCTAAGAAATAGGCTTTCTGCACATGCTCAATATTTTATTTCTTAGGTTTCAGATCTGAATCCTGGCACTGGAAACTGGTTCAGGGGTTAGTTTAACTCTGCCTCCACCTAGCTCTCCAACTACAATGCTTCTCTTAATACCAACATTTAAACGCCTCTGAATTTGATAGACCTGCTTCCGAATTTAAACATTGCTGCCTACAAGAAATCAAATTGTCAGTCTCTACCATTTTATTATATTTCTTTAAGAAATACAATCTAATTAAAATATATTTTATTCCATCCAGCTCCTTTAGTCAGAAGCTTTTAAAGCAGGGATGCGGAACCTCTGGCTCCTGGGCCTAACTCTGCCCACAAAGGCTTGGATCCTTTCTGCACACCACACTATCTATATCAAGCTCCCACCCCCTGGGGGAGAGGAATGTAAACCCCCCAGAGAGCTTCGGCTCTGGGGCAGTATACAAATGCAATAAATTAATTAAATAAATAAAATTTGCTCCCCCTTCCAGTTGGGAGAGAGAGTGATATGCATGTAAATCAAAGCTATTAGCTCCAGTTGCTGACCAAAGATAATAGGGCTAGGCCCTTTACTTAACATGCCATTCCCCCTCCCAATTGGGAATGGAAGCAGCACATTAAGTGCTTTGCCTGCCCTGCATCCTGTGTACCCAGAGCCTTGGCTGGGGAGGATTCAGTGTGCTTTCCCCAGCACACACTAGAGCCACATGCCATCCTTCTGCTTGCACAGGGATCACAGGACGGTGGTAATCTGACCTCTGCAAAATTCCCCACCTCTACTTTAAAACTTAAACCCAAATGAAATCAATGGAACCTAGTCCTGGTAAGCATGTTCAGGAAAATAATTCCTTATGAGGACAATAATGAAAGAGGAGAATTGCATAAGAGTGAAAAGGCTTTTCTACATGAGGAATTTATTGTACAACCTAGTCATGGTTGTATATGGTTTCTTTAGACAATGTTTTAACCCTCCAGTTTTGCTTCTGTTTTTAAACAGCACTTTTGGTGAGTTTTTTAGAGCAGGGAAAACATGGTATTATTTATGAAAGTGAAAGAAAATGCTTTTTCCATTTGTGTAATTGTGCTATTCTGCTATACCACAGTGCTACCTAGAGTTTATGTAGTGGAAAATCGGGACAGGAAAAGCTCTTTATTTAGTGCTCAGATCTCTATTCTGCAATAAAACCAAAAGTAGATACAGCAGGTTAATAGCCAAAAGCTAACAGACAGCTAAACCCTGATTCTCACAACACATTTAAAGTCAAAGGATCACTCCTACTCCTCCACATTTTGCATGCAGAATATGTAAATGTGTTGCATGTGTGCATATGCTCTTCTACTCATGATCATAACAGGGTGGTAAACAGGCTAAAAGAAATAGTCTCTCTTCTTCCTTGGCATTTTGAGCCAAGGATTCTGTGAATGAACATTTGCAATTTGATTAAGTCTGCAATCCTAAACTTACTTAGTAGGAAGTAAACCCCATTGAACATAATGGAACTTACAAATTAGTAAATATGTAGTGTACGTTCATGGTTGACTGTCTTGCGTTCCATACCCATTGAACAGGCCGCCCTTCTGAAACTACTCTTCACAAGTCAAACAAGGTGAATGCCTAGCACATTAAGCCATTCCACAATCAAAACAAAACACAAATCAGCCCACAGGTTAGAGCTGTAAAACTCGTTTCATAACAACCCATGTAAAATATTTCCCTATTCTAAGCCAGTAAGCAACCATGTAAGAACTGTGACTGTGTGAAGATCAGAAAATATTCTTGGATGACAGAGATTGAGTAGGCAGAACCACGGTATTGTGTAGGTAGGTCCTTTCTAAAATATAAATCTCTTCGAAAAGAAACACTCACAAGAAAAGTGCTACACAAGCATCCACCTGCCTAGACAATAAACAGTGAAAGCAAGAAGCTTCCAGCATCAAAGAAACTACTGCTTTTGACTCATGGGCTGCAGTATATTTATCAGCGACATCTGAGTTACCTATCCTAGAATCTCAAAGACAAAACCATGCTCTTTATCATAGCTGTGGTAACATAGCTATGGCATTCCAATTATGTCCTGTTGGGAGGAACCACACATATAATCAAGCACTACCTGAGTTATTAGAAGTAATTGTTATAATTGATGTGGTGTATGGGAAAGCACTTCCATGCCCAAATAGGTTCACGTGTCTTAGCTTCCCTGAGTGATGGGGCAGCCTTAGAAGGGTGGGGTAGAATTCTATAAAAATAAAATATTTTATCACTGGTGTTATACTATTTCTAGTGCTGTTCTTGAACAAAGAATTTTGGGGTAGCTTCTTGCCCTGTGTCTTCATCATCAGAAAGTTGTTGTGAAGACTGCAGTGGAAAGCACAAGAGCTGAAATAAATATTCACAAAGATACACAATTTACTGAATTTCCCAATGTTGCCATTCACATTTTTTGAATGAGAAATTTTCAAGTTAAGATTCAGATTTGCATCTTCAGTGTGACATTGGTATCTCAGACTTCTAAACTTGCTTTCAACTTGTTGTCACCTCCTGATTGTTTTGACTTTCGCAGGCATCAGATACTAAAACTCATAAACTGTGAACTCTCAAATATTAAATACTATTTCATGTTATCTGTCAAATGCTGGAAGACCGAAAAATATCCCTATCAACTATCAAAGAGTATATAATGTTAAGTGCTGTTGCATGCCAAAAATCAAATGCTGTCAAATATGAAACACCAATGGCTTTCACACTTTCTTTTGGGGGAAATCTATCGGAAACTTTTCAAGGGGTTCTCAATAAAAACAAACAAACTGTAAAACAGCTTAATCACTAGCGATCTTTCTCTGCAATAAAAACCTACAGAGGAGTTTTCTAGGGCATGCTCTGAGTTCACATTGGGCAATGGTGAGGCCTAATACTGCTTTTACAGACTGAGAGTGCACAATATAGAACATGCCCCAAAATTCTTAGCAATGTCCAAGAGTTTTTTGGCTGGCACACAGAAGCTCCTTCAAAGTGCCCAACACTTCTCAAACTGAACTCTTCTTTCGGAAGACTGAAGAAGATGCTTCTTTGATACATAGAAGTCCCTTGTCAGAGGTTGATGTGGATCCAGTTATTAAAGGTAGAAAATCTGAAAGCCAGCATGCTGTGCCATTACATATGGGATTGTACATCAATGTACATTGATGGTGCTATATAAATAAATAAATAAATAAATAAATAAATAATAATAATAATAATAATAATAATAATACATATAAATGCCTTTCAAATATTGCAACCAAATATCACCAGACGTCAGATATAGACAGCAAGTATTCATACAATGCTGAGCTAGATGGAGACCAGTGGTCATCTGACTTACTATAAATATATTTTATATATATATATATATATATATATATATATATATATATATATTAGCAAAAATGCTCATCTCTATGTTAGACCATAACGTGAGTAGATGTAGAAATAAACATTTGACAATAAAGACTGTACTGATTTCCCATTCACTGAACATAGGAAGCCCCCTTTTACTAAAGCCAGCCATTGTTCTGTCTCTCTAACCTGGCTGTTGGTGGCTCTTCAAAAGCCTTGGACCAAGGTTTTCCCTAGCTCTGCTACCTGAGATCTGTAACTCGGGGGTAGGCAACTTTTTTTGGTCTATGAAACCGATTTCTCAGCAATTCCAGCTGCCAATAAGAAAACATATTAATTGAAAAGAAAAAGGGGGAAGGGTTAGGGGCTCTTGATGGAAACCAAAAAAGGTGTCCAGGGGCATATTGGTGCCTGTGGGTACCACATTGCCTGTCTTTGCTTTAACTGGAGATTAAATCTGGGACTACCATTGATAGCCTCTTTCTGACATCACTTTAGTCCCATGTCCACTTCATATAGAAAGCAAACCTAGTGCTCGGAGTGAGAGCCCTTTGGGGCACTGTTTCTTTCACAGTTGATGAAGTGACTGAAGAAAAATGAGGAACCCCTGTGGGGAGCCTGTATCAAAGTAATATCACAACCAGTGACATATATAGCTCACTTTGCCAATCTACCTGGATATAGTAAATAAATAAAAAAACTAAGATACAACAGCACTCCTTTATAAAGATATCTCATAGTTTTAAGCCCTCATTGCCGTAGTTGTTGACAATTTGAGTGAAGCACATATCATAAGTCTTGTACAGCCTCAACGTAGTTCAGCCTCTATAATTTGAGCTAATTTTATCTTGAATTTAACTTTAAGTTCGTCTTAAATTAGCTTAAACTTAAGGAACTCATTCCTCAGATTGGCAAAGGTAAAGCAAAAGAGAAAATTTCTTTTCCAGACGAATGAATGGGAGGTCTCACCATTTGTTTCTTTTCAGTATCCGACATTAGCAGGATATTATATTTAAAGCTCGGGCCCTGGTTCGAATCAGCAAAGACCTTATTATGTGTACCCAAATATCCATGTTGCTTCACTCCCATGGCAAATGTGTCAAAAGGACAGTGAGTGGGTGGATAAATTTGAGTGATTACTTCAGAGTTCTTCAGAATCTAATTACACCAGTCCCACCACGTAGTTGGCATTTGGACATCTGCTAATAACACGGTTATTGAAAATATACACGCCACATGGAAAGCAGATGCCATATTAAATACTCGCAAACCATGTCAGTGGCTGCCATCATTCTGCCAAATACTTCTCTTGTGACATCAGAGGTACTTGTGTAGAAAACTCATACATGCTCAAGGAACAGGAATGGAGAAGGAACAGCCAACTGAAAGGAGCAAGGATATGGCCCTGCAGATGTTGTTGGACTGCAAGTCCCATCCTTTACCATTGGCTCTGCTGGCTAGGGCAGATGGGTGTTGCAGTCCACCAACATCTGGAGGACCATATGTCCCCCAGCCCTGCTGTACCTCAAGAGTGACCCATCAGTTGGGCTCATAGGAATAAGTGTTACAAACACGTTTGCTTCAGTGGTTAATGGATCCAACAATGAGCTGCCTGACCGAGAGCAAGTGACTGAACCCATCGTGTTTCCCATTCCCACAGGATAGGGTGGTAATCTCTAGGATCACAGGTCTTCTCTGTTCTTCCAGTTGAGTTTCCATTTCATATTCTGCAAAAGGGAACAAAAAGAAAATACTTTAAAACACACAGAAATCCAGCAACAGGACACCAAACCTCCTCTCCACCCCTGACAATGGCGGCACAATTGGTGTTAGGGCTATCCTGATATTTCAGGGTAAGTAGTAATGTGTGCCGACATTGTCTGCTATATTCAATGAATCAACAGAAGTGGCGACCCATTGCCCCCAGACAGATTTGCCCATTGGTATCTTTGGGGGAGAAAGACAAGCCTCCTGGCAGTTATAATCTGGACAAACATCCCTCTGCTCCTTATTAGGGGTACCAGCTGCTGGAACATAATTCATTACAGATTTGCTAGCCAGCAATAAAAGCAGTATATAAAAAGCCTCTGAAATTGCAGTCCATGAGTTGCGCAATATGGGAAATGCAAGGCAAACACTTCTCCGAGCTCTTTTATTCTTCTGTATTCTGAAAGGCCTGATCTCTACAAGAACAGGCACCATTACTATCATTTAGTGATGTCAGTATACAAAAAACTAAATAAATGGAAGTGTCCTTCACGTGTAGCCCAGTGCTTGTGCCGATGGCATAATTTGGTCCTATGAGCAGGGGCTGGACTCTTGGATATGGTCCAGGGCCAGCTTTAGAAGTGGGCAGACTGGCTTCCAAGCTGATAGGGCTACTAATCATGATAGTTATGTGCTACCTCCTGTATCAGAGGCAGTAAGCCTATATAGACCAGTTGCTGGGGAACGTGGGCTGTTGCAACCTTGTCCTGCTTTTGGGTTCGCGGTCAACGGTTGAAGGCGGGACTGTGGACAGGCAGGAGAGGGGACATGGATCTGCCAGATACACAAGACTCTCCTTTCCTATCCCCACCCACAGTCAGCTGGGTGAACTGGACAGGCTCCGAGGCCCATCTAACTCAAGATGCAAAAACAGAGAATGGAGAGGTTAGGGTGACCATATGAAAAGGAGGACAGGGCTCCTGTATCTTTAACAGTTGCATAGAAAAGGGAATTTCAGCAGGTACCATTTGTATATATGGAGAACCTGCTGAAATTCCCTCTTCATCACAACAGTTAAAGTGCAGGAGCTATACTAGAGTGACCAGATTTAAAAGAGGGCAGGGCACCTGCAGTTTTAACTGGTGTGATGAAGAGGAAATTTCACCAGGGTCTCTATATATACAAATGACAGCTGCTGAAATTCCCTTTTCTATGCAACTGTTAAAGATACAGGAGCCCTGTCCTCCTTTTCATATGGTCACCCTAGGAGAGGTTGTAAAAGGAATTGCACTGGCTGCCAATATGTTCCCGTCCGAATTCAAGGTGTTGGTAATGACGTTTAAAGCCCTAAACGGCTTGGGACCCTGATACTTGAGGAAGTGCCTCTCTGTATATCTGCCTGCCTGAGACCTGAGATCTGTCAGAGGAGCCCTTTTCCATGCCCCGCCAACAGGAGGAAAGAGCCTGGTCCAAGCAAAGAGCATCTATGAGCCGCCCACCCAGCCGGGGAGCCTGGGCACACCCAGCACACACCCTGTGCACACCTATGCGGCTGACCTGCCAACCTGCTGACACAACTGGAAATAACAGAAGTGCCGGGAATGGGGAAGCGACCACCCCTCTCAGTTCCGCCCAAATAAGGCGATATGACAACAATATATGGGCAGGTAATGGCAGTTGGATGGTGTGAGTAGAAAAAATATTGCATTTTCCCCAGCTTAAAATAAAACGAGCTAGGGGAGGGGAAATCTCAGGAAAGAAACGGTAGAACGACGGCATCATGTTAAACCTCCCAGTACATTCTGTGCCTGAGGAATGTCAATTGCACCACAAAGTCATCATGTAGAAAAGTCAGGCTGCAGCTCAAGAATGTGTTTTCCTGCAAAGGCTGAGTCCCATAACATTGGACAAGGAAATGCATTTGCACTGTATCTTCCACTAAAAAAAAAGATTATCGCAGCCCTACCAATGCCTTTTCCAGGCATACAAAGGAAAATGAAATAGCACCTGCCCTTTTTAGAAGTTGCTCACTAGTGGGGGGAGTCCAATTGTGATATTCTAGAGCCATGTCAGTCAGGTGTCAGGCACAGTTCTAGCCTGGAAGCCCCCTTGGTGGGCCTTGATGCAGGAAGAGAGACAACTAGCAGGAGTAGCTGGGTGTAGGATTGTACTGTTAACCATTTTCAGAACAGCCATGGGATAATTTTGCAAAAAGCAGTATAGAAATGTCTTAAACAAACAAATAAATGCTAGGCTACGGGTCTTCATCTGGTAAGTCAGGCCCCACAAATGGGACCTGAATCTGTTTGTAGGTGTGTTGTTTCAGTGACTAGGGTGACCATATTAAAAGGAGGACAGGGGTCCTCCATCTTTAACAGTTGTATTAAAAAGAGAAGTTCAGCAGGTGTCATCTGTATATATGGAGAACCTGGGGAAATTCCCCTCTTCATCACAACAGTTAAAGCTGCAGGTGCCCTGCCCTCTTTTAAATCTGGTCACTCTAGTATAGCTCCTGCAGCTTTAACTGCTGTGACTAAGAGGGAATTTCACCAGGTTCCCCATATATACAAATGACACCTGCTGAAATTCCCTTTTCTATGAAACTGTTAAAGATACAGGAGCCCTGTCCTCCTTTTCATATGGTCACCCTATCAGTGACACTACTACCATTTCTTTTTCATTGTTATTTAGCATGCAATAAATTAAAGGAGAGAAGGTCAGTGGCCAGAAGTAATGGGGACTGTGCTTCTAATGGCTGCGTAGTAGATATGATTTTGGCAGAGGGAGCCTGCATTTCTTGCATCAGCAAGGGACTGGACTTTTGAGGACTCTTCAAACACTATGATTCAATTACTCTATGCCTTTCTCATCCCTGCATAGCAAACTGTGCCTGATAAGCAAAAATCCTTCTCCTACACAGCTATTAAAATCGCAGGAGCTCTGCCATCTTTCTTTGAATGCATTCATCCTAAAAAAGAGAAATATGCAGTACATGGTTCAAATGAGCCCCTGTTACAGGTTGGGATTTGAAAGTGGATCCCAGGTTTGGTAAGGCTTTAGACTACTGCTGTAGAATAAACATATGACGTCACTGTCCTGGCTAAAACAACAGAAGAAAAAGCCATTTAACTGGTATGAGTTTGATTATGTTTATACGTTTTCTTTGTTAGCGTTTGGATTTATGAATCAATGTAAAATTAAATGTTTTCCTTTGTTTATCTACTGGGAGTTTCCTCTGTACTAGCAAAAAAAAATACCATAAAATTATTTTTTTTAAAAGCAAAAGAAGAAAAAGCTTGGCGTTGCTTGAGCTGTGGATCCCCTAGTGTTGGGTACTGGGATCTGTTTCAGAATCTGTTTCAGAACAGCCTTCTCCAACCTGATGCCCTCCAAATGTGTTGGACCACGACTCCCAACATTCCTGGCTATCTGACATACTAGCTGGGGCTGATGGGAGTTGAAGTCCAAAACATCTAGATAGCACTAGGTGGGGGAAGGCTGTCTTAGAACCTGATCCTGTCACATAGCATTCCAGAAGGAAGGTTTTCAGCAACCAATTTCTTTGGGTAATAAAGACACATTTGTTATTTAACTGTGATGTACAGCCCACCCTTCCTCCCACAAAGTTAGGCTTCCGTTGCTGGGATAAAACATTTTCCCCAGCTGCCAAAGACGATGTCTACAGCTGAAGGAGGGAAAAAATGACACTTTCTTCTCCCACTGATAACGCAAACTATTGCTGCTATTGTGGAAGCTGTGTAAACGTGTGAGAGATTTTTGACAATATACAGGATATTGTCTCTCACCACACATTAGCAATTAGCACATAAAACCCCCTCCATACAGTGTGTGTATGCGTGTGTGTATATATTCAGCGATTATGAACTTTCATCCAGAAGGGGCAGGAGGCAGACGACGTCATGTGAGGGACCTGAGCAAACTCCGTGAGTGCCCAGTAACGAGTGTGCAATAAAACACTCGTCGGATGGAGCTTTAAAGCTGATTGAGATTGTAGGCCAAAACATCTGGATGGCCAAATGTTTCCCACCCCCAAAATAAAGGCTAACACCAGATGCTTCCATGCCAGGCTGTTCTTGAGCGATCACCCTGCCTCATTCACAGAATTTTATGAGGTGAGGAGTTCCACAAGGTGTCATCTTCCATTTCTCACCTTCATGTGTTTTCCTACCACTTCTTCCATATTTTTTCTTTCCACAAAAAATAAATAAAAATAAAAAACATCTGTTAAGGAGAAGACAGCATAATTCCACAACGTCTTTTGATTGCTAGTTCTAGGAGCTCTCCATCTGGAAGCACCCTTTTACTGAGCCCAGCATTCAAAATGCATTGCAAGGAAGATTTATACATTCTTTGTAAACAATGGAAACTACGTTGGGTGGGAATTTGTAGCGCAGCTTCCAAGTGGAGTATGTGTGTGTGTGTGTGTGTGTGTGTGTGTGTGTGTGTGTGTGTGTGAATGAATCTGTGAGACAAACAAAGCAGCGTTCCACAAGCTGGTGCCCTCCAGTTCTTTTGAAGTACCACTCCCATCATCCCTGGCCACTGGTCATACTGGCTGGTGCTGATGGGAGTCATAGTCCAAGACATCTGGAGGGCACCAGGTTGGGGAAGGCTGAAATAGAGACTCCATAGGTTGAGGCAGTTCACCTCAAATTCCTGCACTGTGGGTAATCATGCAATGACTATAATATCGCACCCTCTCTTCTTGGGAGCTTCCCAGGACATCTGTCTGGCACCTTGTGGGAAGCAGAGCACTGGACTCAATGAATCTTTGGTCAACTCCAGCAAGAAAACATTAGACACTCGTGTTCTCTCATATGTGGTCCTGCTGCCATAAAAGAACCAAACAAAACTAGTTTGAGGGTGATCACTGGAAGAAGATATTGTAGCAACCTTCCAAGTTGTGCAAATTTCACAGCCCTTCCTGCGGTACTTGGACGACACAGGGCTTACATTCTCCTCACTCAAGGGGTCTCAACAATTAAAGCAGTCATTCGCTGGAGCACAGGACTCGAGCTAGCACAGCACGTTCACTTGTGGCGCTGGGAGATAGCTATCTGCACGGAACACACCGCTCTGCTGTGCTTCACCTCTCCAATACAGCCAGATCATGTTCTCAGCTGCTATTATGAAGCTAATGATTTCAGGAGCTCTGTGGTCTCATATTTTCTCCCCACCTCCCTTATAACCACAGATTGAATGATGGATCAGCTCAAAGCAAAGTTTAAGGAGGATTTAGACTATTTCTCCTTTGTGCAAACTGCCCAGAGAGATTCAGCTATTGGGTGATACGGAAATGTAGTAAATAAATAAATTTCCCTTTGCAGTAAGATAGATTTTATTCTCAAATGACCAAAGCATGTAGCAAAATTATGACCTGTGAAGGGGCTGTAGCTCACACCTGCCTGAAAACCTGGAGAGCAGCTGCCAGTCTGTGCCAACAATACTGGCTCTGATGGACCAAGGGTCTGACTTGGTGTAAGGAAGCTTCCTATGTTCCTACTAGCAAAATAGGATAAATCAGATGGCCCTTTTAGGAAGACAGAATTTCAAAGGTGCACATAGACTGCTCAGGGCCAGGCCCCAAACATCCTGTTTCCCTAAAGGTGCCTCAAGGCCCACCAGTAACATTGGACAGTGTGTGCTTCCAAAGACGGTTCCTAGCACTATGGGATTTTGCGCAGCAGTTCCGTCTTTTCCTCCTTAACAGATTTCCACAGTAAGGAAAAAGATGGAAGAAGTGGTGGGAAAACACGGGAGGGTTATCACTGGAAGATGTCGTTGTGTGGAGCTCCCAGACCAAATATCAAATTCTGTGAATGAGGCAGGGCAGCTCAACTGGAAAAACTCAAAGACAGAATGGCATAAGCATCCCAGTCAGAGGAGTGACTTCCAAATAAGCAGGTGAGCCTCTGAACAATATTTGGGGAGGGTCCATTGACCTAGGCTGCTACTTCCAGGGTTATTTCATTTCTGACAAGAAGTATGTTTCACTCAGGCCTACGCACTCCAGTGAGAACTAGACTGTGCCTAGAGTAGGGTGACGATATGAAAAGGAGGACCGGGCTTCTGTATCTTTAACAGTTGCACAGAAAAGGGAATTTCAGCAGGTGTCATTTGTATATATGGAGAACCTGGTGAAATTCCCTCTTCATCACAGCAGTTAAACCTGCAGGAGCAATACTAGAGTGACCAGATTTAAAAGAGGGCAGGGCACCTGCAGCTTTAACTGTTGTGATGAAGAGGAAATTTCACCAGGTTCCCCATATATACAAATAACAGCTGCTGAAATTCCCTTTTCAATACAACTGTTAAAGATACAGGAGCCCTGTCCTCCTTTTCATATGGTCACCCTAGCCTAGAGCATCCCTCTGCACTGCTCCAGAATGCGGGGGGGAGAGCAGGCTCAAAGAACTGAACACTGCTCCACGCAATTTCTGTGTTAAAATCCCTGCATGTTATGTTCCAGTCTAGCTCCTCCCTTTCTCCTTGACATTCATTCCTCTGTGTGTATGGATATATAGGAAAGTAACTCAATTGTGTGAGCCTGAAGACTGAAGTGGTATAGCCCCACCAAAAGTTTGCCACCTGTGAAAACTAGGCCTGAGAGAGCTGATGGTTCGGAGTAAGGAATACTAATGATATAATCCTTTACACATCTATTTAGAAGTAAGTACCATTGAACTAAATGGGGTTGACTCTTGCATTTAGGATTGCAGCCTAAATAATTCCTGAAGCAAATAAAACAGGGATTAAAATCTGTGAGAAACCATTTATAGGGAGCTAGGAACACAACCTAACAGCATGTTAAGTTGCTGTCTACATCAAAATAATCTTGTTTCCAACACTGTACATCAGCCTCCCCAACCTGATGCCCTCCAAGTACGTTAGACTACAACTCCCAGCATCCCCATCAGCATGGGGGATGGGCTACTGTAATGCACTCTACATGGGGCTTCCTTCAAACCCTGTTTGGAAACTTCAGCTGGTCTAGAACGCTGTTGCTAGTCTGTTGACTGGGACCATTTACAGAACGCATGCGACTCACTTGTTACAACAGTTTCACTGCCCACCACTCTTTTTCTGGACAGAATCTGAAGTGCTTTTTATGACCTAAAGAGCATGATCAGCCTACTTGAAAGACCACTTTCTCCCATACAAGCCTTCCCAGTTCTTAAGATCTTCTGAAGGGGCCCTTCTTTAAAGATCATCACCTTCAGAGGTGCATTTGGTGGTGACCTGAGAGAGGGCCTTTTCAGTGGCTACTCCCAGACGGTGGAGCTCCATCCCAAGGGAAGCTAAGTACACTCCCTCTCTGCTGTCCTCCCACCAGCAGGCAAAGAACACTTTATTTAAAAAGGCCTTTAGCCTGTAAGTGGGTTGGGTGCTGGTTTTAGTGTTGTTTTTAATATTTTCCCCCTGTACTAGTTATTCTTTTATGGTGTTTTAATGTATTGTTTTATTGTTTAAATAAATTTCAATTGTTTCTGTAAGCTGCCTTGAATGCCATTTTTGGGTAGAAAGGCAGGGTACAAATAAAAGAAATTATTTTACACACACACACACACACACACTTGATAATGTTCAAGCCCTTCTTGAAAACTCTTACCTTGATTAACATGGCCATCTTCTCATGAAGCCAGCCCAAGAATATTTGAATCCTTTCCAATGCCCACTTCCGCACACATCTGGGATTGCATCTACCTCTACATGCTGACTTCCAGCTATACATGCCACATACTGAGAGGGGACTGCGTAAAGGGGCCAACACCTTCATTTATGAGCACAAGTGTAAGAACCATTTTATGAGCACTTGAAATGTGGAGAAAATTCACTCTACAGAGTTCCGGCTGAGGCCTCAGTCTATACACACACACACACACACACACACACACACACACACACACACTCACACTTAGTGAATAGCAGCCCTAGCTAGAAGTCAGCATATCCAACAGGGATCCTGCTGAAGCGGTCATGAGAATTTTCCCATAGAATTGCTGCTTTAGGCCGTACTTGATTAGACATGCATGCACTGGCTCTGGTACCCTTAGGCTAGTCATGGAAGATCCATCCTTCTTCCAAGTGCTTGGATATGCTCTTGCTGGGCATTGGAAATATTTGCATGATGGAAAAAGACATAGCAGCCCCTGCAGTGTGCCACATGAACGATTGTTGGTAAACAAAGCC
Source organism: Elgaria multicarinata webbii (assembly GCF_023053635.1). Classification (NCBI taxonomy): domain Eukaryota; kingdom Metazoa; phylum Chordata; class Lepidosauria; order Squamata; family Anguidae; genus Elgaria; species Elgaria multicarinata. Next base: position 47,124,661 of record NC_086173.1, on the reverse strand, counting down.
AACCCTCAGCCAAGCTGCATAAGGAAGGCTGTGGAAGGTGAAGAGGTGTTATTTGAGAGGTGGAAATGCTCTCAAGAGTTGCTTGACAGAAGACTTTCTTTTAGTCTTTATGTACCTTTACAAACAGAAAGAAAACACACACACAAAGACTCTTCAATATGGCAGAGGAATGCAGAGTAAGACCCAACCATGATGTCTTGGGAGGCCTTAAGCGTTCACCATAACGTAGCTAGCTCTTCCCTCCCACTTTAGCCAAAAAGACCTGCCTGCCTGCCTGCCTGCCTGCCTGCCTGCCTGCCTGCCAATGATCCATCCAGGCTGAAGCGCTTATTGGAACTAATGTAGAAAAAGCCAGCGTTAAAATGACACAAGCAGTCTGACTGTGAAAATATCCTCTGCTACAGAACAAAGTTCAGACTGCTGGTGTGTGTGTGTGTGTGTGTGTGTGTGTGTATGTAAAAACTATGACATTCAGTGTTTCAATCCTAGAACTTTGCCCTTTTGGAGCGCCACAGATAATAGGTGATGAATTACCCATTTAAACAGAAGAGCTTAACTTCCCAGAAGGAAGCATCCAGTAACTAGCACAGAACAGATTATTACTTTGAATGTGTTTTCTTGCACATCATGTTATGCCACTTACCTTAACCTCAGCAAAACATTGGTTTAATGAAGAAAACTTGTGTGTGCTCATGAAGCCATGAGGAATTGAAATGGGCTGCTCAGCTTTTGATGTGTCACATACACTATAGCAGGGATGAGCAACATGCAGCCTCCACTTACCCCCGGTGCAGTCCCCAACACCCACTGAAATTCACGGCAATGATAAACTGCTACAGAGTGCTAAAAAGGCCAAATTTGCTTTGAGAATAAGCTAAATATGGCCTTTTTACTACTCCATAGTGGTTTGCTGCCACCACAAAAATTAGGCAGCAATGATGGCAGCTATATTGTGGCCTGTGGAGAGGGGATGTCCATAGGGGTTAAAGAGCCCCACCCCGACTACCCATAGTTGCTTATCCCTACACTATAGAAATAGCCTTTTTACTTTAATTCTTCTCATGGACCTTCCCAAAGTACTCTGGGCTTGGGATAGGTACTGCTTGTGTTCCCCATAGAGTAAAAGCCAGGCTAGCAAAAGTCTGGGAAGATATATCTGGTTGCTCCGAGGCAGAAGCTATAACTTCCATATATGCATACAGGCAAACTCTACAGCTTCAATGAGCAAACTTCTGTAGTTCTAAGTAAAGGAAAACATTTACTTCACGTCTCTTAAATTTGTTGCCCCTGTTAGTACAACCAACAATGACACTTGCTTTTTATACCACAGTATTGCATCATCATATACTATAAAATCATGTTGACTCCAATTTCTTAGTCAGCAAGTAGCATTTGGTCAGAGGCAGTAGAAACAGACCATAATGTCTCCCACTCCCAAACAAAATTGAAAGCAGTGAGAAAGCAGGATGGGTGCTTGAGGTGTGTTCACCCATCCCACTTTCACTTCTGGTAAACAGGATTTATTTTTGTAGTTACAAAGACCATCTTGACCAGGTCCAGAACTGACAATGGGTCAAAAGAAATGTGTTTATGGCTTTTACTCTGTGGGGAACACTAGCACTACCTATCCCAAACCCAGAGTATTTTGGGAAGGTCCATGAGAAAAATTAAAGTAAAAACGCTATTTCTATAGTGTAGGGATACACTATAGAAATACAATACAATTCAATACAATAATAATAATAATAATAATAATAATAATAATAATAATAATAATAATAATAATAAAAATTTCTTACCCGCCTCTCACTTTGGATAGAGTTATAAAGGAGTTATAAAGCAGTATTATCGATCATCTCTGGGAGAGCACAGGTGGGGAGGCTTTTTCAGCCCATGATTCTGGGCAAGCATGTCAAGAGCCACCTGCCAGCAGTGAGTGTGGCTGTACCACAAAGTAGAAGGGGCTACCCCCTGCTGGCATTCGGCCCCAACGTGATTGCCCAGACCCCTTTCAGTCACTCACACACAAACATCACACTCACTTATATGCTAGGGTTACCATATGCAAAAGAGGACAGGGCTCTTGTATCTTTAACTGTTGCAAAGAAAAGGGAATTCCAGCAGGTACCATTTGTATGCATGCCATGCAGCACCTGGTGAAATTCCCTCTTCATCACAACAATTTAGGCTACAGCAGCCCTGGTCATTCTAGTATAGCTCCTGAAGCTTTAACTGTGGTGACGAAGAGGGAATTTCACCAGGTGTTGCATGCATACAAATGACACCTGCTGAAATTCTATTTTCCATACAACTGTTAAAGATACAGGAGCCCTGTCCTCTTTTCCATATGGTCACCCTATTCTATGCACACACTCACTCACTGGGTGGTTGGAAGGTGTGGAAGGGTTGGGGAGTAGGGTTGCCCTTCCCTCCCCAGCAGCCACCCACCCCTCGAAAATGCTCCCCCATCCTGTAATTAGGTCTTTAAATGCCTTCATTATCACCATGGAGTGCTTCCTGAAAGCCTCTCTTGAAGCGTGGGAGAGAGTAGGGAAATCCCTTATCACCGGTCTTTGATCAGAGATAAGGGCAGGGGTCGGATCCGGATCTCCCACATGCTGTGTCTGGGCCATAGGCCGGACGCTCCTTTTCCCTGCATTACAGTAGTTTTTGGGGACAATTTGGCCTACTTTGTTTATATTATCAATCTCTCTCTCTCTCTCTTGTGTGTGTGTGCGTGTGTGTATACACACAGAGAATTTATGTATGTTTTAATATGCAGTCTCCCTCTTTGGGCTCACTGTTGGGACATGCTCTTTCCTCTTGGGTATTTTATAACTCTGCAAAAATGGGACAATTGAACAGAGTCGCCAGCTCAACCCTTCAAAGAATCCTGGAACAGGCAGGATCAGTTCAGCAACATGACACACAGAAATGCATACGGGCCAGAAAGGATTGAGAGATGTGCATGAATAGAGGTCACTCTAGAAAACAAAACAAAGCTCCCCCTACGGCTCCCGGTTATTGTATTGCACAACACTTAAACACACAAAGCCAAATGGCTTCCATACCCATGTGACCAACTAATGCTAGAATGAGAAGAACTCACTCCCTTTTCCCACCCACCCCTGCCCCCAATTCTCTTTGTTTCTTTCCAGTGGCTTTTGTCGAGGGCAATCCCTGATGAAATATTTTTGTCCCTCATTTTTAGCAGCATCCTCCAACAGCTTCTAGATTCACAGATAGCGTTGGTGGAGTAAACACGAGGTTTTCTCCTTTGGCATGCTGAGCTGCAAGCATTCACTATTCAGTCGCTAACACTGGCAATCACAGACTTCAAAAATGCTCTGAATCCACAACATTGCGTAGGCTCACATGGTACCTAGCCCCAGCGGCCAGATGGGAGTTTGAAGAGCTCAGACTGGTACAACAACACACAGCAATTGCAATTCTAGACAGCAGGTGGTGCTCCATTCCTGTGACCTCTGGAAGATGCCAAGCCTGATGGGCCACATATTCCCTACCGAATGCGAGGGAACGAAGCACAGTTCCTACAGCAATCTCTCTCTCACAGCCATCTCATCTCTAATAAAGCCTAGCTGAACTGGAATTAAACTGGCGGTTTCCTGCTGGGGCTTTCCTCTCCTTGCACAGAAGTCTGAAGCACTAATTACCCTCGATGTCTGGTTATATACGCAAGTACAGTCCAACGAGGAACCAAAATGTTTGGGGATCGTAGTTCAACTGCGGCCCGTTTTGACGGTGGCGCTTTGGCGTCAGGAGGTGCCTTGCTTCCGCACTTGCGTTCCTTCCTGGCATCTGCATGGGAAGGAATGCAAGTGCGAACTTTCCCGCTTTGTAAAAGTAGCAAATAAAATAAAAACGGTGTGAGAGGAATGGGGCCATTCCTCCCCCGCTTTTTAATTGTATTATCTGTATCTGCGCAGATACAGATAATGCCTCTGGTTGCCCATTCCTCCCCCTCCCCGATTTTTTATTTTTATTATCTGTATCTGCACAGCTGCGCAGGTACAGATAATAAAATTTAAAAGGGGGGGAAGAATGGTCCTGTTCCTCCCCCCTCCATTTTTAATTTACTTTTACACAGGCATGGGGCCACCCCCTTCCCTGTCCAGCCCATGGCAACCAATCAGGGGGAGCCATGGGCTGTGACAAGCCTCCACTGCCAAAAAAGTCGGGGTAACGTAGATGACATGCCGCTACTGTGAAGCCACCCAGGGGCAAACCCTTCGTGTAGACCTGCCAGGGGTTCACTTGCAGGAGAGAAACAAGACCAGGACTTCAGATACCTAAAGGGTGCCTTGAAGAGGATATGGATCAGTTACCCATCTGCCTTGGGCAAGAGAAGAAATAATGGATTCACTTCAAACTGCAACAAAAAGGACTTGTTGCATCCCTGGTTGCATCCCTGGTGTTGGTGCGTGTGTGTCTCTGAGCATTAACTGAGCTTGTGGCTGAGCGGATGGAAGAAACGATAGACAGGTAATGCCTGCTTTAACCTGAGTCCTACTTCATGTGCAAAGGTGTCCCCCCCCCCATTTTTGAATATTTAAAAAGTGCAATCAGTTTGCATGAAAATCAATGGAGCATGAAGCTCTTCCATGCAATTACAGTACGTGCTTGATTTGGCCTGGGGAGAGGAAGTCTGAGGAGACAGTGAGTTCCACCTCTGGCCTCCAACAGCGGACTACATTGCAGGGCTGCTGTAAACTACACTCTCTCAGCACTGCCCTTGTGCCTGCGTTAGGGGCATAACAGTGAACTATACTGCAGGGTTATTGCAGAGAGTCAAAACCATTATTTTGTTCAGCTGCCATTGAAGTTGTTCTGGTTTGGTTCAGGCCAATAAAGTTTCAGTAACGGGTTCCACACACATAATCGACAGTTCTGGTCCACATGAGAAAATTTAAATATATGGCACATATATTGATCATTTAAACAGTAGAATGGAGCAGACTAGTAGGTCTAAAAGTATTGCAACTATCACCAATAAGTACTATGAAGCATACATGAAATAAAATAAAAATAATTTTTAAGTACTTAAACAAATGATCCTTTTATTCATACTGTTCAATTTTTGTACAACCAGAGACATGTATAATAGGCGAAGGAGCAACTAAATCAATTTTAAAGAGGAAGGAAATTATTTAGTAAATAAGCACAGAACTGATTAGTTAATTTGATGATTATACCTATTTTTTTTACTGATTTAGTGAGTGGAAAGAATCATCAACTTTAATCAGATCAATCTCCATGTAACTTGTACTGTTGACCAAACCCCCAGTGACAAGAGACAAAACAGGTCTACAGTTCAGTTCCTAGGCTCAGCCCCTGACGAAGATAGAATCATAGAATAGCAGAGTTGGAAGGGGCCTACAAGGCCATCTAGTCCAACCCCCTGCTCAATGCAGGAATCCACCCTAAAGCATCCCCGACAGATGCTTGTCCAGCTGCCTCTTGAAGGCCTCTAGCGTGGGAGAGCCCACAACCTCCCTAGGTAACTGATTCCATTGTCGTACTGCTCTAACAGTCAGGAAGTTTTTCCTGATGTCCAGCTGGAATCTGGCTTCCTTTAACTTGAGCCCGTTATTCCGTGTCCTGCACTCTGGGAGGATCGAGAAGAGATCCTGGCCCTCCTCTGTGTAACAACCTTTTAAGTATTTGAAGAGTACTATCATGTCTCTCCTCAATCTTCTCTTCTCCAGGCTAAACATGCCCAGTTCTTTCAGTCTCTCTTCATAGGGCTTTGTTTCCAGACCCCTGATCATCCTGGTTGCCCTCCTCTGAACACACTCCAGCTTGTCTGCGTCCTTCTTGAATTGCGTCCAGAACTGGACGCAATACTCTAGATGAGGCCTAACCAGGGCCGAATAGAGAGGAACAAGTACCTCACGTAATTTGGAAGCTATACTTCTATTAATGCAGCCCAAAATAGCATTTGCCTTTCTTGCAGCCATATCGCGCTCCCACACACACACACACACACACACACACGTCTGTACAAACCCAACATATATAAATCCTCCCAGATCTTCGTTTTATTTTGTGTGCTCATTCTGGTGGAGCCAGCATATCACATCAGGTGTTTTGTTTTTTGGTTAAACCATTATTCCGAACCAATGACCTGATTTTTCTGTTCCTGGTTAGGTTTAACAGAGATGTGTGGGTCCTGCTCTGGTTGGGGGGTGGGGGTGGGAATGAAAGGTTCATGTTTTTGGTTCAGCTCCCTCAGCCCAGCCTGCAATGTAGGGATAAAAGCAACGGATAATCTGGCAGGGTTGTTGATACTATTCTCCAACCTTAGGTGGAACTTCAGACCAATCCCCAGCCTGTAAGAGGGATCTTAATATCTCCAGACAATATGGCAGGTCTGTTGTAAACAACTCAGAGGCTAACTTGCAGTATTCAGTGTGAATTACATTCCAGGGCTGTTGTAAGTCCTTCTCTTCCTGCAACAACCCCTTCCAACATGCAGTTTGGGGACAATGAACTACATTGCAGTTCCTTTGGAATTTGCATTAGCTGGGGTATCTTGCATTAGCAGGGGTATCTTTTAAATGGTTCACACAAAATAACTGAGTTAGACCAGGAACTCTTCTTTTACCCTTTTACAGTTTTGTTCGGAGGTGGCAGAAGCGGTCACACTTTTTCCTAGTCCCAGTTACATTAAGTTCCTTACTTTCTCCATGGATTTATTCACAGCTTCATTCTTTCCTGGGGACATTTAAACACAAAAGCACCATTAGACTGGGGTGGGGTGGGGAGAGAATCACATTTCCTTACCGTCACTTTCCCCACCACTTCTGTCCCATGATACTTCCTCTTTCTTCACACAAGGAAGAAAGAGGAAGTAAACAATGGCCATGTGGCCCATTCAGTGGGTATTTTCATCGCGCTGCTTTTCTTGCACAGCAGGAAATGGTGGCACATTTCACTTCCAAAAAACCCCATCGGATTTACCGGGATCTTATTTGTGGCCGAGAGACCAGGAGTGGAAGACGTGCAGGAGGTTGTCGATGTCGTCAAAAAGCCATGAGTGAGCAACAAGCATGTAATAAAACGCTCGTCTGATGATGCTCGTAGCTTCTGTGTGAACCAGGAAGTGACCAATGAAGAATGAAGATGGTCCTACCATCATTTTAGATATTATGGGCATACACATATGTCTATTATGCTCCCTCCTACCCGACCTCCCAAGCAGTTGTACATTTTTACCTCCACTCAACCGTTTGTGAGTGTTCCATTTACTGATTAAGTCAACATGCAAAGTGGAGCCATGCGGTGCGGCCACACCTTCAGTATCACATGTGCCACGTGGCCTTTCCCAGTAGCATCCACAAGTCAAGAGCAAATACTTACAGAGAAGGCGCTTCCTCGTGTACAGCTATACACACAGGCCCCATCCTTGCCTTGCATGTCCACTTCATTGGCAAGTTAAATGTACACATAGAGCTTCAGCCAGTCAGCATGCTGTACCCTTGTTATAATGGGGCTGTTTGGAGGATTTTTAGTCCACTTAGGGGGGTTTTCTAAAAAGATCCCTGCATATCTCCAACGCTTGGGGTTACACCAAGTCTGCTAATGCCTCTTTCTTGTGAGTGACACAGTTTGGGCTCTAGTCCAAGCACAGGAAGACTTGAATCAATATATGTGCCTGTGTGTGTTTATTATCATCATGAATTCTACGAGTAGTAAAATCCTGGGTGTGATGGCATTTCTTCCATCACTGGAGTTCTTTAAGGAGGAGCATATGGCTGGAATGGCTTAGGTGGAACTTCAGTCCTCGAATCAGCAGAATTGTCCGCGAAGGATCACTTACCTATCTTTAACATCTCACTTTTGCATTTGGTGGCTGGAGCAATAGATTGAGGGCAACTGAATTAAGGGAAACTTTTCAAATCAGCCCCATCTGTGAGCTGGGAGGCTTCTCTCCTATGGCTGCATTATAAAAAAATTAAGAACATAGAACGCCTGCCCTAGTTGCAACATCCATTGGTCTGAAATCTCAAAAGGCAGGTGAGCAGTTCTCCCCGTTGTATGAATGCCAAAAACCTCACAAGTCTAGAAAAAGAAATGATTCAAATCATTTCTACCCATTTCCAGGGCTTTCTGATCCAACCAATAGATGACCTCTCAACTGAATTTAGAAGGCTGCTATGCTTTAAAAGCGCAGGTAAACACAACTTGTGATCAAGCCTCCCAGAAATTAAACAGTCCACTGGCTTTTGCCACCTGTCTGGAACTATAACGCTGAGGTTGCCAAGCAGTTGGCAGCCCCACAAAATATAGAGATAGGGGCTTCATGGGTCACAATTTGTGCTGACCTGTGCTGGGATGTTGACAGGCTGCAAACATGGATTCTACTCCTAGTGAAGTTATTCCTAAACAACGCTGAAAATGGCTGGAGCAGATATTAAAATGGAGACTTTGAGAACTAATTCAATACAAGTGCTGCTTTTCAAATCAGCCCCATTTGTGAGCTTGGGGGGGGGGGGGGAGAGGCTGTCTCCTATGGCTGCATTATAAAGAAAAATTAAGTCGACTTAAAAATAAAGTCACATATGCCAGAAACCGCAGCCTTCCTTGCTCCAAATCTTGAAGGCCAGCAGGTTACCACAAATGTTGGAGACAACTGCTACACTCAAGAGGGCGGTGGTGAAAAAGAGGAGCCATATTGGCTGGCATTCCCATGGAGCTCAGAGCCAGATTAAAGCTACAGGGGGTAGGGTGGGGGCAAGCATTGATATTTGGCAGTTTTCCCCAGGAAACAGTCGCCCAGAGGTCAACAGTGGTAACACTGGAGGAGAGGAGGGGCAGGGATTATATAACAAGGGATTATATAACAAGGCAGGGATGGGGAACCTCTGGCCTGTGGAATGTCCCCATCTGGCCTGCAGAGCCTTAGGCTCCCTCCATGGGCCTAGGGGCTATTGAGGGCTTGGGCAGGAGGTGGAGAGAGAAATCCCTTTATTATTCCCAATGAGATAACATGGAATTCTCATTAATTAGCGCACCTCTCAGTTGGGACGGGGAGCAGAACACGAAGCGCTGCTTCTGCCCTGCTTCATCCCCCACAGAGTGCCCAGGAGGGGCAGCTCAGTCTCAGCCCCCACCCAAAGTCTGCTGCCCACTCCTGTAAATAAGGGGTAGATGGATGGTAGGGGCAGCTTTGGAAGTGAGGCATGGAAATTCGGCTTCTGAGACTTCAGCAGGCACATCCCCATTCCTCTCGCTAAAGCTGCCCTAATTAAGAATAGCTGTAAAGTATATAATGAAGCATGTCTCAAAGTGTTAACATTACTGGTAATGTTGGGAGGGTGCTCTCCCCGTATATTCAAATTAGGCTGGTTAAGTCAAATAATTTTTTAAAAAATGCATGATGTGTAATTTTGCATAATTTATTATACTCACAGTGAATTTGTAGATTTTGACTTTTATGAAAGTTTGATTTTTAACAAGGTTTTTGTGTATATGAAAAGAACAGAAAGAAGGGCTTTTAAAATAAGAGTGATCAAGCTGTGGACACAGAAACACACAATGAAATATTCCCCTTGGGAACCCAAAAAGTTTGCATTTATTATTATTATTATTATTATTATTATTATTATTATTATTATTATTATTATTATTATTATTGGCAGATTATATTCCAAGTGATCATCACGGCTTTATACAGAAGCCAGTGAGCTGTGTGTTTTGGTTGAAGCAACATGGGTGTGTGCAGGGGCATGGGTGTGATTGGGATGAAGGGGCCAGGCTAATCCAGCCCCTTTCACCCACCATCAATGTTGCTGGTTGTGGATTCATCTTCTTACTACGTTCCCCTATGGCTGGGGGTGGGGAATCTTTCGGCATTTGTGACTCCGCCTTGTCAGCGCCGCCTTGTGCACTCCCTTCAAATGTACTGAACTGTAAAGCAACAACTTAGTCATGACAGTCAGATCAACACTGTTCCTGGTATGACACATATTAAGTCGAGATCCAGCTTTGACCACGAAGGAGACTCTTCTATTAGGCATCACCTATGTTCTCCTCCCATTTCTCCAACTCTTTTGGAGCGTACTTAGAAACATCCTGGTCCTCTCTTCTTCCGAAGACCCAATTGTGCCACATTCTTCGTGCCCATTCCTTTTGCAGCCCTCGCACACCCATAAGCCAGCCTGGTCATTTCCGGAAAGCAAAGACCTCTTGTGGTTTCAGTCCCCTCCTGCCTTCGTTCCCTGGCTTGAGAGAAGGTTCATCCACCGTGCCCCCATAAGGGCAGCTATCGGAGTCAGGGTGGTTTCCAGTACACTCCACAGCAGGGATGTAGCCACTGTCCCACATGCCCGTTCCACACAATTTACAGAGATCATGCAGACTGCAGGGGATCCGGGGCAGCAGGCGGAACTGATAGAGCAAACTTCTAGCCTAGAAGACAGAAAACAGAAACGTCAAGACACCCAGGGAGAGAGCAGCACAAAGAGCAGGGATGTAGCGACACAGGAAGCTGCCTGATACTGGGTCAAACCATTGGTCCATCTAGCTCAGCACTGTCTACTCACTGACTGACAGCGGCGGCAGGATTCCTTCCCAACCCTACCTGGGGATGCCGGGGATTGAACTTGGAACCTCCTGCATGCAAAACAGGAGCTCTATCACTGAGCTACTGTCTCTCCCCAAAGGACTAGCTGGACTTGTCCAAAACATGCCTATCTCATAACCAAGATCCATCACCATCTCCCAAGGAAAATCCACACATTCTGCAGAGACCTGCATAGGCTGTTTAGAAACAGACGGACCTGCAAAGGAGGGTAGGCGTTTTTGGTTGTTGTTGTTGTTTTGGTTTTTAATATCACTGAATACCGGGATTGTATTTACCTTCCTGAGTATGAGCTCCCCATTCATGTGCATAGCTAGATTCCCAAAGTGCAGCAGCATCTGGTCAGTAGCCAGTTGCTGTTCGATGACGTCATCTCCATAGATCACCACAAGAGCCACGCAGATGAAGAGATGGAAATAGTCAGTCTGCAGCAGCAAGTAACAACAGGAAGGCAAAACGACCGAGAGGGCAGGTTAATACCACAATCACTTTTTAAGGAGCCTTTAGGCTTAGGAAAAAAGAGCCAATGGGTGGTGGTGGGGACATGAGAGAAAGGTGTGGCAAGATGGGAAGGAAAAGTCATTCACCACTCTCTTTTAACCAGTAAAATGGTTAGGAAACAGCTTTAAGACAAAAGGAAGTATTGCACACCACACGCAGCTGTTGCAATGTTGTGGTTAGGGCAGCCTTCCTCAACCTGCAGCCCTTAAGATGAGTTGTACGGCAACACCCATCATCCACAGTGGGCATGCTGGATGGGGACGATGGGACTTGCAAACCAACACATCTGGACAGTGCCAGATTGGGGAAGGCTGGGCTAGAGGACTGGGCAGATCCAGATCCAATCCCCCTCTACTCAGCCACGAATAAAATAAATCTAGCGAACATACTTGCAATTCAGCAGGCCCCGGCCAGCCTTGACTGGTGTTGATGGCGACACAGGAAAGATCAACATTTAAAAGCTCTTTATCTGGTGTGCAGCCCACAGAAAGTGCAACCTCTGAATAGCAGGCACCAGGCTTCCACCAGGCAGATATTAGCCACACTAGAGAACCCTTCTTAGCTCAAGCAGCGAATTCTGTTTTAGAGAATTTCGGGGGAGGGGGCTGCATTCCAGTGGTGGGTGGGTGGGACCAACAGCAAAGTGGGAGGGGCCAAAAAGACAACCGACCCTTAGGAGGCATTTCAAACTTTTAGAATGGAGGGAAAGCTGGGTAACGATTGGTGGATGAGGGAAAGGGGGTGGAGTCAGGGGGAGGGTGTGTGGCCCTCTGGAGAGCCCCAAAGGATTGGACTGGGATCTCAGGAGTGCTAAATTTGGCCCTCGGGGCTGAGGTTCCTCACCACCAGCATTAGGGGCTGCACTGTCAAGGCGCTTAAGTCTCATGCTGCCAGTGTGGTGTAGTGGGCTAGAGTTTTGGACTGGGAGTCAGGAGATCCAGGTTCTAGTCCCCACTCGGCCAGGAAACCCACTGGGTGACTTTGGGCCAGTCACAGACTCTCAGCCCAACCCACCTCACAGAGTGGTTGTTGTGAGGATAAAATGGAGAGGAGGAGATTATGTACACCACCTTGAGTTCCTAAAGGAGGAACAAAGCTTAATGCTTTATGTGTGTATGTTCTGTGTTTTAGAATTTTAAATTTTGTATACTTGTTTTTATCTTAATTTTTTAGAATTTCTGTAAACCGCCCAGAGAGCCCTGGCTATAGGGGCGGTATATAAGTGTAATAAATAATAATAATAATAATAATAATAATAATAATAATAATAATAATAATAAGGCAACCAAGAGCATGTTATATAAATGTAATAAATAAATGTAATGCAATATAACTGCAATAAATAAACACACAAGTAATGTCTAAATCAGCCCATGTCTTGTAACAATGTGAAATAAGACAGCAATACTCTACAATTATCTGGGAATAAAAGTATGGGATATCCTGTATGTCACATAACAAAACATTTGGAGAATACCCAGAAGATAGTCATAGGTAGCAGTGACTGAGGGGAAATGAAGACTGATATTCTGACAGGCCCAAGGCAGCAAACCGCTAGCAATAGGCAACATATACGACCAGCCTGTACAACTTTCAAATCTCCTTGGGTTATCTGTCTGGCTACAATCAGTAGAAAACACTGAGCAATATAGAATTCTAATTCTATGTCATTTCCCCACCCCCACCCCAAGCTTCACCTATGGGCTCCAAATGAAAATGAAAGTGACATTAGCTGTAGGCTGCAGTCTAATTTCAGCAGGCTCCTATGCTGCCCTCTGCTGTATAGTAAACCAGTCAACGTCAGATGCTTCCAAACTTACATAGGGCAATAAATCATAGACATAACAGTGTTTGAATAACTAGAGGCCTACACAATCGCGCTTCCCCTCAAGTAGACCAGGAGGGGACATGGGTGCACATGTAAGCCCTGCCCTCCAACGTCCCCATGCTCTTGACTGCCTCATAGATCTTCGCACTAAGGTCTAAAAAGGGTTCCATAAGCGCGTTCGGCTGAATGCACTTACAACGCTCCTATGATTGGGTACCCTGGTAAGGCAGGGTTCCCAGTTGGAGTTTTGTAAGCACGTTCAGTCGAATGCAGTTACAGAACCCTTTTCAGACCTTCGTGCTAAAAGCATGAATACCTATAAAGCAGCTGAGCATGCAGGGACATTGGGGAAGGGGCTTCCATATGCACCCACATCCCTTCCCCAGTTACTCATGTTACAGGTGAACACCTGCGTAAATCTTCGACTGAAACTCCATACAGCAGGCTTGGGCAACTTTGGGAGGTCTGCTCCCCCTGCAGGAGTGCCAAAAAAGGAAGGGATTAAAAAATAAAATAAAACAGGTCCCCCCAAATTCCAGGTGGGTGCAGGGCTTGCAAGGTAGGGGGGCTGTGGGGGCCACATGTTGCCCACCCCTGCCATCGATGGTGGGATTCTTAAAGAACACTTCCAAAACCAACACAGACCTCTCCTGAATGAGGGCTGTCCTGGAAAGAGAGGAAGTCAAAGCGGGTAGATCAGACTGCAAATCTAGTGCCCAGTTACATGCACAGAACTCAGCTGTGTTCAAGAGAGCATGTTACGTGTTTACAGCGTGAAACATTTACACCCTAAGCATACGAAAGCTTGCATGTTTGTAAGATTTTGACCACAAGGCTATCAATTTTATTTACTTTTTAAAAAAAGAGTGAAAGGATTTCATTTCTAATATTTGAAATTCAGCAACAAGCAAATTAGGTACTCACTAAGCCATATTAAAGCATAATCGATCAAATGTTCCGTTTTGAATTATTCCAGTCACAGGAATGAAGTTCTTATACTTGTTTAAGATTCTGGGTTGTATGGACCACGGCCGCCCAGACCAGATATAGGCAGAAAAAAGATTCTGGGTTTTATGGACCACAGCCGCCCAGACCAGAGATAGGCAGAAAAAAGATCTGGATCGACGGGCAAATCTCTGGGCGATCTGCAGTGCTTTCAGACTCGCAGTTGTTGAGACATGGCAGCCACAAAATGACTCCCTCCCCACAGCCACAGCCCTAAGATGCCCTACTGAGATGAAGAGCATGGTGTAACCAGGAGTGGATTTGTGCGTGCGGAAGCCCCATGGGCCCCATTCAGTTCTGGTTCTCAAAACTAATTCCTGGGCTCAGACCTTTTCCATTCTAAGCTTATGTCTCTTCTACTGAGCTCTGGTTGGTCAATCTTGGGGTTCTAGTAAAAGAAATAAACCAGCTCCAAATGGAGATCCTGCAAGCTTGAAGTCTGCCTGCCAGAGGGCCAGGATTAGGCCTCTTGACTAAGGGCAGTGAAGGCACTGCTAGGAAGAGTGCCCCCCCCCCGCTGCTCCTTCATGCTTATTCTAGGCAAGCTTCCTCCAGACGCTCCATCCCCTCCCCTTCTGGACCACCACCAGGGAACAACTACTTAGCACAGAGAAACGTAAGCAAGCAGCATACGGCTAACAGAGTTTGGTGGCAGCCTCCTCTTTCAGACAAGACCAGGTCAGACAGAAACCGTACGCTCTTTCCTGCTGCTTGGTCCTGGGGCTAATCACATTGGGAAGAGGAAGATTAGCCTCCGTGTGCGCGCCTGAGCGTCCTTCAGAGCGACGTTTACCACTTGGAGAAAGCCAGGCAGCTGGGCTGCAGGGACAACTGTAAGGCCGGCTGAAGGCCGTTCGGGCTGATGGGCTGCGACAGCAACAAGAGCGGCGGTCCAGGAGCTCCGGTAATGAACCGCCAGGGTGAAATTTGCATCTGTTTGTGCAGTGTCAGAGGCAAGCAGCGGGGGAGAAGACCAGCAGATTGCCAAGACGGGAAGGAGGGGACATGTGTTCAGCTCATCACTGTCACGGCAAGGCAGGGGAGGGCGCTGGAAAGTGGCAGCGGCAACTGCCCACGTGTCCATTCAGCGGCGGCGGCCCCAGAGGGCAACACAAGAGCCCCCAACAATGAGGACACCTCTGTCCCCAGGACCTTACCTGGTAGTGAGCCCAGCAGGCTTCCCAAATACGCAGCGCCTCCGCATCTGGAAACTCCCGCTTAAAGCAGAGGAGGATCCAGCGGTGGCAGAAGAGCATCTGAAGGCCATCCTCCCCGAGGGAGGCCAGGTGGTGGTAGAAGCGCACATGCATCAGCCGCAGCAGTTCCCGCAGGTACATCTGCAAAGAGGAAGGGGCACTCAGCTTAGCCACAGCCTGTTCCTCTTGGGGAGGGGGGGGGGAGGAAGAAACCCAGCTACTTTCCCCAGGCGCTGTCTCTTCTACTTCCTCACCCTGGCGCCCTCCAGATGTGTAGGACTACAACCCCTCCATAATCCCCAGCCAGGATAGCCAATGGTCAAGGATTATGGGAGTTGTAGTCCAACACATCTGGAGGGCACTGGGTTGGGGTGCTGCTGTATATTCTAGCCTTCCCCATCTTGGTATCCTCCAAATGTTTTGGGCTTCAATTCCCACCAGCTCCAGCTAGCACAGGCAATGGTCAAGGATTATGGGAGCAGCAGTCCAAAACATCTGGAGGGTGCCAGGTTGGGGAAGGCAGCCCACAGCAAGCTTCAGGCCCAGCAACCCACTTGCACACAGTAATGCTGATATGAGCAGTTTCCAGGAGGGCGGATTTCTGCATTCCCATTATTATCTGATCGCTGATACGGCCACTTCCACAGGATTGCCTGCCTGACATTGGGCTCCATCACACCAGCATTTTATTGTACTCTCGTCATGCCTGGTTTGCCATTTTGCAGAGCAGTACTCACATGACGTCATGCCTCTCCTGCCCATTTACCTCCATTTTCTGTGTATCCTAAAGTTGGGAAAGTCCAGTTTATTTCCTCCTTGCGGTACTAAAGTGCCCTTCTACCCCCATGTACTGCCATCCTCACGCTATGTCATTTGTTGGGGGCATGTGCTTTGAAGGGAGGTCTTGTTGATGAAAGAGGAGGGTGGGGCGGTTCTCCTCCTCCAGCGCACCGTGTCGAACGAATGGGCTTGTGCTGACTCAGTTGAAAGGCATTTTGCTGCTCCAACCGCACTCTCATTGCCCGCAGAAATAGCACCCAGCTGATGAAACATTAAATCGGTTAAATGCTAGACAACAAAGCCAGAGCAAGGAGGGGAAGGTGCCCGTCCATCACAACGTCCATCAATGACAAGAACCAATGAACTGGAGGGGGAAGGAGAAGGGGCGGGGTGGAGTGGGAAAGCAAACAAGCGAAAGGAGATTTCACCAGTACAGCGGTGATACCACAAACACATGTGAAAGGGACCATTAGCTTGACACGCTAATGAAACAGAGGTGGAAATCACGGAGGCAAACCAGGAAAAAAGAGTAGGTGTGATGGAGCCCATTATCCGGACAATCTCATTTCTCCAGTCAGTCAGATGCACAGATTCACTAGCAGCAACAAGGATGCATATTTCACCTTTCTGATGTATTTGGAAGCTAGGGGGTGGGCGGAGAGGTTGACCTAAAGGAGAACTCCAAGCTCAAATCCTCACCAGTTGTTTCTCCATATCCTCATCACGAGGGGAGCTGATAAAGATGGTGTTCTGCATCAAACCCACAAAGCACCAGAAAGTATCAGATTCATCCAGGACCTCAGCAAGGATAGGGGCAACGAGGTCAGACATCCCCTGGGAGTAGCCGATGGCAGGGTTGTACACCGCGTAGTTCAGCAAGATTCGCCTGGGAAGAGGACAGTCAAAAGACCAGAAGGTGAGGCTGGGATGGAGAAGTCCGCAAGCAGTCCTGCTCTTCTCGTGCCAGGGAACAATCGGTAAGGAGTTCTTAAGAAAACCAAAATGTGGAAGAAAAGGGCTGTCACGATACAGAACACATGGAGCTTCCGGGACAAATGTAACCATTTCCAACTTTAGAGAGGGAAACCTTATGTCTTCTATACAAACAATTTCTTTGCTCAAAAAGGGGCCTTTCAACTCACCTATGAGGACCATGTGGCTATTTCAAGTAGAGCCCAGATCTAAAAAGAGCTTAATTGGGTCGCATATCCAAAAACATCACCATCCCAAAATTTATTTATTTATTTATTATACTTATATACCGCTCCCATAGCCAGAGCTCTCTGGGCGGTTTACAGAAATTCTAAAATTGAGGTAAAAACAAGTATACAAAATTTAAAACTCTAAAACACAGAACATACACACATAAAGCATTAAAAACCGATTAAAAACTAAACATGTGGGTGATTAGGATGTGCCGCCATATGCCTGGGCAAAGAGGAAAACAATTTTATAGGGTTGCCAACCTGGCCAGTTTTAAAAATCAAATCAGCCTCAAGACAGGATCTTTTACCTTTCAACTCTATGCTTCAAGTGGGTACAGAAAGTTTAAAACTTTACACATATTTAAATATATATATATTATGGGTAAAATTTTATGGGCCTGTGTCCCATCCCCCCAAGGGCAGGCGCAAATGAACGCATGTGAGACCCAAGCCCTCAGAGCTGCTAAGAGACCAATAGCCCTTCTCTCCAAGTAGCTTCCCTAGTGAGAGAAAGTCTCAACGCTGGCACCCCTGGGCCAAATGCTTAGAAGAATCCTCCATGAGCACCAACACAAAGTGCATCTTGTAGGAGGTCACGTGGAAGGGAAACGCCCTGCCTGCCATTCCAGCCACTACAGCAAGACCCTTAGGCACAAAAGCTCTCAGCACTCATGGTTGAAAACCTCACATATGAGCATGTAATGAGACTAGCATATGGAAAGGCAAAAATGAGTTTACAAGTCAGAATTGATAGGAATTCTGGTTTTAAACCATGATTTTTAGGTTTCAACACTTTAAAAGGGCTGATTTTTCCACAACTAGGGAACAGTACAGTCAAGCAATTTAGGCTGCATTGCTATACACACTTACCTGGAAGTAAGTCCCATAGAGCACAATGAAACTTACTTCCGAACTGACATGCATAGTCCTTGAACAGGAGAACTAAGACAGTCAAATCAATGAAACTTTGAAGTGTTTTGACTTGATCATTCACCTTTACAGAATAAGATGCCACATTCTAACCATCATGCCTGGGAATTCACCATCTGCCTGAAAACTAGTTAACTTGCTAACTTGGTCTTTGTTGCCTTGTCTGAAATGCTACCAAACATTGGTTTTGGTGTTTTGGTTATGGATGACATGAATGCATATAGTATGACACAGTATTTTCTTATGACATAATACAAAGTATATAAAGAATATAAAACAAAACAGACAAGTACACACTCCAGAATAGTCTTCCAGCCCATTATATATTTCCAAATGCCCCTTATTTGCTCTCTGCTACTAAATCCTTGGAGCAAGATCAACTCAATCTGGCACAGTGACATCTCAGCTTCATGTCAGGCTCCAGCAGCTGCAAAAAAAAACCTCATTTGTTCTGAAAGGCACTCTCAAAGAGTACAACATGCAGTTGAAATATGATGTCCCCCCAAGGCTCTGCTCTAAGAGTGCATGTAGGTCAGAGAGAGTGAGAGAAACTGAGCCTCCCAAAACATGGAGCAGCTGCTGTTCCTTCAGACAGAAAGTTGACTTGGGCCTTCTGCAAAAATGGGGACAGGATGCTAAGAGCAAAGCAACAAACCCATGAATTAGGAAATCCTTGATTCAGATCTTGCCTCTGTCATGAACTTGGCAGGTAGCCACAGGCCTTAGCTAGACCAGGCTATATCCCGGAGTGATACCCGGTATCGTCCCTGTGCGTCCACATGACGCACAGGGGATCCTGGGATCAGGGAGGGATCATCCCTCCCTTGCCCCGGGATACAGCCTACCCTTTGGCCTCACTTTTTCCATGTCTCGGGCTGAGCCTGAGAACATGGAGCGTGTGGCCCGTTTCCGTGGGATTACTCACGCAGAACCGAGAGGAGCACTGCGCCCATCGGGGGTAGGGTGGGGGAGCGAGGAAGTAGTTAAAAATTAAAAAAACACGTTCATGCGCTCCATCCCCCTTTTTTTTAAAAAAAAGGCAGTCGCGATGCCTCTCGTCACGCCTTACGTGTAAACGAGGATGAGATCTCGCGTTAATCGCAACGTGAGGTCTCCCCTCCTCTCCCCTGGACTTTCGGTCTAGCTAAGGCCTTAGACAACCCATTCTCTTTCAACTTCAGTTCCTCCATCTTCATTATGTGGGAATAATAATACTGATTTGTCTTAAAGGGTTTTGGTAATGATTACAACTAGATAATGCATGTGAAGCACTAGAAAGTGCCACGCTAATAATTTTCATTATTATCTCTCTTTTCTCACTCATGGCCATTTTTTTAGATGGGCATGATGGGCTTTGCCAAGTCATACTGTCTTTTACTGATTCAGGAATTTCCTGAATATTGAGCCTGGTTTAAGTATGACTGTTTTCTGGATGTTGGTGTGGATGTGTTTTGGTAGGCCCAGTTTCTGTTGTTGATGTTATCTCCTGCAGGCTAAAGGCCAATGCATCTTCCGTGGTTTACCTAGAAGGATGGTGCTTCAAAGGCGGATCTCTAAGTACTGATCACTGATCCAGCTGGCCTTCTCCACTGGGCACAAAGTTCTCTGTGCACTCTTTGGCACCAGTTGGGTAAAATAGTCACCTCATGGTTTCCACATTGGGGTTGTTCTCTCCTCGGAAGAATTGGTTACTGCGGTCGGTCCTCACCACATCTTTGTCGACGGTGAACTGCACATTCCGCCAGAATGCCTTCTGCTCCTCCGGCGTCAGGGAGAGTCTGCGTATCACATAACAATAAAAATACAGCCCCAAATCAACTGCTGCTGAATCTGGACCGGAGGGAATTTTCAGATTAGGGCTAAAATGAAGGAGAATTGGGGTCTTTTTAAAGACCAAGTAGTTGCGTTCCTCACTGATAAGGAATGGCTGACCAGCTATCTTCGACCAGCAGTGACCTGCAACTACCTCAAATCAGCATTTTTGGAAAAAATGAGAGGATCTCTACAAGCAAGTTAAAACGACGCCAAGATTATTTGCACTAACGCACATACACACACAGAAGGGCACATGAATGGGCTTCAGGCTGTGCATAGAGGGGAACTTTTCAGGGACACGGAGAACTGTCCTCATCAGTGGTGCGTGTGGCCATTTTATTATGCCCCACCAGCTTGGCAGGTTTTTGAAGTGCTTCAACCTCTGCCCTGGAAATGTCTAAACAGGATACCAGGAGCAGGAAAAGCACTCCTGCACCACGACAGGTGCACATTTTCGAGTGACTATTGCGGATGCATCTATTAGGGAGCATGAAGCAGCACACTCCCTTCCCTCAAAGGATGAGAGCACTTTTGGGAACAGACTTTAAAGTTGCTTTCTTAACATGAAAAGGACACATCCACGTATATGTTTGGGTGGTCCTTTGATAAGTGGGTGCTGTGGGGATTACTTTTTCAGGTGGGGAGGAGGAAGGTCTAAATCTCCATGTCGTTTTAGCATCACTGCTTATAAAAGCCACTTCATAAGACAAGATGCAAACCAGCCTTTCCCAACCTGGTGCCCTTCAGATGTACTGAACAACAATTCCCAGCATCCCATGAGAGATAACATCCACCTGATCTGGAGGGCACCAATGTATGGAAGGCTGATGTAGACCGACCTCAAAAGAGGGGAGCAAGAGCCCTCGGCACCCCTCACGATTACCTCTTCTGCTGGATCTCAAAGTATTCCTCTCTCTTCTGCACCCGGAGTGCCTCCCTCTCCTCAGAAGTAGACTCATAGCTATAGTAGCGCAGCAGGAAAGGCCAGACCTCGCCACGGATGGAGACATCGATCCCACCAAAGAAAATAGCCTGCGGAGGAAGGGAGAAGAATAAGGAGCTGCAACAGAGAAAAGTGTCCCAGTTTCTGAAACTCAATTTCTTTTGCTCTCCCTGACAAGTGATGCCTTGATTCAGGAGCCCACGATCTAAACATGCTTAGAGGGAAAGCAGTGTCCCCCTTTTTCCCAGGGGAGACACAAATCAAGCTCATTTCAATGTCAATGACCCTCCTGGAGGGCCCACACAATTCATGCACCATTCTCACCTCACAGCTTAATCCCCAATCTTGGAAACTTCAACATTTGGACCCAGCCTGGCATACAGCCCCCCCCTTTTAATTATTTTAAGCCAGACTTGTCTCAGCAGCTTTTGGGGGCTTGACATCTTGCACAAGCACCCCTGGAAATGTCCACACAACGCAGCAGCAGCAACAGCAGCGATCGAGAGATGCTGTGTATTATTCTGCATTTAGCTGACTTAGTTTCACCCCCCACTGAAGGAACATGCAAAGATTCCTGACAAAAATGAGCCCCACATTCCACATGGAGACTTTCTTCTGTCAAAACAAGCAGAGCAGAAGGAGCCACCACGGCTTCTCCCTCACCTTCCTCAGCTTGTATTCCTCTTCCACCTGTCCAGCCTCATTCAGGTGATGGAGCCACGCGGAGACGTCTAAGCGCTTGTAAGCGTTCTCCTCTGGATGGGTCTCCGAGGAGGGCAGCTTGGGCCGGCGGATGGAGAACTGCATGCAGGTCTTCACATCGGTGAGCTGCTAATTGGGAGACAAAACAGGAGGGAGGGCGGGTGCAATCGCTGCAGGGGGCCTTATCTCCTTTTCCATCGTTCGGACATCTCATCCAGCCCACCACCACCACCACCGTGAAATGGAAGGTCTTGTCTTGAGACTGTCCCAGGACAACCACTAAGCCCTGAAAGTTCGGGAAGGCTCCTGGCCCAAGCCGGCAAATATAATTGGAGTCATTAAGGAGCGGAGTGACACAAAACTGCTTCATGGCGTTTCCTTCCATTCCCACCCTTCCCTATCCAAGATCAGAATTAACAAAGCTTGCAGCAATATCTTGAGTCTGCCCAGGAATGCATGCAATAAATTACATGCGATTGGCCACGTACAAAAGGGACGCTGTTAGGCGAGAGAGAAAGAGAGAGGCAGCGATGCCAGGCTCTCCGCGGACACTTGCCATTCCATTCCAGGGTGAAAACTGCAAGCTGACATTTAATTTAAAAATCAAAAGGTTGCTCCACACAGATGCAAGCCCCCACGGTACTGTAATGAGAGGAACGCAGCAGGAAGAAAAGTGGGCTGTGGGGGAGGGGGTTGGTGAGAAGGAAGGGAATTTAGAAATCACTGTTTCTAACAAGCATCTCTAGTATCTTTAAACATATAATTAACGCCTTTACAAGGCCTTTGTGCAGATTGAAGCAAGATATGGCAATAGGGTCTTGTCAAAACACCATTTGAATAGTCGGCTAGGAGACACAGAACGAACTCCGTCAGCATAAGATTAATCACAGAGAAAATATGAAGCTAGGCAAGACACTGATGCTTCCTGGTCTGGAGTTCAAATCCAGCTCCTTCTATGGACTCCCAGCATTCATTCCTCTTCCCGGCAAACAAAAAGGAAAGATATACATACAAATGGGGCATGGAAAGGTTTCCTTTTGTCCTGCAGTTTCCCAATTTATGCAACAACTACCTACCTTACAGATCCATTGAGAGCACCAAGAAGCAAAAAAAGAAAAAAGGAAACAGACCTAAATCTTAGCTACAGAAGAGGCTCTAGGGACTTTTATCGCTTTCAACTGGCTTCTTACAACACAGGGTGACCCTACTGGCAGTGGCCCGTTTTGCCTTGCCACTTCTAAAGTTTGAGCCAACTTTCTACCTTTTCAGCTGTATGACAAATAAGTTCAATATTTTATTGTGGTTGTGAATATCTTGTTTTGCTGTAATTATACTCCTATTTATTTATTTATTTATTTATTTCCATTGAGACTTATGGTTGTAACAATAAAGACTGACTGACTGATCTTCCTGCTAAAATTCTTTAACCAAATGCAGCCAGGTGCTTATGCTTAAATCACCCCATGTCAACCTATGCCCTGTTAATCCTGATCTTAGCATAAACGAACACTTTGGAAGGCCCCCAGTCCTACTCAGCTAAGTCAGGCAGCAAAGCAGTGCTGTATCTCCTTCTCCAACACAAGAAAGAACCAGCCAAGGCAAAGGCATCCGGATTTGCAAGCCCTGGCCGTTATCCAGACATGTCAGAAACAAGAAGAGACGCCGCTCAAATGTCCTTCTCTCCGTCTCATCGCCAGCCACAAAGCCACGGACCATCCTTGGTGCTCTGCTCGGAGCTTCACCCCTTACCTGGTCTTTGAGATGGGTCTCTGTGCAGTATTTCCATTGCTGAAACACTTCAGAAAGTTTATCCAGGCCGCCATGGTGAAAGTGGAAAATCTTATATTGACTCTCCCTGCTAGCAACAACCAGCTGCCCACTGGTACATGCCTCATCACTGAAGGAAAACGGGTGGAGAGAGAAGAGGGAAGAAAGAGTCAAGTGCAGAATTTACTAGCCAGAACGCCTAGGGGTGGGCCATCCTCTAAGAGAGGCAACACAAGCAATGTTTGCGGATCCTGTGGGCAAGTAGCATGGCTGAGCTGCAATGCGTTCAACACTCCTCCACATAGACGCACACAGAGAATGTGGCTCTGGTGACTCATGAAGAGCAATGCTGGCAAAAGGTGCAGAAACCAAACTCATCAAGTTAGGCTTTTCAGAGATCAGGCATTTGTGCCCTGCACAGATTGCCCGATTTCCCCCCATCTCTTCCGGGGCCTTCTCCCACAAGTCCCTCCTTCCTTCCTGCTGCTCTCTGTCCCCTTCCCCACAGAATGTGTCAGCAAGGGCTGAAATGGTAAGTTCTCTGGAAAACTCCAAACCGCAATCAAAACGAATTATGCCAACCCTCTGGCCTTGCTTTGCATAATATATTCCGAGCACATACTTTGCTTCCCTCTCCCTCCGCCCCTGGGGTGTAGAGGTTGCTTTTCACTTCCATTTCCCCCCCTGCAGAGCACACGCTGCTCTGATTACGAGGTTTCATGGCCCAATTGGTGCTTGTGAGGTCTCTCAGAATCAGAGCGTACCACACTCTTCTCTGTACCCCCAAAAGGAGCTTTGCCTACATCTGGTAGCACTTATCAGGTTGTTTATGGTAATCAACCAGAGGCCCGGTATGCTAGGTACTGTACAAACAAAAAGAGTATCAGGTGGAACCGTGCTGTCCAAAGTAGGTCCTATGGATACGTCTCTGAGCAAAGTAGCTGAGGAGCTAGCTGCCAAGATGAGTTTGCTTCTCAAATAAGCTGTGTGGCATAAATCGCCACTCGAGACAGAGCTACAAGAGAGACAGCAGGTGGATGTGAAGGATTTATTAGGCCCTTTGAACCTGAAATCCCCTTATGACAGCCACGGATAACACAGAGCCTTGAGGCAGCTGTGGGTGACCATTGGCTCATTAGACCCTCGGGAATCCCAGCTTTCCTTTGTAAAGCCATGTTTCCAGTCCTCATGGTTACCAAGGGGTGGCCTGAAAATGTGATCGTAAAATCGTAACTGAAAAATAATAGTTGCAGCTCAAGGACTGCAAAGGAGGAAACAAATAAAACCCTGCTTGATATGTGCTCCAACTTTTATGATTTTTAAATTCAGATATCAATATTGTTCCATATCTGATCTGGGGATGTACTGAACATGTATTGTGGACAACAGCAGCAGAATAAGAACACTGTGGAATGAAAGTGTAACATCTCCCATGTTTATGAAAATGGTATGAAAAATCTGTTAATTTACCTGGGATTAATAGGATAGTTAGCCATAGTCCTTCAGCTCTCCCCAGTTCTAAATGAAGAGACTCCATCTTGTCCCCCCTGTAGCTTGCAAAGAATCTACATTTTATGGGACAGAAGTGCATGCTTCTTGTTTATGCAGCCCAGACCCTAGAAAAGCCTCATATACTCACAACATACTCAAAATGAAAGGAAAGGGAAAAGAGGATGTTGGGCAAAACAGCAATTAACAGAGACAGAACTATAAATATAGAGAAGCTGTAAGGGAAAGAGACAGGCGGGCAAGGAGCTCCTCCCACAGCTAGGACGTATGGATTGGGTCATCCTCGGTGCCTGGCAGGACGGGGTAGATAACAGCTGCCTTTCACTTACCCTCCATACTGCCAGGTACGATATGCTTCCCTGGCATCTCCAGGGAGGGCTAAACTAGATGGACGACACTGTGCTGGATGGACCAATGGTATGACTCTGTATCAAAGGCAGCTTCCTGTGTTCCTATTTGTTTTGATGCTTTCCTTTATTTTCTATAATGGCTACTTGGTGACTTACAATTTAAAGCAAATATTTGCTCCAAGTTACGTGCGTTTTGCCTTTTGACACAAGCATCTGCAGCAGAGACGGCCTTCCCTCTTGGCCCACGCTCTTAAAAGCTTCCAGCTCACCTAAGCCGTTTGGGGATCTGAACAGTGCACGCTGATAAAGACATCGGGTTGTCCATGAGTTCAGACATGTCTCTTTACCCACTCTTTTTTCCCAGGACTCCACAACTACTTGGCCGTGAAAAGAAACACTGGTGTGACCATCATCCACACAGAAAAATTGCGGGCCTGGCTGCGTTTGGATGATCGCAGTGATCGAAGCAACCATCGCAGCTGTTCCCCCTGCCCCAGCGCATGCACGACTGCCATTAGCATTATTCTGCAGCGGGGGTTCGCATGTCGCCTGAACCCGGCAGGCAGTTTGGCGAACCCATGCTGCAACCTGCATTTCATGGGTTGCATGGCAGGTTTGCTCCCCACCCCCACTGCCGTGCACACGTTTGGATGACACGCCAACTCCCGCTGCAGTACGAAGAATAATGCTAATTGCAGTTTCACAATTGTTGCTTCCCCCGCTGCAATTGTCCGAACCCAGTCCCTGTATTGGCCTGGGTGGCTTGTGCCACTTACAAGAGAATGTTATATGGTGACAGATTCATAATGCCTTCACTGTCTATACTTCTCAACGTCTTCTTTGAGAGCACAGGAACCTAGACACAGGCAGTGTAGGCTCCAGGGGGTAGGGGCGGACAGCAGGGAAGAGAAGAGAAAAGAGAGAAACAGCAGCAGCAGCAATTCTCAGGCTGGCATTACGTATTACCTTGGCAGACACCCACGTTTGCTGAGGTAATGTGTAGTCGCGGCTTCAGGAAGTCAAGTTTTATGCAGGTTGCAGATTCCAAGCCAGGTAAGAAGAGCCAGTTATGTGTGAATTCACAGAAATTGGCCTACTTCCAAATTTATTCATTTATTGTGCCAGTTCAGTATAATTCCTTCACAACCAGAAAGAGTGAGTCTTGGATCACTAATTTGCAAGAAACATGCTGACTGAAAGATAACCGTCTCAGGGGCCCAGCACCATCCGAAAAAAAGTACCCAAAACCATTGGAATCTTCTAGGCAGGTTTCTACCTAGAAAACATTCAAGGATGGAAACTGATTCTGGTTTTGCTGGGAAGTCACTCACTTAGTGAACAGGGCAAAAAGCAGCCATGGCAGAATGTCTGCAACGTATCTCCTTACCTGAAAAAAAGGCGAAGAGACCTCATCTGTCCCAGGTCAACTCTGAAGACCCCACAGATCTGTTCCAAGGCAAACACCTTCTGCTGCTCATCCCACCTGGAGGGCTGCACCTGCCCGTTATTCTCCTGGAACTGGGAGTTGGGATCAAGGCTTGAACTGGAGCTGGTTGAGCGAGTCATGTAGCTTTCGCATGGATCTCTATACCAAAACGAGAGTGGCACACACACACATAGAGGGGGGGAAAGAAGGAAAAGAGGCAGGAAGCTGAAAATTACTAACTGCAAGAGCCAGTGTGGTACAGCAGCTGGAGGGTTTGGTTTTGATGTGGGAAACCTAGGTTCAATCCTGCTTGGCTATGGAGCCTACTGTGTGGCCTTGGCACGTCATCAATTCAGCAACCCTTATTCCCACAGCGTTGCTGTGAAGATAAAATGCTCGGAGCAAAAGAAAGAGCAAACTGAAGATTCAATATGTAGAAATACGTACCGTATTTTGTTCTGACTTTATACTGTTAGTTTTACCCTACCCAGTGCCTGTTTACCCTACCCTGTGCCTGTTTGCATTCTCTTCCCCTCCTTATTGTTTTATTATGGTTTTATTAGAATGTAAGTCTATGCGGCAGGGTCTTGCTATTTACTGTTTTACTCTGTACAGCACCATGTACATTGATGGTGCTATATAAATAAATAAATAAATAAATAATAATAATAATAATAATAATTTCTTCGATTGTAAGACGCACACTAATTTCAGTACCACCAACAGAAAAAAAACCCTAAGACACACCTGCGATTCCCTGTTTTAAGAGATGTTTATATGGGGGGAAAAGTGTGTCTTAGAATTGAAGAAATATGGTATATGATTCATTTATTTGACTAAGTTTCGCTTAAGTCAGTAGGTGCAGCATTCCCCAGGCCATAAAGTGGCATAATCAGAAATGTCCAAATGGGTGCATCATTTTTGGGTCTCGGTAATCCTGGTCCCACAAGCAAACTGTATATCCCCCCACCTGTTAATTGTCTGCTGCCAACCTCAAATCATGCAGCAGGTAACACCAACTGGAGAAAACTCCCCCAAATGAATGTCCACGCTCAGAATCCAGACAGGGCCGGGTATCGGCATCCAGTTTCCTCAAAGTATAACGACGCAGAGAGGACAATATTAAAAATAGGGGAAGTTTCAAGTGCATTTGCAAAGGTAGAGGCAGGCTGCAGGCGGTACGGTCCCCATGCTATGAACTGGCTGGGAAAACCAGAGTGCAATTTCTGTTACTGGCGCAGGCTCTCAGCAACAGCTCCCCATTTGTGAAACTGAAGCAGCAGCCTCTCGCAGGGTTTTCCAGAGCACAAAAACGAATCCTGCAATGTGCTTTGTGCAGAAATGCTGCCCAGCGTCTACTATTCAGATGGCTGCTATGGCAAAGAACATGGGAACCTGCTTTATCCGGAATCAGACCATTGCTGCCACCTAGCTCAGTACTGCCTGCTCTGACTGGCAGCAGCCCTTCAAAGACTCAGGCAGAGGTTTCCCCCCAGCCCTGCTACACAAGATCCTTCCCCACCGGAAACGCCGGGGATGGAAACTAGGACTTCTTGCATGCAAAGCATGCGCTCCGCCATTGACCTGCGGGGCCTCCTTTTCCAAAGGAAGTTTCCCCTCTTTCAGTTCCGCACAAGCACTTTGAAAAGCAGAGTGAAGGGATGCTCATTATTACAGCCATATATGTCCTTATTTAGGCGTTTCTTAGCTACATTCTCTGTTGGAGATGGCACCAAAACTAGTGAATTAAAACAAACACACACACACTAAAACTCTTTCCAAGCATGCTTCCTCTTCTATTCCATTTTCATAGCTGTGGCCAGAATTGGCTGAGCTACCAGGCAAATTGTCCACGAGATGCATCCAGGAAAGGGAAATTCTTCGGGTCCTTATAAGGTAGTAGTGTGGTAGTAGTGTTGACGATTGGGCAGGGGGCAGGAGAGGGATACACTGATTATATTCCTCTTTCAAAACCCAGAAATAGAAATAATTTCCACAATCTGTTTGCACACATTCTGCACTCCAAACACACAACCTTCCCAAACACATCTCTAATTTAAATATATGCAAATTTGAAGCCATGCTATTTCCTATAGATGTACCATCAGTTCTAACACCCTTAGAATAAAGATGTAATATAGGATCTCAGGTTAACATTGCACTTTTTTGTACAGGGAAAGTGGCAGCACAGCTGTTCAACCACAAAAGCCCAGGAAGAACAGGCCAGACAGAGCTTTTCAACATATTAAGCAACTGAACTCAAGAGATTTCTTGCCCCTCCAAAAATGGAGCCCAGAGTTCAGATTTCAGACATTAATTCATTCCCTCCCCTGCAAAATACACCCCCCCCCTAAGAAAAACAGCAGTGCTCTGAGAAATAAGTGAATCTGAAACTGTGACCTTTAGGATCTTGAAAAGGCCAATCTATTTGAACAGCCTGAATGGGCCCTACTGTGAAATCATGGTTTGCAAAACAAGGCAAGGGGCAG
This sequence comes from Elgaria multicarinata webbii, assembly GCF_023053635.1. NCBI lineage: Eukaryota > Metazoa > Chordata > Lepidosauria > Squamata > Anguidae > Elgaria > Elgaria multicarinata. Next base: position 47,095,612 of record NC_086173.1, on the reverse strand, counting down.
GTATAAAAGCAGCCCCCTGAAAAGCCACTTTATGCAGTGTTTTCTAATCCGCTTATTGAACAATGTAGGCACTGAACGCTGAAAAAATCACACACTCAGCATGCCTGTGCAGAACACCCCCCATCAGTAAGCTTTCCTATCCTGACAACAGTGCCCCCGAAACTTGGGCCACACTAGACCATTGGGAGAGCCTTATTTTTAGCATTCACCAGTGGTCTGGGTCATTGCATTCCAATACACATTCCCTAGATATCCAGGGTAAGGGCTGCATTGTTAACAGAGCCCCAGGGAGAAGACCAAGTTCAGTAATACCGCTTGAGACCAGTCTATGTGCCTGCGCGCATACACGCACACACCCACACCCACACAGTGCAGACCTAACAATCTACTTCCCAGTATACCTCAAATTTAAATACCTGCTCATCCTTTAAAACTAAAATAAATGCTCTAATCAACTCCAAATTTCCTCTCAGTTCTTTGACTCGTGCTTAGTGATCACCAAGAAGGAATTTGCAGCCTCTTAAGCTCCTTGCTCCATAGGTCCCCGGCCTCTCCGCCTACTTCCCACAGTCACCACAAAACGTCCCCTGTCCTTTCACCTTATAAAAGGTTTCCCCCTTATCCAAAACAATCTCTACCTCACAGAAACTGTACCTATTATCAAGACATTGTGACTGACAAAAGCAAAATTACTTGTGAACATTCTGGGATGTAACAGCAGCTCAACCAATAATAATTAAGAGGGAGGGAAAGGATCAACATAATGGTTGCCCCTACAAAAGTACCTCACCTACCCCCAAATCCTCAAGGCTTCTGGAAACTTGAACTGTAGCTTTATTTAGTTCTGAATATTCCCAGAAGTAAGGCACATCCTGCAAGAAATTCATTATTACCCCAGTAACGTATTTCATTTGGGATAATCCCAGAACATGTCAAACATGCAAAGAAAAGTAGAATACAATGTCACTGATTTGGAACAGCCACTTTTAATTAACTTCTAACACAGACATAGTGACCTGGTTCCCACAAGCAGCCACCATGAGTGAAATTCCCCATGGGGCTTCTCCTTGCAGCAACAACCACACTGGGAATATTCGAGCTGTGGCACGGGGAGGCTGTAGCTTTATTGTTAGGTGCAAACCCAGCAAGGGTGGGTCGTAGGGTTGCAGGTGGCTTGGCAACCATCCCAACAATCCACCCTTGCTGAGTTCACATGTAACAAGAAGCTATGGCACGCCACGCCCCCCACATCCCAAATATTCAATATGGTGGCCACAGCCATGATGAGAAGCCCCATGGAGAAATTCAATCACAGTGCCTTCTCATTATGGCTGAAGCAGGCCAATATCTTAGGTGGTGTAAACAAGCCTTCTGCAATACTACACTTACTGCACAGTGGCTACAATTCCGGTTTCAGACAGACAGACCATCCCCGGGCTGTTTAGTCACAAGTGGAAGCACTTAAGCCACAGTGATTAGCATGCTGGTTCATTAAAAACAACAACCTTGGGTTGTCGTGATTGAACCAGCCTGCTAGTCACCACGGCTCAAGTGCTCAAAAACAAACAAACAAACACCTTAGGTTGTTGTTGCGTATGAACTGAGTCTATAAAAAGTGTCATATAAGTGGCAATGTTAATCATGGTCAAGGGGTTGGTGACCATCTTCAAACTCCAATTAAAAATCCTGGTTAAGCAGGGACCGTACTTGGCTTTTTAAGGGGTCAGCATCTATGCCAACAATGCTTAAGCATGGTTAACCCAGGCAGGGGAATTCAGCCCAAAGAGACGAGGGAGTGTGCATCCCACTTCCTGCTCTCCTGAGACCACTTACTTTTGGTCCAAAATGTTAGGACAGCATTACAGAAGTATTTCAATAGTATTTTTGGAATATACTATTTTGGAGAAAGAGCAAGAGAGAGATTGGCAAGAGCAGGGGAAACTTCTGCCGCACCTCACAATCTTGCTAGTGATGTTGTTATCCTCCCCCATCCCTTCTCAGTGCCCTGTCCTCCTAAAAACAGAGAAAAAAAAGGACACTGAAGAGTATCCCGAATGCTTTCGCAACCTTTAAAAAATTGCTTTAATTCTTTGCCATGACATTTGCATATAGTTTGCTGTCCCGCTCACTGCTTGGTAAGCCCTATGCATATGTAACAGCTAGCAATGGAGAGATGCGGCAAGCACAAGGTCGGGGGAGCCAACAGTGGGTGGCGGCTGCAGGAGAGAAGGCACTTTAGGGGCCAGAGTTCTTACTTCAGTGTAACATAACACAGACCTTTTTAAAAAAGGTGTTTGCTAGCAAGAGAAGCACTGAAATGGAAGACATCGACCAGAGGGAGTTATGGGTATGCTTGGCTAAATATCAGAGAGGCGTTTTTGCACTATTGCGCAAGAGCACAAGTCCCTGAAAATAAAATAAGCTCTGGGAGCCGACAGCCCCAGTGAACAAAATGCAGAAAGGGTGCTGATGTAGGGACTGAGGAAGGGAGTTTTGCCACAAAGGAGCCTGGGATACATGCTAGAGCCAAAGGGAGGACTGGTGTGTGTGTGTGTGTGTGTGTGTGTGTGTGTGTGTGTGTGTGTGTGTGTGTGACAAGCCACAGCAAGCCACAGAGCACCCAATCTTCTATCTGATTAACAAACAAACAAACAATCAACTCAGGGGGGCTTAGTGTGACAGGTGACACCCCTCCCCAGGGGCCACCGTTCGGATATCATTTGGGGGCATTCGTAGGTTGTTTATACAAAGCTTTAATACAAATCCTACAATTTGGCCCCATGACATGCAAAGTGGATCAACTTAAAAGACCATGGAAAGTTTGGTTTGTTATCAAGGGCTAATTCTTTGCTGCAGACTCATTGTGCAGTTTTGCTTAAAATGACCACAGATACCTCAATTTTTAACATGTACTACAGGGATTACAGTCTTGACTCTCAAAGGAGGTGTGAAGTTGCATACTGGAAGAAGTTGATCCAAGCAAGCAAAATCTGACCTAATATTCTGTTTTGTTAGGTAATAACTTAACAGGTGCTGGCCTTTGTCAGAGGAACAAAAGGGGTCAGGTAAGGGAAAAACGTTGTCAGGGCCTACATCTTCAGAGAGACCAGCAAAACGGTGGGAAAGAAGCTACCATGACCGCAGCACACGTAGGAATCAAGTTCCAGAACTTCTTTGTGTATAATGGCAATTTGCTAAGACGCAATAAATAACTTCTTGTTGTTGTTCCTCTCCACTGCAGAGCCAGGACCCCACAATTGTTGTTTTTAAATGGATACTGTTGTTTTTATACTGTTTTTATGTGTGTGTGTGTGTGTGTGTTTTTAAATTGTATACTTTTAATGTTTACTATTTTTAAATGTTGTAAACCGCCCAGAGAGCTTCGGCTGTGGGGCGGTATATAAATGTAATTAAATAAATAAATAAATAAATAAAAACTATGGCAGCGATCTACGTAGGGGAGAGACGGCAACGGAAGTGGGTGCTTGGAGGAAATTGGTATTGCTTTACCCAGAATATCTTTCAAGACTAAGGGCCAACTGTCCAAACAACTCTGTTCCTGGCCTGATTTCTTCCAAGAATTTTCTGAGTGTGATCAGCATAGGGTGTGGGTGGAGAGCAACAATTAACCCATGTAAAAGTAGATTGCATTGCTAGACTAATTAAGCTAATTTTCTCAGTGTACAACTATTCAGTAGTCCACGTACTTGATGAGCTATTCAGAAGTCTTCCCTGCTGGCCAATGACCCACTGGCGTTGTAGTTGTTTACTCATAGGGCATCTTCAAAGGATGGTATCAATGTAGTTCAACAGTTCTGGCAATCCTTATAGCAAGCATAGCGCTTACATCATCATGTAACAAACAACTTCCTAATTTGGCTACAACCGATTAAAGCAGGACTCAATTACAAGTATATCCAATCAGGCTGAGGGCTGATGAGAAGGTATTATATTTCCTTCCAACCAGGCAGGTATTCTTAGGTGACTCCGACTTTGGCAACGAAAAGAGCTTTTAATCTATTGACACTAATCCGGAGTACAGGTCATCATGCCCCTGAAGCTGGTAACTCATTAAAAGAAGAGTAAACAACTTTCATATATTCTGCCTATTCGTTCTGCTAGAACAAATGTCAGAACAAATATATCCATTTAAATTCTGGATTGGACTCCTGTGCTTGCTGTTTTGTCTCCGTTTCAATCCAGGGGTAGGCAACCAGAAGCTTTGGACTCCAACTCCCATAAACTCCAGCCAGCAAGGCAATGGTCAGGGATCGTAGGAGTTGTTATCCAAAACATCTGGAAGGCACCACCTTGTCTATGTCCAGTTTTAATCTATTTTGCTGTGGTTAATCAGAGGTTAAGCATTTATACTACAACTAGAAAACCCTCCAGAATTAGCAGTGAGGTAACAAAAAGTCGACAACTCCCACTATACCCCAGCCAGCTGGGGCATGCTAGGATTGTACCCTAAGAAGCAAGGATAACAAAGGAGATATGCAGCACTAGGTGCAATCATTTAAGTAAAACTGAATGGTGATGTATCTCCTACTCTTCACACAGAGCTATAGCCAAGACAATGTTAAATTCGATCCCTCGCCCACTCCAATATACCCCATTATTCTTTTGAAAAGAGATTTCTGGAAACGTTACAGCCCAAGATGCTAGAAAGGCAGCATGGATTCCCCCCTCTCTTTCTTTCTCTCTCTCACACACCAGACACACTTTTGCCATGTGTCCATTTCCCCCTAGCAAGTGGCACTAAACACTATTTAAGTAGCTAATTAACTTCCTGTGCTAGAAAACCTCCTGTAATTGCGTTTCTTTCACCTTTTTAGCCCACTCCCCCCAAGGGAGCTAGAGCTGTCCTCTGGCATTTGTTCTGCTCCTTCCCACCATCAAGGCACAAGTCCTACCTTGACAGCAGCCTGCCAATCATGGACACAGAGGTCACTGGGGACTAAATTAGGAACACTCCTGCTACAGACAAATTTGCCTAGCTATGCACAGTGAGAGAGAAAGAAAATGCTTACAAGTAATTTCTACATAATGCTAGAAAGCAGATTCAACCGTCTAAATCTATGCCAAGAATCCTTCTTAAAAATGGATTACGAAGATGTTCAATGCCCAGACTGTTTATATTTTGCCTCTGTTGGCATCTGCTCCTCATCAAATATGGGAGAAATATAAAATAAAATCCCTCTGCTATTTGCAGCAGCATCAGTCATGTCTGAATCCCAGGTGCTGCATGTGATGGGTTGCATTCAAGCTTTATTCTTCTGTCTGAGAACCCAAAATGACACGTGGACACACATACACAGACATGCACACAGGGGCAATGAAGAGGAATCGACTTTTGTGGAGCAGACTGGTGGTTTTGCTTGGCATTAGAGAGGGTCTTCAGATGAGTGTTTCATCACACGCTTGTGACTGGCCACTTGGGGATCTTAACGGGTCATTTTGACAATGTGCAGTAATCGTCCTGCAGTGCACACCTCCCGCTTCTCCTGTTGTTTTTCACACTACAAAATAAGACCTGGAAATCCATTTCTTCCTGGCTCTGATAATTGCGCCATTTCCTGCTCTGTGCAGGAGAAGCTGCGCTATAAAAACACCCACCGAATGCGCCATGTGGTCACTACTTGCTTCCTCTTTCTTCCCTGTGTGAAGAATGAGGAAGCTGCTCGTCCCTATTGTGGGAGAGAAGCAGGAGGCAACACTATGGTAGGAAAACGCGGTTTCACCCCACCCCGTCTGAAAACACTCTTAATCTAACATGAAGCATTTCAGGATTCTCTGTCTTCAAACACATTTAGTTTCTAGAGCTCTGCCTTTAACACAACATAGTCCTTCAGTGAGACACTTTAAAGGGAAGCTCCCTTCTCCTACTCTGGCTCAGCACAAGAATGCAGCTATGCCAAAGGGGTGTTTGTGCTAAAGGTGCCTTTGTGGAATCCCAATTCATTTCTCAATAGATTAAAGGGAGAAGAAGGAAAGGGAGAGGCAGCCCAATTTTAGATGAGAATTTTACAGGGATAGCCATGTTGCATGGGGTGAAGGTTAGACTTCTCTGTATCCATCTGGCCATTCCAATGGCCACACTGTACAGCAGTCTTCCCCAAACTGGTGGCCTACCAAAGTGGTGGACTCCCAATTGCCATGCTGGTTGGGAATGATGGGAGCTGTAGTCCAACACATCTAGAGGGCACTAGGTTGGGAAAGGCTCCTATACAGCATGGAATCTATTAGTTAGCACACACTGGTCTGGTTTGGATGACACAACAGCCCAGGGTTTTCAAATGCTGGGTTGTAGTGAGAAAAGTGGGAATGAGCAAGCACAAGAAAGCATGCTGGCTCTCACTGCCCAGTGGCTCCCACTGTAGCTGGGCAGAGCTAAACAACTCAGGTACATCCCATCCCTAAATGATGGAATGATGCCTAAAAGCAGAACTCTAGGTTGTTGTGGGAGAGAAGCTGGAGTTGTAACCCAAGGAAAAAAAACATAGTTTGGAACTCTGGGTTGTGTGGGATTCAAACACCACACCCAGTGATGGAGCACCCTTGGGTTGTTTAGCGCAGCAGGGGTGATCAGGCAGCCAGGAGCCAACATGCTTGTTCCTGTTCATTCATGACTGCTCAGGGCTTATAAAAACTCTGGTTAACCACGACGTCCAAACCGGGTCAGTGTGTTGTCACACTGAATCTTACAACCCTTTTCTTTAATCTAAAGTCCCCTTTAGTCATAATGAACAATTCTTAAAATAAGGGCAGAATCTTATTTGCTGAATACTGAATACTGAATTTGCTGAATACTGAAACCAGAGGGAATTGTATGGGCCTGTAGAAGGGGGGGGGGAAATCTCCATTCTGCACA